>NC_143233.1:4590936-5190936 GCF_030267445.1 Bombyx mandarina
CATGACGGGGCGTATGCAAGTTTTGTAGAGTGTCACCTTATTTCTAAGGGACATTTTACTTCGCCTACATATCATCGGGTAGAGACGTCCTAGAATGAAGGCGGCACGGTCGCGTACCGTCTTAATGTGGGGGCGGAATGTCATCCTACTGTCGAGGGTGACGCCTAAGTACTTGACCTTCGGGGCCCACGGTATGGGCTGGTCGAACATCGTGATTGGGCGAACGGCGGGGGCGGGGGTGTTGACGCGCCTAGTCGGGAGAGGGATGCTCAGCGTGGTGTTCGGAGGGCGACCCCTTTTGAAGAGCACCGCTGTGCTTTTCGTGGGGTTGATGTCGATGCGCCACTTCCGGAACCACTGTCCCATGGTGGTAGCTGCGGTCTGAAGTCGTCGATGAAGCAACGCCTTCTTCCTACTCGAGTAGTAGATGGCGGTGTCATCGGCGAAGAGCGCCAGATGGGTCTCCGGAGACCGGGGTATATCGTTGATGTACAAACTGAATAGTAACGGGGAGAGGGCGGAGCCTTGCGGGACTCCGGCTGTGACGTGACGGGGCCGGGAACGCGTTCCCTCGACTCGATATCGGAACGAACGGTTCGACAAGTAGTCTCGTATGATGAGCACGAGTCTGTCTGGCACTCCCATGTTATACAGTTTGTATATCAAACCGTTGTGCCAGACTTTGTCGAACGCCTTCGCTATATCGAAGAAGCAATCAGTGCTAGACAGCACGGCCGTATTTATGGGGCTTCGTACCCGTGAGCGTGTTGACACGTTTTAAACACGTGAGCGTGTTTACACGTTTTTCAAACACGTGAGCGTGTTTACACGTTTTTCAAACACGTGAGCGGGTTTACACGTTTTTCAAACACGTTTTAAAGTATTGAAATTACAATAAAAGGAACTGTTTAACATCAATTTCTTATCACAGAGTAATTAGTTGATGATCAGTAGGTAAATAGTCATATTTGCGCCGACATATATATATAAGCCGTGGGAAACATTAAATTACTTGTGTTAAGGTTTAAAAAAAAAATGCCATCCTACTTTTTAATATTTGAAATAGACTGAATAGCGACATGTGTATCTAATGCTTAATTGGTAGCCGGGCCATCGAAACAGGGTCAATACTGACCTCCGTTATTAGATTTCAGACGACGTTGCGGCAGTAGTAAATGAAATAGGCAAATTATTTCACACAGGCCCACAAAAACACAATTATCAATGCGATCAAGTGTTAATTAAAGTCAACAAATATTATATTGTAAAACGCGCATTGTTTTAAAGACATTAGATTTCGAATACGCGTGGTCACAGGGACTCAGCGAACTTTTTTTTATTGCTTAAATGGGTGGACGAGTTCACAGTTTATCTGGTGTTAAGTGGTTACTGGAACCCATAGACATCTACAACGTAAATGCGCCACCCACCTTGAGATATAAGTTCTAAGGTCTCAGTATAGTCACAACGGCTATCCCACCCTTCAAACCGAAACGCATTGCTGCTTCACGGTAGAAATAGACGGGGTGGTGGTGCAGACTCGCAAGAGGTCCTACCACCAGGTTGTTGATACATGCACAACTAAGGACCGAAAGGTTGCAAAAAAAAAATTTTCTATGTCAAAAAATTCTTTAGTAACACATTCTGAAATAATATCATGTTGCAGAAAACTTTCAACCCTATACAAGTGACGACTCGAGTAATTAATCGTCTGATTAATAATTCAATAAACATTTCTTGGGGTGTGTGAATGTCGCTTTCAACACGATCTAAATAACTCAGCCGATGAAACGGTACATATTTTACTATGCCGTCACATGTTACCACATATGTTGCCACGTGACCGTGTCTACTAAAAACTGATAACAAAAAAGGATTGTGTACGGTAAAAGTGAATTTTTTTTTTTCACATCATAGACATTTAACTCTGACAAACAATATTTACATTAAACACTGACAAAAACAAACAAAATAGCGTGGAGCACTGGCACAAATGAATAATAGTCTATACACTACACGGTCAGCTGCTGCGAACTATAAGTGCCGCCATATTGGTCTTGGCTGCTCTGACGAGTGCCTTTCACTTTATCCTTACTCCGCGGCCGACCGTCACGCGACATGCAACACACATACGAAAAAGTTTGCGATGATGTAATAAAAGTTTTACTTTAAAATAAGAAAAACATAAAATACATCCACTAAGTATGATCGCAGTGCGATTTTTCCATGAAAGATGTATCCGCGATTATATTTTTCGTTGGACGATTCCTATCCACTTGATGGTTGTCTAGAAGTGATTGCTATTAATGATAGCACCGCTGTATCTTATGTCTTTAATGTTTTGCATTTGTCGTATATTGGTGTACAATAAAGCATGTCGGAGACGGTCACTAGTTTAGTAGCTAAACGAAACGGAGCACGATTCCCGAGAGATGGCAACACGGTAGGCAGCGGCTTGGCTCTGCCCCTAGCATTGCTGAAGTCCATGGGCGACGGTTACCACTCACCATCAGGTGGGCAGTATACTCGTCTGCCTACAAGGGCAATAAAGCATCGTCGGTACTCGGCTAACTTCATGCTATGACAGAGCCTAGCTGATGGAGGCGCATAGACGTCATCACAATTACCCACCGGCCTTCTTGAAGAGCGGGGCCTACGTCCTAAGAACTGTCATTCGTTTTTGTTTGCTAAAGTCAATCACCCTATTCGCCCCTATAATGTCTGACGATGGTGTTAATAATTGTGGTTTCTCCGACAAGCATATATTACTCTACTCAACTCTACTGTGCTTTGTAGAGTCCAAGGTATACCTGTTATTATGTACCGAAATCATCTAAACCACAATGTCAAGCTCAATTCGATATCTCAATTGAACTATAACATATCTGGTATTACTGGTGGTAGGCCATCTTTTGAGTCCGCACGGGTAGGTATCACCACTCCGCCTATAGAAATAGAAGAAGAAAGCAGAAGAAGAAGAAGCAGAAGCCGTGAAGCAGTAATGCGTTTCGGTTTGAAGGGTGGGGCAGCCGTTGTAACTATACTGAGACCTTAGAACTTATATCTCAAGGTGGGTGACGCATTTACGTTGTAGATGTCTAACTCCAGTGACCACTTCACACCAGGTGGGCTGTGAGATCGTCTACCAACCTAAGCAATAAAAAAAAAACACGTCCCAAAATTTTCTTTATATAAATTAAGTTTTAAATAGAGCATTCCCAATCTAAAGTCACCGTGTATACAGAAAGATGAGCGTCGAAGTTCAACGTGGGGCGGCCGGATTGAAACTCGGCGAATTTCAATTACCGTGATTTCGGGGAATTCGCGATTCGCGTAGGCTGTTCTGTGATACGAACAAAAGCATACAGAATCGCGTTCTGATCTTTGTTTTCGTTGAGAAATATTAATTCGTGAATGATATAACCCCTGCCAGAGACAATGTTGACTTCGGTAAATTAATGTAGGCTTAGTCCTAGATCTGGGGCTGCCTAATAGAAAAACGTCGCCGTGTTTCTTTATAGTCGCTGATCACTACAGCAGCCTTCTCTAATCATATTCGATGGAATTGGGCTAAAAATATTTATGCAATTTTCAAGTCCTCGTGGCCTAACGGATAAGACGAATGGTGCATTCATATCGATCGATGCAACAGTACCGGTGTTCGAATCCCGTAGGCAGGTACAATTTTTTTTTATGAAATACGTAAGGTGAAGAAATAGCTTCGTGTAATATAAATAAAACTCGCAAAAATTATAATTTGCGTAAATAATGGTGGTGGCTAGCCTTGTGAATCCGCACAGGTAGTACCACCCTGCCTATTTCTACCGTGAAGTAGTAATGCATTTCGCTTTCAAGGGCTAGGCAGCTTTTATAATATAAAAACTGAGATTAAGGTCTCATGGTGGGTGGCGGAATTATCGTGGTCGATGTCTATGGGCTCCGGTGACCAATTAACCTCATTATTGAGAAAGCCGAAGCAAGAAGAAGAAGAAATAAAGATTTATAAGCATTACTTTTTTCCAAACGCTATTTTGTATACACTAGACGATGACCGATTTTTTTTTTGGAGTTTACTCCTTTAGAATCGATTTACATATATAGGCCCGGGGTATGAAAATTATGGGGACCAAAATCGTACTAGCATGTCACACGAAATGCGTTATGCGCCTGATTGGCTCCTGATTGCGTGATGCGTGCGCGCGCCAATCAAAATCGTACTAGCATGTCACACGAAATGCGTTATGCGCCTGATTGGCTCCTGATTGCGTGATGCGTGCGCGCGCCAATCAAAATCGTACTAGCATGTCACACGAAATGCGTTATGCGCCTGATTGGCTCCTGATTGCGTGATGCGTGCGCGCGCCAATCAAAATCGTACTAGCATGTCACACGAAATGCGTTATGCGCCTGATTGGCTCCTGATTGCGTGATGCGTGCGCGCGCCAATCAGGAGCCAACGCGCGGCCGCGTTATCGCAGGTGACGCCGGGCTGCTGCGCCGGCAGTCCGCCACAAAGCCTCGTACTGATCGCGCGTTTCTCTCATTATTGTATTTTCATATATTTGTTAGTCGTTTGTTTTGTGTCTCGTTAATTTGTTAATAATCTGTAGTGTATCGTGTTGTCGTAATATAGAACTATTTCTCGTATTGTTTCGTTTAATTTTTTATATCCAGTAAACTCCAGTCGTGCGTCGGAGCGGACACACACACTTTTTTTTTGTTAAATTGTGTTTTTAGAAATTATATTTAAATACGAATTACATATTGATAAAATGATGAAATATTCCAAGATCCTTTAGGCATTTTTAAGTGAACACGTGCGTTAAAAAGACGCAAATAATATAAATAAACAATTCATTTTCTTGGTCTAACCTTAAACCAAACACTCATTGGCTTCCGGTGGCTTAACAACGCCATCTGCTGAAATAGCTTTAGTGTTATTGTGTCTTGCTCTCAATTATGAAAAATAGTATTATTATTCGCCAATAGATGTCGGGAAGAGTTATAAAGTTGATTATCGATAGAGTTGATTATTGAAAAAACGAATAAAACAACATTTTCTGAAAATAAATCGTAGCTAGATCGATTTATCGCCCCCGAAATCCTCTGTATACTAAATTTTATAACAATCGTTGGAGCCGTTTCGGAGATTCAGATTATATATAATATATTTACAAGAATTGCTCGTTTAAAGGTATACGATAAAATATTTTTATTATAATAAAATAGGAAGTCGTCTAACATCGTGAAAAATGAAAGAAAATTTCGAGAAAAAACTCTTTTGTTACAAATCACATTCAAATAAGAGAATCATTACCGAAGTATCCCTTTGAATAGATTCGTTAATGCTTATTTGTCGCTTCTTGTTCTGAATAAGTAATTTTAGAGTCTCGGTTTCATTGCGGCTGCAGTATGAAGCGGTTTTTGTTTCTTGTGACATTTGTCTAGTGTTGGTAAAAATTCAAAACTTTTCATTTATTTGACGCTCAGAGTAATCTACTCTAGTGAATCATAAGATTCTTTTTTTTTATTGCGTAGATGAGTGGACGAGCCCACCTGGTGTTAAGTGGTTACTGGTGCCTATATACATCTACACGGCTACCCCACACTTCAAACCGTAACGCATTACTGCTTCACAGCAAAAATAGGCAGGGTGGTTGGTACTGCCCGCGTGGACTCACAAGAGGTCCTACCACTAGTAATTACGCAAATTACAAATTTTCGGGTTTGATTTTTATTACACGATTGTTATTCCTTCACCGTGGTAGTCAATCGTGAACATTTGTTGAGTACGTATTTCATTGCAAAAATTGGTACCCGCCTGGGATTCAAACACCGGTGCATCGCTCAACACGAATGCACGTCTTATTCTTTAGGCTACGATGATTTATAAGATGTATGTGTGCAGCCAAACCTCATCGGGTATCATAACTTAATAGACAGAAATCTATTCCCAACTTCAGTTTAGATGTTACCCCTTATGAGTACACTTCACTTCAAATTCAAATTCAAATTCAAAATCATTTATTTCAACTTGGATGTCATCAAAAACACACTTGTTGAATGTCAAAATGTAAAAGAAAATGTTAACTCTACCACCGGTTCCAAAAAAAGCCACAGTCCTGAGAAGAACCGGCGAAACAAACTCAGCGGGCTTTTTTTTTTTTTGTATTTTCTCAACTATTTTCTTTTTTTTTAAACAAGAAAACATATTTACAGTATACAAAAAAACAAGTCAAAAAAATACAATTCAAATAAATAATAATAATAATGAAAAATGAAAAGGCCAGGAGCGAACGCCTCATTCCCACGTAGTGCCATCTAGTAAAAAATCCTTAACTTTATAATATGCCTTGTTGCACAAACGTTCCTTGACAGTTTTCTTAAATCTATGAACAGGTAGTAGTTGAACGTTTTGTGGGATCTTGTTGAAAAGCTGTACACCCAGCCCCCTGAAAGAGTTGCTTATTTTCTTAATTCGAGCCGCCGGCAACGCAAGCCTATGTTTGTTCCTAGTGTTCACATTATGCAAATCGCAGACTCTGGGGAATTCTACAATGTTTTTACGCATGTACAATAAATTTTCAAATATGTATTGGGACGCTAAAGTTAGAATTTTGATTTCCTTAAACTTGTCCCTCAAGGATTCCCTCGGGTGCATATTATAAATAGCACGAATAGCCCTCTTCTGCAGGATGAAAATCGTTTCGACATCGGCAGCATTGCCCCATAGCAAAATGCCATAGGACATAACACTATGAAAATAACTGAAATAAACTAGACGTGCCGTATCTTCATCAGTATACGTTCGTATTTTTTTTACCGCAAACGCTGCAGAACTAAGTCTATTCGCTAACTTGCATATGTGAGGACCCCACTGCAGCCTGGAATCAACTGTTATACCAAGAAAAACTGTCGAATCAACAAGCTCCAGTGTCTCTCCACTTACAATGATATTAGTGTCTACTTGTCTAACATTAGGTGTGGTAAATTTTATACATTTTGTTTTTTTGTTATTTAATAACAGATTATTAACACTAAACCAATGTACCACGCGCGAGATAGCATCATTCACATCGTCATAATCTTCCAATTGTCGTTTAATTTTAAACAATAAGGATGTATCATCAGCGAATAATACGACCTCGTGACGGGTTTCAATAAACTTTGGTAAATCATTGATATACACAAGAAATAAGAAGGGACCCAATATGGAACCCTGAGGAACACCCATATTAAGTAAGACACCGGAAGATCTCTTTCCTTTAACGTCTACCTTTTGGATTCTTCCACTCATATCATGTATCACTTCGTGTCTGGCGCGAAGCCACCATGCACTCTCGTCGAACTTTGCCGGATTTTCTCAGTGGGTCGCGTTTCCAAATCGGTGGTAGATTCTGCGAAGCACTGCTCTTGCTAGGGTTAGTGTTAGCAACGTCGTCAAATGTAAGCCCCGTGAGCTCACCTACTTGTTAAGGCTACGCTGAAATGGTCTCTCAAGACCATCAGCTTAGTAAGTAGTAGATAAGTCCTAATGAAAGAGTAATTTTCTGCTTGTCCACACTCTCGACAAATAAAAGCCGTTTTCTTGAAAGTGATGTTTTATAATAATAATTAAATAAAATATTGAACACTTATAAAAAATGCGCCATAGTCGTGTTTTTTTTTCTAAGGGATTTTATAACTTGGTAACTAAGACCTTTAAGTCATGTCTTATTTTAATTTATATTCTTATTTTTATGAAAAATGATAATATGGAGTGAAATTAAATGAAATGAGATGAGATGATATGGGATGAAATATATTCTCAGTAAAATGGTGGTCCCGAGAAGTTACGCCCAGCGGCTTTGTTTCATTTTCCCACATTTGTGCACTTTCACAGATATTAAACAGTTAATAAACCACCGTTATTATACATTTAAACCTGAAGAAACACTAAATAGACAAAATAAAACAAATCACACAACCTCATTCCTCGCATTCCCGCCAAAAAGTCCTCCAGTCGTGATTGAGTAAAAAATGCACAGATAATGTAAAAAATAAGCATACGCGTTTCGTTTCACGCAATAATCTTCAAACCGGTACTCTATACTGCTCATTACTGCAGAAACAGACAAAAAATACTGCTTATACGAATAACGATCAATGAACTACCGGGTCTACTATAAAAAAATAATCATAAGCGAATCCGTGTAAGAGAAAACCAAATCTGTGTTCACACATTAAAAAATCATTTGTATTCTTTATTTTCAACTCCTAACATTCTGCGCTTAATATTATTTTCATTTGTTGAATATTTAATGCGAACAATTAAGTATGTTTTTATTAAACCCGCAAAATTATAATTTGCGTAATCACTGGTTGTAGGACCTCTTGTGAGTCCGCGCGGGTAGGTACCACCACTCCGCCTATATCCGCCGTGAAGCAGTAATGCGTTTCGGTTCGAAGGGTGGGGTAGCCGTTGTAACTATACTGAGACCTCAGAACTTATATCTCGAGGTGGGTGGCGCGTTTACGTTGTAGATGTCTATGGGCTCCAGTAACCACTTAACTTCAGGTGGGCTGTGAGCTCGTCCATCCATCTAAGCAATAAAAAAAAAATATTAATTTGTGTATAAAACGGCGCGTTGAATATTTATTTCAGCGATCCTTTGCCCGGGACTATTTTAAGACGTGGGAAGTGCTTTAAAAGTAAACGTAATTAAAATGTTGCGAATAATTTATTTTTCTAATGGATAATTTAGATGCCGATTTAGATACCTGTTAGTCTGCCTGTCTACATTCTTCTTCTCAGTCGTGTCACTCTTGACAGAGTGGTCGTGATCGTCATGTAGTGTTGGAAGGGGCAGACTTGATGCGTCTCACGATGTCGCGCCATCTCGAGGCCATTCTACTGCACTCATTTAGGGGACCTCCCACTGCAGTTTTAATTTGGTCGGTCCACCGCATTGGTGGCCTATCTGCATATCAAAGCTGATATAATTGTGCTTGCATTCAAAAAGTTGTATATCTGTTTATTATTCTTCTATACGTGTCTTTCAATATACCCCTCCTAAACTGCTGAACCGGCTTTGATGAAAAAAGGGGGTATTTCAGTACACACTCACAACTGCGAGCACGATTTGTTTAAGTTTTCCTAGATTACGCCCTTTTTGGCAGAGAAATGTATCTCGTCTCTTTGGTTAATTTTTAGTGACTTTAATATCCTATACCTCTAATTCCGGGTCCGATTCTAAGTCCGGTATTCAGTATTAGTATTCATGGCTTAGGTATATATATGTCGTAGGCGGGGCGCCAGGGATGGCTGAGCGGTAATTTCGTCATCACTCGTATTCGATTGAACTCAGTTTAGTAAATAAAACTTTTCAATAATAATTAGTGAAACTCAACACACACAACTTTCACAATGACAGGATAAACCGACAGTTTCGTTGCACATACCGACAGACCGACTGACTGACTGACTGAGACGGACGGAATCACTGTCTGACACGAATGCCACGACTCTGTCCACGTACCGCCATTTTTTACTGTGGCGTTACGGAGTCTACCCTTCATTTTGTGATATTTATCAAAACAACATTTCATCATTTAAAATAATAATCAAAACCACCGTCTTAATATTACTAAAAGTCGTCAACCACGACACGGCCATTCTGTCACTTTGACGTTTGTGTATCGTTGATATTCCGAACTATTGACCCGGATGCGACATATATTATTTAAGTCTTCGCGAAAACAAAAAGTAGACAATCCAAAAAAATTAAACAAAATCGTCAGACGGAAGCAATTTCGAGCAAGTTAATGTTTCATCTAATTTTAACAAGCATAACGGTTCTCATATAAATGCTAATCCCGAGATCAAGTACCTTCGTCGGAAGCTCCCGACTCTAAACTTGTACGTACCTTCCTTAGTTTCTAAGTCTAAGGTCGAGACATAATTTGCATTAAGTTCTGTTGTTTCTCAAAGAATGAACAATAGAAAATGTTTTTTAAAGTTTCATCATATTTCGTTTTAAATGAGACGAAAGTTAGAGATTATTATAATAAACTAGAGGTCCAGCAGTAGTCGAAATTCGACTATAATTAATTGGAATTGTAAGTTTGCACACTATTATGATTGTATTTTATACTTCTATAATCACAAATTTTGCCAAGGCTACACTATAAAAAAATATCAATAAAGACAAACAATATTTAATCTATTCTCAATTTGACCACAGACGTCAAGAACAAGAGTTTGACAATAAATAGTATACACGCGTGTGTGCGTCAAATACATGGTATGTAGTGTGTGTAATGTTTTCTTTATTGATTTAATGTAAATATTGGCATTGTGCACTTCTTCTCTATCATTCTCGCTCACGACTCGGTCGTGCGCGGACGTGCTTTCCGATCCGTGGCCCGCTTGCGAGCTGCGTCTCTGAACTCACAGTTGTGCTCGACAGTGTAGTGACCGTGAATACATCGTGCGTACAATTCAGTAGTGCGGACGTGCCGATCCGTTGGTCGCTTGCGATCTGCGTATCGAGGTCCATTTTTGTGCGCTAAAGTTTTGTAACCGCGAACCCACCCTTACCAACTGCCTTTTTCAAGGCAAAACCAATCGCTACGATCAGGCTTCCTGTGGCACTCACAGGCTAGCGATTTCCTAACCCTTCCCAAAACAACAGTCTTTTTCAAGACTAGACCCCCGCTCGCGATTCTGCCTGCTGTAGCACTATACAGCCCGAGCGGGTTCCTTTCCTTTTCCCCGCCGATTGCCGTTTTCACGGCATAGGCATTCCCCCCCCCTGCTCCTTGCTGTCCTGCAGCACAGGGGGGTTACAAATCCTATCCGGGGCCTCGCCTTTCGGCGAGTTCAACAATAGTCCCGGGGCCGCCCCCCCCGGGCAAGAAGCAAGAAGAAACATGGAAGAAAGTGCAAGTGTTTGTGACAGTGATCTTGTCGGGTTCCTCCGGGATAGGTACCCGACAATTAGGGCCGAATATTTAGCATTTAGGGCCTCTCGTGGCAATCCCTCTCCCCCCGCGTCCGTCGCCGCGTTTCTCAACCGTGCCTCGGAGGCACGCCGCGCGCCCCCCGCCGCCGCGTCAAGTTCGAGCGCACGTTCCCACGATGCGGCTCACGTAGCGCCTAACGCTACCCCCACCCCCGCGCCCGCGTCGATTACGTCATCTCGCGCTTCGTCCGTCGCGACCTCGATTGTTTCGAGTTCAGGCTCCGATACCGAATCGGAGATGGATTTCGAATCCGCGTCAAGCCCTCAGCCTGGAACTTCGGATGGGTTCCAAACCGTAACGCGCGGTAAAAAGCGTACTCGCGCCGTGGAGTCCCGGAGCTCCACGACGAAGCAGACAAAATCCGCGACCGCCTCCCGCCCGCAGGTAGTCGTGACACCGGAGTCGGACTCCGCTCGCCGCGTAACCCCGCCGCCGCGTCCCAAGCCCGCGCCCGCTCCTAAAGCAGCTGCCCCGCCCCCGCTGATTCTCCAGGAAAAAACTGCGTGGAACCGCGTTTCCCAGGCCCTTCAGGCAAATAAAATCAACTACACCCATGCGCGTAACGTCGCGCATGGGATTCAGATCAAGGTCGCAACGCCGGGCGACCATAGGGCCCTCTCAGCATACCTCCGAAAGGAGAACATAGGTTTCCACACCTATGCTCTTCAGGAGGACCGCGAGCTCCGCGTAGTAGTACGCGGAGTCCCCAAGGAGTTGGACATAGACTATGTTAAGGAGGATCTGACCGCTCAGGCCCTCCCGATAGTTAGTGTGCACCGGATGCACAGCGGGCGGGGCAAACAGCCCTATAATATGATACTCGTGGCGTTAGAACCCACCCCGGAGGCCAAAAAGAAGATCGCATGTCTCACGACAATTTGCGGCCTATCCGGGATCTCGATCGAAGCCCCCCATAAGCGTGGCACTCCCGGGCAGTGCTACCGATGTCAGCTTTACGGCCACTCGGCTCGTAATTGCCACGCGCGCCCCCGCTGCGTAAAGTGCCTCGGCGACCACGCCACACTAGATTGCTCGCGTGTTAGGGAAACCGCGACCGAACCTCCAAGCTGTGTCCTATGCCTTAAGCAAGGGCACCCCGCGAACTACCGTGGATGTCCTAGGGCTCCGCGAAAACGTCCGACCCACCCAGCCCCCCGAACCGTCGGCCCAAAGACTTCGGCGCCTTCAGTGCCGAAACCCGCCTTCGTGCCGGCTGCAGTTCCCACGGTGTCGGCGTGGAAAAAACCGCTGCCGTATACGAAGGCGGGAACGGAAACCGCACCCCGCCCCCGCTCGTGACACGCCCCGCGCCCCAGCCCCTGCTCGCACCTCGCCCCGCGCCCGCGTTCCGTCCCCCGCAACCCTCTGCCGCCAACGACTTCGCGCTCGTGCGTGACTTCGTCACCGCAGTCAACTTCGACCGTCTGCGATCGTTCGCAGACGCAATGCGTAGGTCGGTAACCCCCGAACAGCGGCTCGCGGCCGCTTTCGATCACATGGACGTCTACGAGTCCGTGTCGCGTACGTTATAAAATCTTTACCGATAATCAATGGCGCAAAAAGGTAGAGAAAAACCGTATTCCCTTACGTTAGCATTCTATAATGCTAACGGACTCGCGCGGCAACGCGATCAAATTTTCGAATTCCTCCGCGATAATCCTGTAGATATTCTATTAGTGCAGGAAACCTGTCTGAAGCCCTCGCGTCGCGACCCGAAAGTCGCGAATTACGTCATGGTTAGGAATGACAGACTCACCGCCTCAAAAGGCGGGACTGCCATTTACTATAGGCGGGCCCTGCACGTTGTCCCTCTCGATACTCCCTCGCTCTCACATATCGAGGCGTCAGTGTGCCGTATCTCGCTGACGGGACACCAGCTGATCGTCATCGCATCCGTTTATCTCCCCCCGGACAAGCCCCTTCTGAGCAGTGACATCGAGTCACTGTTCGGCATGGGAGACTCCGTCATCCTGGCAGGCGATTTAAATTGCCACCACACTAGGTGGAACTGCCATCGTACCAACGTTAACGGTAGGCGTCTCGACGCGTTTATAGACGACCTCACCTTTGAAATAGTCGGTCCCCCAACTCCAACATGTTATCCGTATAACATCGCGCTCCGTCCGAGCACTATAGACCTGGCATTGCTTAGGAACGTAACTCTGCGCTTACGTTCCATCGAAGCAATGTCAGAGCTCGACTCAGACCACCGACCTGTCGTTATGCAGCTCGGTCGCCCTCACAACCCAGTCACTGTTACGAGGACCATGGTGGATTGGAATAAGCTGGGCACGTGCCTAGCCGACGCCGCTCCGCCAATCCTCCCTTGCGGCCCGGATTCGAATCCATCCCCCGAGGACACCGTCGAATCCATAAACATCATTACCGATCACATCTCTTCCGCGATCATTAGATCTTCAAAAGAAGTCGATGTGGAGGACAGCTTCCACCGCATCAGACTGTCCCCCGATCTTAGGAATCTCTTAAGAGTTAGGAACGCGGCAATCCGGGCCTACGATCGTCTTCCCACGCATTCAAACCGGATTCGGATGCGTCGTCTACAACGCGAAGTCCACTCCCGCTTAAGCGACGCGCGTAACGATAATTGGCATAGTTATCTAGAACAACTCGCGCCCTCCCACCAAGCATACTGGCGACTAGCTAGGACTCTCAAATCCGAAACTACCGCTACTATGCCTCCCCTCATACGCCCTTCAGGCCAACCACCGGCATTCGATGACGATGACAAGGCTGAGCTGCTGGCCGATGCACTGCAAGAGCAGTGCACCACCAGCACTCAACACGCGGACCCCGAACACACCGAGTTAGTCGACAGGGAGGTCGAGCGCAGAGCTTCCCTGCCGCTCTCGGACGCGTTACCCCCCATTACCACTGACGAAGTTAGAGACGCGATCCACAACCTCCAACCTAGGAAGGCACCAGGCTCCGACGGCATCCACAACCGCGCGCTAAAATTTCTGCCAGTCCAACTGATAGCAATGTTGGCTACAATTTTAAATGCCGCTATGACGCACTGCATCTTTCCCGCGGTGTGGAAAGAAGCGGACGTTATCGGTATACATAAGCCGGGCAAACCGACAAACGAAACTTCTAGTTACCGTCCGATTAGTCTCCTCTCGACGATAGGAAAAATTTACGAACGGCTCCTTAGGAAACGCCTCTGGGATTTTGTTACCGCGAACAAAATTCTCATTGACGAACAGTTCGGATTCCGCTCTAAACACTCGTGCGTACAACAAGTGCACTGCCTCACGGAGCACATTCTGATAGGACTAAATAGGCGTAAACAAATCCCGACCGGCGCCCTCTTCTTCGACATCGCGAAGGCGTTCGACAAAGTCTGGCACAACGGTTTAATTTATAAACTGTACAACATGGGAGTGCCAGACAGACTCGTGCTCATCATACGAGACTTCTTGTCGAACCGTTCGTTTCGATATCGAGTAGAGGGAACTCGTTCTCGTCCCCGTCAACTGACCGCCGGAGTCCCGCAAGGCTCCGCGCTCTCCCCGTTATTATTTAGTTTGTATATCAATGATATACCCCGGTCTCCGGAGACCCATCTAGCGCTCTTCGCCGATGACACGGCTATCTACTACTCGTGTAGGAAGATGTCGCTGCTTCATCGGCGACTCCAGATCGCAGTAGCCACCATGGGACAGTGGTTCCGGAAGTGGCGAATAGACATCAACCCCACGAAAAGCGCAGCGGTGCTCTTCAAAAGGGGTCGCCCTCCGAACATCACTTCGAGCATCCCACTCCGTAGTAGGCGCGCAAACACCTCCGCCGTTAGTCCCATCACTCTCTTTGGCCAGCCCATTCCGTGGGTCTCGAAGGTCAAATATCTAGGCGTCACCCTCGACAGAGGGATGACATTCCGTCCCCATATAAAAACGGTACGCGACCGCGCCGCGTTTATTCTAGGACGACTCTATCCAATGCTTTGTAGTCGAAGCAAACTGTCCCTCCGTAATAAGGTAACTCTCTACAAAACTTGTATACGCCCCGTCATGACGTATGCAAGCGTAGTGTTCGCTCACGCAGCCCGCACCCACTTGAAATCCCTTCAGGTTATTCAATCACGATTCTGCAGGATAGCCGTCGGAGCGCCTTGGTTCCTTAGGAATGTGGATCTCCACGACGACCTGGAGCTCGACTCTTTTAGTAAGTATCTACAGTCGGCATCGCTGCGCCATTTTGAGAAGGCGGCACGACATGAGAACCCTCTCATCGTAGCCGCTGGAAATTACATACCCGACCCAGTAGACCGAATGGTAAACCGTCGACGTCGCCCAAAGCACGTCATTACGGATCCTCCTGATCCATTAACGGTGCTTTTAGGCACCACAAGCACCGGTCACTGTCCTCGTCGAACCCGTCGCTTGCGACGAAGGGCTCGACGAGCGAACTAACCCATAGACACAGCCCACTGAGTTTCTCGCCGGATCTTCTCAGTGGGTCGCGTTTCCGATCCGGTGGTAGATTCTGCGAAGCACTGCTCTTGCTAGGGTCAGTGTTAGCAACTCTCCGGTTGAGCCCCGCGAGCTCACCTACTAACGTTAGGGTGAAGCTGAAATAGCCTCTCAAGGCTATCAGCATTCTTCTTCTTCTTCTCCATCGCTCCCTCATTGCTGAGGATCGTGACTCCGTTTTAGCCTGTCTACTGTCAGCCTCCATCGGTTCCGGTTGCCTGGTGTAGTGCAGCGCTAAGTGGTCCGCTGGTTTGCTCGGAGATCTGGTCGGACCAACGTTTGGGGCTCCGGCCTCTAGGACGTTTTCCTTCTACTTTCCCAGTGACCACCAGACGTTCCAAGTTGTCGACACCTCTGCGGGCAATACTCTGCAATCAGCATAGGTAGGGAAAAAAAAAAAAAAAAAACCTTCTCTATATTCTCTATAAGTGTGGAAAATTCCATACTCCTCCGTCCGCGCAATTTCCGTAAAAAGGGATACAAAGTTTTTGCTTCACGTATTAATATATAGATACATTTTATATTTCATAATATTTTTCACTATACACCGCAGCCCATAGAAAATTAGTTTCTTTTTGAACTAAGCATATTGATAATTAGTATAGATAATTAATGCCTTTTCGCGCTCGTAAAACAGAGTAACTTGATAACAATTGCCCTCAGTTAGCAAGTAAAATCTAAACTGTATTTACCTAATCCTAGGATAGACTGAAAATAGCTGTTATTTTCTTGTTCTTAAGGTTGTAATTCTCCGAATAGTAATCTGAATTGTTTACGACACACAGTCCGGAACAATCAATAGCATTTCATTAAATACGACAGTTATTTAATCAAAATTTATCTGAAAATTTACAGTGTATAACACACGTTCTAGGTATTTTTTTGTAAAATTAATTACAATTGTATACCTCTATATTAACAACGTCAATTGAAGCAACAGTATTTTATAGATTACGTCGTATTACCGAATTTAAAAAACTCCTATAGGCTAGTTTCTAAGCTACACTAACACCACAAAAAAGCCAAGAGATCATTCGCAGACCAAGGTCGCCGCCATCAGACTCATACTCCTGGTGCCAGCGCACTAGATTAACAGTAAGTATTTACAGTCGGCATCAGTGCACCATTTCGAAAAAGCGGCACGACACTGAAACTCTTTTGTCGTAGCCACCGGTAACTACATACCCGATCTTGCAAACCAAACGGTAAACAGTCGACGTCGCCCTAAGCACGTCATTTCGGATCCTCCCGATCCACTAATGGTGCTTTTAGGTACCTCAAGCACCGGTCACCGACTCGCCGAACCCGTCGCTTACGACGAAGGGCTCGATGAGTAAATTAACCCATAGACACAGCCCACTGAGTTTCTCGCCGGATCTTCTCACTGGGTCGCGTTTCCGATACCGTGGTAGATTCTGCGAAGCACTGCTCTTGCTAGGGACGGCGTTAGCAACGTCCTCAGGTTAGAGCCCCGTGAGCTCACCTACTCGGCAAATTTAGTATAACCCCTCGAGGTTACTAGCATAGATAGGAAAAAATAGTGACGGCAGCATGTGCCGCCCCTTCCCCACGCCCCTCATACCTTTCAAGTCGCCCCCATCACCGAAAGGAAACTGCCTTTCAGCAACACTTTTTGTGGTTCCAACTGCAAGAGAAGATTCCGATCCACATGCATTGAGTTCTTACTGGAGCCCTAAAAAACGACACGAAAAGTATCACGAGCCACAGTTTAATTTTGTACTGGTAGTAGGACCTCTTGTGAGTCCGCACGGGTAGGTACCACCACTCTGCCTATTTCTGCCGCGAAGCAGTAATGCGTTTCGGTTTGAAGGGCGGCACAGCCGTTGACTATATTTGAGACCTTAGAACTTATATCTCAAGGTGGGTGGCGCATTTACGTTGTAGATGTCTATGGGCTCCAGTAACCGCTTAACACCAGGTGGGCTGTGAGCTCGTCCACTCATCAAAGCAATAAAAAAAAATCTATACTCCAGCGGAAAATTCTCGAACGTGTTCAGCAAACCGAGCATCCGTGTGTATCGCGTTTAAGAATCTGCAGTTGAACATGCATACGATTACCCCTCCGCTTTCAATGCTGCTAACGAGCTTAAGGCGTCTGATGAAACAGACGAAAGCGACACTGTATTCACACTCTAATTACCGTGCTGATTAGACTGTACGTGAATCGCGAAAGACGTCTTGTTAATTTAAGATAGATAAATAATAGCTGTACTTCAAAATCAATTTACCGTTAACTATCTTTTTTTATTTAGCTTACAATTTACGGCTCTATAAAGTTTACTTTCAATTACTTTTTTCTTTAACTTGTTACTGCGATTGAAATTTTCTTTTTCTAGAACTAAGTATAGAATAAGTATAGAATTCGTTAGAATAACTCAAATTAAAAAATGCTACTCGTAGTCTTTTTGGCTCATATTTGTGGATAACTTGCAAAAGAAATAACAAAATGTAGCTATTACTATATTGCTGAAAGTAATTTTAGGTTATAAATAATATGAACACTGGATTAAGCCTCTCATCTTTATTTTAATCAGGTCTGCGTCTTGCGAGAACCCAAGAAAATAATAAGCTTCATTTAGAAATGTTTTTGAAATGTTACTAGATATAAGATAGTAGAGGCAATTACGGGGTTGTTTAAAATAAAATAACAGAAATTATTTTGAAAATTTTGAATAATAATATGGAGTAAAATAGACAGAAATAAGTCTTCAGTAACGGTTGTGCCCTGACGGATAGGTGCCACGGTCATGTAAAATTATGCCGCGATGCATTCACTCATTCCAGTTTTGAGGGACTGTTGCTAGGCAGCTGATCTTTCAACTTGTAGTCAATGGGAGCACAAACTTTTAGTGTATGGCCTTCGACGACCACTAAGACCGACGTGGACCTTGGGAGACCGTGGGGGGCCGTGGGGGACCATGGGGGACCGTGGGGGACGTTTAGGTTGTTGATGTCACTGGCTTTGGTAGCCACTGAGCTCCAGGTAAACCGTGAGTGCGTTCACCCACGTTAGATGGGTGGACGAGCTCATAGTGCACCTGGTGTTAAGTGGTCACTGGAGCCCATCGACATCTACAACGTAAATGCGCCACGCACCTTGAGATATAAGGTCTAAGGTCTCTGTATAGTTACAACGGCTACCCCAACAAAAACAAACAAAAGGATTCCGTCCGCCGTGGGACACATCAAAGGAAAAACAAAATTGTTATTTTTATTTAATCCTGAGCATTTTCATATCTATCTACCTTTTCAACCTTCTCTGGACTTCTAAAAATAATTCAAGACTAAAATTAGCCAAATCGGTCCAGCCGTTCTCGAGTTATAGCGAGACTAACGAATACAATTCATTTTTATATATACAGATAAAGTTTGATAATAAAAAAGCGTTCATACTTTAACTAAAAAAAAATAGCAATCAACAACAAAATAGCAGTTGCTTATTTTTTTATTAAATCTGCTAAGAGCCACCTCAATACAGCTGAGCTAACTACTTTAGTTTGGATATGCTCATTAACAAGCGACAATTACACGCTTCTCGAGCTTACATTTGCTACACACGGTCGTTTACTACAGCGAGCATTTGTTAGTTAACTATTGTGTTGAAGTAACTCGTTTTTGTTATTGTGGCTATCGGTGTGAACGCTTCGAGGAATAGCATCGTGTAATAAAAGTGAAACCCGCAAAATTATAATTTGCGTAATCACTGGTGGTAGGACCTCTTGTAAGTCCGTACGGGTAGGTACCACTACCCTGCCTATTTCTGCCGTGAAGCAGTAATGCGTTTCATTCCGAAGGGTGGGGCAGTCGTTGTAACTATACTGAGACCTTAGAAGTCATTTCAAGGTAGGTGGCGGCTTTTACTTTGTAGATGTCTATGGGCTCCGGTAACCACTTAACATCAGGTGGGCTGTGAGCTGTGCCACCCATCTAAGCAATAAAAAAAGATAACGGCAGAATTTTATTGCTGTATGTAACTTTGTGAGTCCATGACACTTTCTGTCATCAGTAAGTACAGTGTGGCGATCACAGTATGTTGGTATACTTTTCAGGGAATGCTGCAGCCCATTCTCTGCTGAATCTCTTTGTGGCTCGTTAGGATACTCCTGGGTAGCGATCTGGAGGTTCTGTTTTAAGACCTTGAAGCGAACAGCGGTTATCACGTTATGGTGTCTATTTGCCACTTAGCGTCATGTGTACGGTGAATTCGCTTACTCAACTATTTAAAAAAATACTATATTCAACAGTGTTCTATAAGTTCTACGTTCCCATGAGTACTTTAAAAACATGGGTAAGTCGTAAAGACCCTCAGAATATTTATAAATACTTTAAAATTCGCAATATATATGAACCGTTATGTCCAAAATGAGAGACAAAAGATACCCAACAAGTAGAGTCAAGGGGGCACTTGGCGTTGTAAAATTTCATGTACATGTCATACGATAGTCACCTTTGTCGTTAACACCGCAAATCATATTTTCCTATTGCAGAGCGGTACGGTATTAAAATAGAAAAATGTTCTAATATAATATTTCATGAGACAAAAATTTAGAATTTCTCTTATCTTCATTCATCTTGTTCAAACGTTTTTTTTTTCAGATGAATTTCTGTGTACTTCTCTTAATGTCTTTTCGGTAACACTCTTGAATCATTTAAAAAGTCCTAAAACATGTTTTTTCTTTTTCAAATATGCAGTAGAGCAAACCGAATGCCATAGATGTTATATGAAGGCATGCCCATTTAAGAATGACATTCTATGAACATTATGAGTGATATTTTTCGATCCTATTTCCGTCATTTTTCACTAAATAATCCTACATTGGACAGTAATTAATACTTCACTAGATGATGACCGGTTTTTTTTTATAACGCCATCTTGTTGTGTCTTTAAAGCGTAGGACCTCTTGGGAGTCCGCACGGGTAGGTACCACCACCCCGCCTATTTCCACCGTGAAGCAGTAATGCGTTTCGGTTCGAAGGGTGGGGCAGCCGTTGTAACTATACTGAGATCTTAGAACTTATATCTCAAGGTGGGTGGCGCATATACGTTGTAGATGTCTATGGGCTCCAGTAACCACTTAACACCAGGTGGGCTGTGAGCTGTGCCACCCATCTAAGCAATAAAAAAAGATAAGGGCAGAATTTTATTGCTGTATGTAACTTTGTGAGTCCATGACACTTTCTGTCATCAGTAAGTACAGTGTGGCGATCACAGTATGTTGGTATACTTTTCAGGGAATGCTGCAGCCCATTCTCTGCTGAATCTCTTTGTGGCTCGTTAGGATACTCCTGGGTAGCGATCTGGAGGTTCTGTTTTAAGACCTTGAAGCGAACAGCGGTTATCACGTTATGTTGTCTATTTGCCACTTAGCGTCATGTGTACGGTGAATTCGCTTACTCAACTATTTAAAAAAATACTATATTCAACAGTGTTCTATAAGTTCTACGTTCCCATGAGTACTTTAAAAACATGGGTAAGTCGTAAAGACCCTCATAATATTTATAAATACTTTAAAATTCGCAATATATATGAACCGTTATGTCCAAAATGAGAGACAAAAGATACCCAACAAGTAGAGTCAAGGGGGCACTTGGCGTTGTAAAATTTCATGTACATGTCATACGATAGTCACCTTTGTCGTTAACACCGCAAATCATATTTTCCTATTGCAGAGCGGTACGGTATTAAAATAGAAAAATGTTCTAATATAATATTTCATGAGACAAAAATTTAGAATTTCTCTTATCTTCATTCATCTTGTTCAAACGTTTTTTTTTTCAGATGAATTTCTGTGTACTTCTCTTAATGTCTTTTCGGTAACACTCTTGAATCATTTAAAAAGTCCTAAAACATGTTTTTTCTTTTTCAAATATGCAGTAGAGCAAACCGAATGCCATAGATGTTATATGAAGGCATGCCCATTTAAGAATGACATTCTATGAACATTATGAGTGATATTTTTCGATCCTATTTCCGTCATTTTTCACTAAATAATCCTACATTGGACAGTAATTAATACTTCACTAGATGATGACCGGTTTTTTTTTATAACGCCATCTTGTTGTGTCTTTAAAGCGTAGGACCTCTTGGGAGTCCGCACGGGTAGGTACCACCACCCCGCCTATTTCCACCGTGAAGCAGTAATGCGTTTCGGTTCGAAGGGTGGGGCAGCCGTTGTAACTATACTGAGATCTTAGAACTTATATCTCAAGGTGGGTGGCGCATATACGTTGTAGATGTCTATGGGCTCCAGTAACCACTTAACACCAGGTGGGCTGTGAGCTGTGCCACCCATCTAAGCAATAAAAAAAGATAAGGGCAGAATTTTATTGCTGTATGTAACTTTGTGAGTCCATGACACTTTCTGTCATCAGTAAGTACAGTGTGGCGATCACAGTATGTTGGTATACTTTTCAGGGAATGCTGCAGCCCATTCTCTGCTGAATCTCTTTGTGGCTCGTTAGGATACTCCTGGGTAGCGATCTGGAGGTTCTGTTTTAAGACCTTGAAGCGAACAGCGGTTATCACGTTATGTTGTCTATTTGCCACTTAGCGTCATGTGTACGGTGAATTCGCTTACTCAACTATTTAAAAAAATACTATATTCAACAGTGTTCTATAAGTTCTACGTTCCCATGAGTACTTTAAAAACATGGGTAAGTCGTAAAGACCCTCATAATATTTATAAATACTTTAAAATTCGCAATATATATGAACCGTTATGTCCAAAATGAGAGACAAAAGATACCCAACAAGTAGAGTCAAGGGGGCACTTGGCGTTGTAAAATTTCATGTACATGTCATACGATAGTCACCTTTGTCGTTAACACCGCAAATCATATTTTCCTATTGCAGAGCGGTACGGTATTAAAATAGAAAAATGTTCTAATATATTTCATGAGACAAAAATTTAGAATTTCTCTTATCTTCATTCATCTTGTTCAAACGTTTTTTTTTTCAGATGCATTTCTGTGTACTTCTCTTAATGCCTTTTCGGTAACACTCTTGAATCATTTAAAAAGTCCTAAAACATGTTTTTTCTTTTTCAAATATGCAGTAGAGCAAACCGAATGCCATAGATGTTATATGAAGGCATGCCCATTTAAGAATGACATTCTATGAACATTATGAGTGATATTTTTCGATCCTATTTCCGTCATTTTTCACTAAATAATCCTACATTGGACAGTAATTAATACTTCACTAGATGATGACCGGTTTTTTTTTTATAACGGCATTTTGTTGTGTCTTTAAAGCGTAGGACCTCTTGGGAGTCCGCACGGGTAGGTACCACCACCCCGCCTATTTCCACCGTGAAGCAGTAATGCGTTTCGGTTCGAAGGGTGGGGCAGCCGTTGTAACTATACTGAGATCTTAGAACTTATATCTCAAGGTGGGTGGCGCATATACGTTGTAGATGTCTATGGGCTCCAGTAACCACTTAACACCAGGTGGACTGTGAGCTCGTCCACCCACCAAAGCAATAAAAAAAAAATATGTATTTTAACAGGCGCTTATTAGCTTAACAATTATGTATTGTCACTTTCATTGACTTTATTACGTTTGATTCCCCTTGCACACGTATCAAGAATCGATGATAGTTCAATAATTCGTATTTATCTTGACGCAATTTCGCACTAATATCCTGCCTAGTATCAACAAGATTAAAAGGACAATCCGGCTATGGAATGAGCTCCCCTCCACGGTGTTTCCCGAGCGTTATGACATGTCCTTCTTCAAACGAGGCTTGTGGAGAGTATTAAGCGGTAGGCAGCGGCTTGGCTCTGCCCCTGGCATTGCTGAAGTCCATGGGCGACGGTAATCACTCACCATCAGGTGGGCCGTGTGCTCGTTCTGTCTACAAGGGCAATAAAAAAAAAATTGTTCCTTATAATTTAGTTCTTATTTATTTGGTTAATGGTTTTTTTGTTTGTTTTTAAGCTGTGTATGTTAGATTTTATTGATCCTTCACTGTATAAGTGGGTGAAAAAGTTCATAGTCCACCTAGAATCAAGTGGTAACCGAAGCCCACTTTCTAATATTGCCACCCGCGGCTCTACCACCGCTTGAACTCCCTATACTAGTTGACCTTTTAAATTAACCAGAAGAATCGCCTATTTTAATTATCTTACGCAACAACAAAATTCCTATAAAATATATTAATACGTGAAGCAAAAACTTTGTACCCCTTTTTACGAAAATTGCGCGGACGGAGGAGTACGAAATTTCCCACACTTACAGAGAATATAGAGAAGGAGTGCAGAATGTTATTTTTTTTTTTATTATACATAAAAAATACATTAAATCAATATTTAAAATCACACTTTACTACTATGTATTTGATACAACCGAAATATATGTATACAGTATATACTCTATGTTTATTGAAAAACTTTTGTTATTGTTTTAAGTTTGTGTTCAAATTGACACTAAATTAATATTGTTTTATAGACGAGAATTGTGGGTCTCCCGTATTGATGTGGGTCGAGTATGTATGCGTCGTCCGGACGCGTAGTGTAATGTGTTAAAGGTAAGTAAGTACCTGAGTAGGCGTCGACGGTGTTCGGTTAATAAATTAAGTACGACACCTTGCACACCAATTAAATGTTTATTCAATTATACTTAGTCCACACGAAAATACAACACAGTCTATATTATTAAAATTATGAAGGATTGAAGGTTACGAGCACAGATAGATATTCAGTTTATAAACAGTACACAGAAGACACTTTACACTTTACGACAATACTATTACAATAAACACAAAGCAAGCGCGTTATCACAAGAGATGCAAAAGCTTCGAAAACAATAAACCGTATATAATTAGCAAAAGCGACGTGCGTTCAGTACGAGGTAAGTTTCGACTGGGAGCGTGGCTAGCCGCGATCAGCTGCGCAGGAGTGCTTTTCGATCTACCCGCGACATTCCGTTCAAGTGCGCGTGTCCACAGCGCGAACGAACGGGCGACCAGCTGATTGACGCGGCACGATAAATTGTCGTGTGTGTATGTCTGTTTTGTATGTAATGTAGTAACTATATATGAATAGATATGTTATATGTGTGAATGTATACTCTGTGTGTATTAATAATTATATTAAATAAATATATTATATAAGTTTTATATTGTGAAGAGTAAATGTGTGTGCATGAAATGTGGGATAAGCCCACAGTTTGTCTTTAATATATTATTTATCTATAATGTAGTATTGGCAAAATCTGTAATTAGAAGTATAACTAAACTTTGAAAATAGAACCATACTAATGTTCTTATAATTTCAGTTAATTATTGTCAAATTTCAACTACTAAGGTAGCACTAGTATTTATAAACATTTCGTACTAAACCCGAATTACATTTTGGTTCACAAGCAAGGATTCAGTTCGATACGCTCATTAGCAAGTGACTCTGGAACAATCACACGCTTCACGAATCTTCGTTTAAGACATACGAACTCAGTAACGTAAACACCTACTTTACCACCACTCCTAATCCAACTAAAATATAAAATGTATAGTTTTAAAAACGATTTATTTAATCTTCTTTGTATTATGCTTATACTTATCAGGATATTAGAGGGAAATTATAAAACTATTGTATTGTCATAGGCCCTTGATACGTGTGCCAATTTTTAAATTAATCAGGCCTCTTGAAGGCTATGAAAATGATTTTTGAAGGTTCTGTTAGACACGTACGTATTAAGCTAATGAAAGCGTGTTAAAAACGAATTTCGAATGCTAGTAATAGGTTAGTATTGAAGTCGTCGTGGCCTAAAGGATAAAACGTCCGGTGTATTCGTGTTGAGCGATGCACCGGTGTTCGAATTCCAGGCGGGTACAAATTTTTTGTAATGCAATACGTAGCTAATACATGTTCACGATTGACTTCCACGGCGGAGAAATAACACTGTGTAATAAAAACATAATTTGCGTAATTACTGGTGGTAGGACCTCTTCTGAGATCGCGCGGGCACCACCACCCTGCCCACTTCGGCCGTGAAGCAGCAATGCGTTTTGGTCTGAAGGGTGCGGCAGCCGTTGTAACTATACTGAGACCTTAGATCTTATATTATATAAATCTATAAAAATTGTATTCTTGTTTAGGATCCAACCAGTCACGACATAGTTTTTGTTATTAGAATCCTCGTTGAACCAGAAATAAATAACGTCTTAAGAAAACTAACGGGTGGTATTTCAAGCTCTTAATACTCTGGATTTATGAAACAATCACTAAACATATTACTGCACGTGATATTCAAAGTTTGCACTTTGAGAAACACTGAAATTTAATAGTTTCCTAACCAGAAAAACTGAGTATTTCTTAGTGTTGCACATAAATGTTGATTATTCTTCTTCTTCTAGCCCTTACCCGACTATGTGGGGTCGGCGTAGCAGTCCTCAATTTCTACTCAGGCCTGTAACGCGTCATCTCTGCACTCACGCTATTCTCTCGCATAATCTCTTTCACATAGTCCATCTAAGTATTTTTTAGACGTTCCCTCCTCACATTGCGTTACATTGCTATGAAATGACGAAGAAAAACTATTTCCCAAATGTCAGCGCCTCTCAACTGGGATTTTCTACTGTATTACGCTGAAAATGCATACGAAACAAGAAGTAGAACACGCGGAGCCTAAATACCAACTATATTTATAGATGCCTAGATAGACTAGCTGTTAGCCACTATTCCTATATTCTTTTTTTTTTATTGCCTTTGAAGGCAGACGAGCATACGGCCCACCTGATGGTAAGTGGTCACCGTCGCTCATGGACGTCAGCAATGCCAGGGGCAGAGCCAAGCCGCTGCCTACCAAATACCTTCCTATATTATTACCTCCATAGTATATATTATTCCTATACTAAAGTTGTATTTTAGGTGTGTAAATATGGTAGAGTACTCAAGTAATTTACTGGTGGTAGGGCATATCGTGAGCCCGCACGGGTAGGTACCACCACCTTACCTATTTCTGCCGTGAAGCAGTAATGCATTTCGACTTGAAAGATTGGGCAGCCGTTGTACTATAAAACGGATACTTCAAGCTCATGTTCCAAGGTGAGAAATGCCATTTACGTTGTTGATGTCTATGGGCTCCGTTAACCACTTAAAACTAGGTGGGCCGTACGCTTGACCACTCATCAGAGCAATAAAACAGATTTCTTAATCAATGCCATAAAAATAAAGCTTAACACACAAAAATGACTACTAATCCCGGTCATAATTAGGAATGACAGTCTTAATTACCACGATGCTTACTATAATAGTGGCACGTTAATACCATCATATTTCCACAAGGCAAGTTTGTCTGTAAACTTAACATAAACAAAACTAAATGAAACTTCATTATCTCGTTAGTTAAGCTCTGACTTCAAAGCTTATAGTATTCCACAAGCTTCTGCAGTACAGGGTGTTTGCCTGAAGTGAGCGTGTATGATCATCTTAAACGATTAATAGGATAACTATTTTTGGCAATAATAATAATAAGAGAGAGAGAGAGAGAGAGAGAGAGAGAGAGAGAGAGAGAGAAGCGAAAATACACTTTATTGCACACCAAAACACAATTTACATTCAAAAAACAATTTAAAAAAGCAGATACATTTGTACAATAGGCGGTCTTATCGTTAAAAGCGATCTCTTCCAGACAACCGTTAAATTTACAGAAATTCTAGAAAATGTAAAGTATAGCAGGTATGTTGCGGTGTACGATGCTACGTATACATTATTATAGAAAATCTTCTTCTTCTTCTCAGTCGTGTCACTCTTGCCAGAGTGGTCGTGATCGTCATGTAGTGTTGGAAGGGGCAGACTTGATGCGTCTCACGATGTCACGCCATCTCTCCCTGCTCGAGGCCATTCTACTGCACTCATTTAGGGGACCTCCCACTGCAGTTTTAATTTGGTCGGTCCATATAGAAAATATATACATATAATAAACAAAATATTACCAATAATCTGAATCTCGGAAACGGCTCCAACGGTTTTCATAAAATTTAGTATACAGGGGATTTCGGAGGCGATAAATCGATCTAGCTACGATTTATTTTCAGAAAATGTTGTTTTATTCGTATTTTCAATAATCATACTGTTCATACTGCATATTTGAAGAAAAAAAAACATGTTTTAGGACTTTTTAAATGGTTCAGAGTGTTACCGAAAAGACATTAAGAGAAGTACACAGAAATTCACCTTAAAAAAAAACGTTTGAACAAGATGAATAAAGATAAGAGAAATTCAAAATTTTTGTCTTATGAAATATATTAGTACATTTTTCTATTTTAATACCGTACCGCTCTGCTATAGGAAAATATGATTTGCTATGTTAACGACAAAGGTGACTATCGCTTGACATGTACATGAAATTTTACAACGCCAAGTGCCCCCTTGACTCTACTTGTTGGGTATCTTTTGTCTCTCATTTTGGACATAACGGTTCATATATATTGCGAATTTTAAAGTATTTATAAATATTATGAGGGTCTTTACGACTTACCCATGTTTTTAAAGTACTCATGGGAACGTAGAACTTATAGAACACTGTTGAATATAGTATTTTTTTTAAATAGTTTAGTAAGCGAATTCACTGTACACATGACGCTAAGTGGCAAATAGACACCATAACGTGATAACCGCTGTTCGCTTCAAGGTCTTAAAATAGAACCTCCAGATCGCTACCCGGGAGTATCCTAACAAGCCACTAAGAGATTCAGCAGAAAATGGCCAGCAACATTCCTTGAAAAGTATACCAACATACTGCGAGCGTCAAACTGTACTTACTGATGATAGAAAGTGTCATTGACTCACAAAGTTAGGTACACCAATTCTCCCCTTTTTTTTATTGGTTAGATAGGTGGCATAGCTCACACCCCACCTGGTGTTAAGAGGCTACTGGAGCCCATAGACATCTACAACGTAAATGCCGCCACCTACCTTAAGATGAGTTCTAAGGTCTCATTATAGCTACAACGGCTGCCCCACCCTTCGAACCGAAACGCATTACTGCTTCACGGCAGGAATAGGCAAGGTGGTGGTACCTACCCGTACGGACTTACAAGAGGTCCTACGACCAGTAAAAAAGCCGCAAAGCAATGAAGTCTTTGGGCTCGAAGAGCGTGACTCCTCTGCAATGAATACAATTGGGCTTCCACTATTTTGTCTCGGACTGTTTTGGTGGTATTTATCTTGTCCATCGACTCTAGTGGCTATTTAACACAACATAAGTTCATTCACCCTGAGCAACAAAAAATAGTTATTTCAAAAAGTCAAGTTCGACAAATGAATATTTATATTTTAACAGTTTTTCGGGACCAGGTCGCAAACGAAGCTTAAAGCGTCATATGTTTCCGGCGATGCCTGTACAAATAAATTTTACGTTGGGTGACCGAATGTATGTGATGTAGTGTTTTAGGGAAAACCGGATTTGTGTGTGTGAGCTTATTCGTTGAACGTTGCGAGTCGGTACAATATGACTTTTTTTATTGCTTACTTTAGTGGAAGAGCTCACAGCCTACCTGGTGTTAAGTGGTTACCGGAGCTCATATACATCTACAATGTAAATGCAGCCATCCACCTTGAGACATGAGTTCTAAGGTCTCAGTATACTTACAATGACTGCCCCACCGTTCAAACCGAAACGCATTACTGCTTCACGGCAGAAACAGGCAGGGTGGTGGTATCTATCGGTGCGGACTAACTAGACGTCCTACCACCAGTAATGAAGATCATCAAAGCTAATCAACTTTCGATTTTACAAGATATTGTTAGTGTCATTGCCCAGACAAAAGAGTGACCATTAGATATCAGCACATCATAAATACGTAAATCAGAGAATGGAATATCAGCTTCCAACACAACTCACAAGAGGTCCTATACCACCAGTAATTACGCAAATTATAATTTTGAGGGCTGTATTCTTATTACACGATGTTATTCCTTCACCGTGGAAGTCAATCGTGAACATTTGTTAAGTACGTATTTCATTAGTAAAATTGTTACTTGCCAGCGGGATAGATTTCAGATATTGCTCACAGTAGTGATATTGCTTTGAAATAACGCTTAATGTTTACAGGATTATCACAAGAAAACTTCGAAAGGTTTTTTTGAGCGTGACATTTTCACTATTTTTACGGGGGCCCGTTAAATTAGCTTCAAGTAGGTCGCAATAGCCTGGGCAAAGTGGCTGGTAGATATTGGATTCGAAAGACAAAAGACCGAAAAAAATGGGATGCTGATGCTGAGATAGATCTCTTCGAATAACTGTGTGTGTAGGTAGGTAGGCAGCGGCTTGGGTCTGCCCCTAGCATTGCTGAAGTCAATGGGCGACGGTAACCACTCACCATCAGGTGGGCCGTATTCTCGTATGCCTACAAGGGTAATAAAAAAAAACTCATAACTGCGATCGCGATTTGTAATTTTTTTCCTAGATTACGCCTTTTTGGCAGAAAAATATTACAGCTTATGTTCTGTAGTGATTTTAATGATTTTTTTCATACGTTTGAGTGGGCACTTTGATAGTTTAGATAGAATACGCTGCGCTAAATATCGACGCTTGAAAGGCAAACGTGACTAAGCGACAATGCGTGAACTTTACAGTAGACTAATTTAAAGTATTATTAAATACCTGAAAATGTCCCTTAAAATGTAAAAGTAGTATTAAATACTTGAAAAAATTCTATTTTAACGAATCAAGCAATCAATCAAGGATTGAAATATTTTTAATAGACTTAGAAATATATATTTTTTGCGCATCGAATATGGTGTTAGCCTATCATTTATGTACAAAGCAGTTATTGTCGCTTAGTCACGTTTGCCTTTCAAGCGTCGATATGCTTGTCTACAAGGGCAATAAAAAATAATAATAACAGATCTACCCTCAGCATTGGGTGGAAACGGGATGAGAGGTCGCAAGCCACTTCGCTTATGAAAAAAAAAGTTAAATTAAATAAATTACATTTTCGCTCTCCGTCAGTAGTGCCTACTCGATGTATTTGTAAAAAAAGCACACACACATAAAAAAGCTTGGAGAACTCCCGTACTCGAGCAATAGTTTCGTAATTACGTTTCACCTTCCCACTTCCATTCGCCAGCGAAATGTGAAACTTTAGTGGAAAATTTACGTTTTAATAAAACACAACTCTCATTTTGTTCTCGGCAATGATTTTAAAGGTATAAATCTAGAAGGAATTTTTATTAAATTTGCGTTTCGGTCTAGGCGTCGAGACAAACTTGTGCCTTATTGTATTACGTGTCGTTCGTTTTTGCTTATTTTTTTTTTTTTTTTTTAAATCGACCTGATCGATGTTCGGTCTTGATGATTCCTATCTTTGTTTATAGAACTAGATATTATGTTGAAAAGATTACGAATCACCTATCGTGAGACATGAATTCGAAAACTAAAATTCTTTTTTGTGAAGCTCAATTAAAAACATCGGATTGTTGACGCTAATACCCGATAAAACTCACATTTAATTACAAAGAAGTACAAGAGATTAATTACAATGAATGTCACGTATCAAGCGAAATGACGCTTAAATTAAATAGCCTTTTACTCCTCGGTATGTAATGGTACTCTATCAACAAGCTGCTTTTCGCAATAATTTGAACCCACTTCACGCTACGTTAGAAAAATAAGAGACTTTCTCAGTGAATCCTTTGGCCTTTGGTTTGAGAAGCCGTATACGAAAAGCCGATAAGGTAGACTCAAACCAATAACAAAATAAATAAGATTAATAAATAAGATTCCTGACGTTGAAATAAATTTGGATTGTTAATTAAAAATACTATACCAACTACGTTTTTTTATTCTCCACTAGCTGACCCGGCAGACTTCGTAGTGCCTCAATCGATAAATAAAAGACCTAAACCTTTGTATAAAATAAACTTAAAACAAACAAAAGGAATCCGTCCGACGGGGGACACATCAAAGGAAAAACAAAATTGGTATTTTTATTTCATTCCGAACATTTTCATATTTATTACCTTTTAAACTGTCTCTGGACTTCCAGAAATAATTCAAGCCCAAAATTAGCCAAATCGGTCCAGTCGTTCTCGAGTTTTAGCGAAACTAACGAATAGCAATTCATATTTATATATAATAATGAACAATAAATACCATACGAAAGATGGTAAAGATTTTTTATGTTTTGGTTTTTTAAGTAGCAAACGTAATGAAAATGATCCTACGAGCATAATTCGTAAAAATATGAGGACTTTTTATGTAACAGAAATCCATGGGTGTCCAGTATGAGTATAGATTAAAGCACCCGGAAATCATATTTGGAACGAAAATGTAACTAAAAATGGTTATAAAAAATTTGAACCAAACTTTGACATTGCGGAAAATACGTGTGAAAATACACGAAATTCTAGGCGTTTCCTACCTTCCTTTTGTCGGTATATCCCGATGGCAGTTTACCGTTTTGATGGCACAGGTCGGGACTGGAATCCGAGGTAATTCTTCAGGCATCCACTACTATGTATCTAAAGTACGCAAAACACAAAATTCTTCGTCTTTAATATTCCTCAACATTATTTTTATCAGTTCCTCAGGCGGCTTCAGTAGACTTTAGCTTTAATTCAACAGCTACTAATGACATTGCTACGCGCTGGGGTTCGGGATAAATAAAAATTCTACCGAAGTACAAATTAAAACTCTATAAGACACTTAACGAACACTTTAAAATTCTTAATTCACTTCTTCCGCTTCGCTTCAGGTGATCCGTTCGCTGTTTCGCTTCGAATAGATCTGATTACTAACGGCTTTCGTGTCATCTTTGCAACGCTTTTATAGTCGATACGACATCCCTGGGAGTATCGAGAAAATTCTCGATAAGGCTAGACATGTGTTTCCGCTATTTGATAATAGACGGCGCTGTCCATCGCGAGTGTTCTCGATTTTACTAGTTCTTTTGATATTCGTTTCTGCTAGTCGGCGGTAGATGCCGTGGTTTTTACCGGCGTAACAATATTTATGCTAATGATAAAAACGTTATTTGTATGCTATGTTTGAATTAATTATAACCGGCTAGCGATTGGGAGTACTCGAGATTTAATTAACGTTTTTTTTTCTACATACAATTTGGTCAAATCCAATAAAAGCGGTTGAGATATATCCTTAAGTGATACGCTTAAGACCAGGCTGGATTTTTTTAAGCCTTTATAATTACATCTATACTAATATTATAAAGAGGAAAGATTTGTTTGTTTGTTTGTATTGAATAGGCTCCGAAACTACTGAACCGATTTGAAAAATTATTTCACTGTTTGGAAGCTACACTATTCCCGAGTGACATAGGCTATTTTTTTTTGTTTTTGAAAAAAATTAGGGATCCTCACTCCAATAATGTACCCCAAGGTGTAAAAAAAATTACCTAATATATTCTTTACATCGCGTGCCCTGCGAAAACTATTGATGATAGAATAAAATAATATACTACGACTTTGTAGAACACATTATAATTCACAAGAAGCGTTGCGACAGCGTATGTCTAAATATTATAGTTAGGCCGAAATAAGTGTTCTTTTATTTTAAAAAAATAAATAAAGTGAAGTATCGTCGAAATTTTTGTTAAAAACCCGAGCGGAGCCGGAGCGGGCTGCTTGTAATAAATAATTATGTTAGAAAGATGGGTAGACGTTCAAAAAAAGAACAAAACTTGGAATTCGTCTCTTCATTTTAATACTATTCACTAATTATTTCAGTTTACGTACGAGAACACATAGTAATGGGTGTATGGCACCAACAGAAATCCCTGTTTCCGATAGTAGTGTCGTTTTTCTGTTTCTAACGATGCAAACTAACGTACGCCTCGCTCGGCGATAACAACACTTTATCTGTTCCTATTCGAGTTTACCTGTTTCGTAGTAAAGTTAAATTTATCGGATTAGCTATTATTTATGAAGGACTTTTCAAAACTGCTTTCATTTTCGTTACTTAGCTTTGGTAAGGCGAATTATCACCAGTAAGTAAGTACTATTTATTTATTTATTTATTGCATAGAAGGGTGGACGAGCTTACAGCCCACCTGGTATTAAGTGGTTACCGGAGCCCATAGAAATCTACAACGTAAATGCCGCCATCCACCTTGAGATATGGGTTCTCAGGCCTCAAACTTTTAATAGTACAACGGCTGCTCCAAGCTTCAAACCGAAACACATTACTGATTGACGGCAGAAATAGGCAGAGTAGTGGTACCAAACCTTGCAGACTTACAAGAGGTCCTACCAGTAAAGTGGCCTACCACCAGTCTTGACTATTTCTGCCGCGAAGCAGTCTTACGTTTCAGTTTGAAGGAAGGTATAGCGCTTATACAATACAATTGACTTCATGCCTTAAAGTGGGTAGCGATATTTACGTTGTGATATCAATAGGCTAAGGTTTTTGGTTTTTGGAACGAAGTTCCTTACGGAACTATGTGGAGGAATACCCTAACCGGGAAAAAACGTCCGTAACGTAAGATTTTTATTAGTAATGCACACAGTGTACGACTTAACTTTGTAATAACGCACAAAAAATTGCATATTTTTTTATCATTCATTGACCAAGATCTCAGAGCGTTCGTTTGCGCAATACACTAACTCTTATGCAAACAAGCGTGAATGAAGTATACCATAGTAAGTTCGCACGTTACCGAATGACCGTGGGTTGTTGCGAAACCTCCAGTTTTATTTTCTTTATACCTCGAATAGAACTTAAAATTAATATTTTTATAATAAGAAACTTCGTTCCTATCCGGTGCCCCACGACACTACGCATCTTTTTTTTCGTTCATAATACTACATTCATAAATTTACGCATTAAAAACATTATCTCTTCACCGTGGAAGTCGATGACGTACTTAGCACGTATTCCTTAAACAAATGCAATTAATTGTACTGATAATGATAAACCCAATAGTCGGGACCACGTCCGAGTGAGCTAACGAAACGGACGTAAAGATATATGTAGTTGAAACGCCATTAATCAAGATAGACCTCAAAACTACGCAGGCGGGTTCCGCATAAATCAGGCGTGAACTGATTTCGTGCTACGCTGAGTACGGTTTCGTGTTGTGGGGTTCCATAGAGTGTACTGCAAAAGTAGAGATAGTGTTTATGATAAAACTCTATATGAAATTCGTGAAACTAGTAGAGTTTTACTGGTAGTAGGACCTCTTGTGAGTCCGCACGGGTACTTACCACCACCGCCGTGAATCAGTAATGCATTGCGGTTTGAAGTGTGGAGTAGTCGTTTTAACTATACATGAGACCTTAGAACTAATATCTCAAGGCAGGCGGCGCATTTACGCTGTAGATGTCTATGGGCTCCATTAACCACTTAACACCAGTTTGGTTGTGTGCTAATCCACCTATCTAAGCAATAAAAAACCCACCCGCGCGGACTCACAAATCACAAGACTCAATCATAACAGAAGTACTCCGTATTTCCCGAGTAATATCATTGACCTTGATAAAAAACTATCTTACGTATTTTATCCAAGCTGTAAAGTAACATTCTGCGGAAAATTTATCCAACTTAGTTGTCGTCTTTACAAACTTTCACATTCCTAATATCAGTGTGGATTCCAGTGCCATTCATAATATGTACCAATACATCATCATTATCCTGCCCTTCTCCCAGTCACCTGGGGTCGGCGCAACATGTTTTCTCCTTCCATACTCTTCTATCATATACTATTTCTTCGCTCACTCCCCTCTTACCCATATCTCATCTCTCTCACATTTTGGGTTGGGGTTATTCTTAGGCGCCCACCACACGCTGAATACCAATACATAAACAAATGTATCATGAAACCGAACCCTCAAAATCTGTTTTTAAACACAACAGTTCACGAAAAACAAAAGGCCTTATTGAATAACAAAACGCTTTAACAGATATTCAACAGCTATCAATCTTTGTGTACAGTGTAAAATAATAATGTAAGACGATCAATCAAAATTACCGCGTTGTCAGTTTATTAACATTATAAATAGATTCCGTGAAATTTGGTTTTCTATTAAACTTGGGTGGGCTCGGAAACCGCTTTGTCTACGCTTGGTGTGATCTCATCGTGCGAGGTTTCATTGAGCCTGTGTATGATTTAAAAAAAGATGCGTGGTATCGTGGGACAAAGGATAAGAACGAAGTTTCTTATTATAAAAATATTAATTTTAAGTTCTATTCGAGGTACAAAGAAAATAAAACTGGAGGTTTCGCAACAACCCACGGTCATTCCGTAATGTGCGAACTTATTGTGGTACACTTCATTCTCGGTTGTTTGCATAAGAGTTAGTGTATTGCGCAAACGAACGCTCTGTCTGAGAAATGCGCCACCCACCTTGAGATATAACTTCTAAGGTCTCAGTATAGTTACAACGACTGCCCCGCCCTTCAAACCGAAACGTATTACTGCTTCACGGCCGAAATAGGCAGGGTGGCGGTACCTACCCGTGCGGACTCACAAGAAGTCCTACCATCAGTAAAAATGCATATTACGATATATGCATATTACGATATTTTACTGGCAAGTACCACGACCTTGCCTATTTCTGCCGTAAAAGGCTTCAAAAACAATAATTTAATTTAATTAAAATCAAAGTTTTATGCAGATATTTTACTGTATCTCTCTTTATATAGAACCAGTCGATCGGAAGTGAGTACTTTTAGCAATAGTACTGCTTATTGTACATAATCTAACTATCTATTGATTATTTTTTAATGTATTCACATTCACATTCATATGTTTTGGTGTCAAATAAAGTTTACTGTATTGTAAAACTTCGCCAGGATTTACGTTGTAAAGTGCACTATAAGACTGAAAGCTCATCAGCTCCATTTAAACCCGAGCTTAATCTAAATACTATTTTTTCCCCGCAAAATAGATTCAAACAGTAACTTCTTCAGTGAAAAACTATTAAATTTCAACACGATATGTTAATGTTTATTATACGTATAAGAACCCAGAGACTTTACGTTCAAGTTGTAATGTAAGTAGGTAAGTTTGGTCTTTCCGACTTGTTTCCGACCGTAAGTTTCCGGAATGCTACGTACTTAAGTTAATATATTTGAATAAGGCAGTGCTCGTGTGATTTGAAAATTATAATGAGCTTAAGCGGTTTAGAGTCTGCCTTTTCTTCGCCGTGTAACGGGTTCCGGATGTGATTGCACATACTAATAAAACTAACGTTTTACTTTCAATTTTAAATCATAATTTCTAAATGAAATACTGAGACATTAGAACTTATATCTCAAAGTTGGTGGCGCATTTACGTTGTAGATGTCTATGAGCTCCAGTAACCACTTAACACCAGGTGGGCTGTGAGATCGTCCACCCATGTAAGCAATAAAAAAAAATTTGATACTTGAAACGCGTAGCGGCAGACGTAGCGTGGGTTAACAAGCCTCCCACCAGCTGGACCTACCTCTTGAAGGTTACAGCAATTCGCTGGATACAGACAGCGTAGGACTGATCTTTGTGGCAAAGTTTGGGTTAGGCATACGACCCGCAATGAGTGTCTGTTGCTGGGTACATAGATCATTATATTTCAAATGGAGGTTCATTTTATGCTGGTTATAATTGGTGATGATTAAATTGGTTGTTTTACTACTAGCAGACAGCAGTGTGGCTTCTCATGAGCGTTGCTAGTATTCATGAACTATCCATAAGGCGAGTCGTAAATTCCTTCTGCCGTCGATGGCCCTGAAAATATTGCTTTTTTTATTGCTTAGATGCGTGGACGAGCTCACAGCCCACCTGGTGTTAAGTGGTTACTAGAGGCCATGCCTCCAGACATCTAGAACACTAACTCATAGACATCTACAACGTAAATGCGCCACCCACCTTGAGATATAAGTTCTAAGGTCTCTGTATAGTTGCAAGGGCTGTCCCACCCTTAAAACCGAAACGCATTACTGCTCCACGGCAGAAATAGGCAGGGCGGTGGTACCTACTCGTGCGGACTTACAAGAGGTCCTACCACCATTACTTACGCAAATTATAATTTTGCGGGTTCGATTTTTACTACACGATGTTATTCCTTCACCGTGGAAGTCAATCGTGAACATTTGTTAAGTGCGTATTTCATTAGAAAAATTAGTACCCGCCTGTGGGATTCGAACACCGTTGCATCGCTAGATACGAATGCACCGGACGTCTTATCCTTTGGGCCACGACGACTTCATATTCACTTGCTGTTTCTAATTGTTTTTATCCGCACTCGGAACAACATTTTTTGTACCACCCGTTTGGATTTTTCGTAGAGTTAAAAAAGCTATTTAAAACATTTTCAATTTTCATTTTTAACCCTTAAAACCCTTATTGTTTTAAAGCAAATGACGTATGTACAATTGTACTACAAAATTAATATCTAAAACAAATCCGTCAATGAAACAAGGACATTGATCGATCAGTGCAGAAGCGAGATTGAAGTCGGCGGACCGTGGTCGATGGAGCGTAGCCAATAAAGAACGTAGAGGTCTGCCTTGGCTACGAAGTCGAAACGTAATGAACTAGGAAATTAAATCGACTATGAATTAGCTTCGATGGACATTAGCTGCAAATGAAAACTAAATTAGATTCCACATTGTTTATTCAGTTTAGTTTATGTTACATAGAAAGCATCATCATAACAAACATCCCACAAAACAGGTGGAATGGATGGTCTTTTGGATCAAAATCGCAGATAGTTAGGTATTTTTGGAACGAAGTTCCTTATGGGACGATGTGGAGGCGTACCCTAACCGGGAAAAAACGTCCGTAACGTAAGATTTTTATAAGTAAAGCACACAGTGTAGGACTTAGGTTTGTAATAACGTACAAATTAGTAATGCACATAGTGTATGACTTAACTTTGTAATACGTACAAAAAATAACATATTTTTTATCATTCATTGATCACGATCTCAGAGCGTTCGTTTGCGTAATACACTAATTCTTATGCAAACAGCCGTGAATTAAGTGTACCACAATAAGTTCGAGCGTTACCAAATGAACGTGGGTTGTTGCGAAACCTCCAGTTTTATTTTCTTTATACCTCGAATAGAACTTAAAATTAATAATTTTATAATAAGCAACTTTGTTCCTATCCGGTGTCCCACGACACCACACATCTTTTTTTTATCCTGTAGGTGAATGAATGAGCTCATAGACCATCTGACGTTGAGTCGTTGTGGAGCACAGAGACTTCACAGCTTGAACAGTGTGACCGACCCCAAAAAATCAACGCATTACTGCTTCGCGGCAGAACCTCCCACTAGTAAATAGATCGATTCGTATGCTGTCGAATTTTATTTGCTACGGCTTAATACACAATAAATCTCGAGTGCATTAACGACTATTGTTGAAAATATTTATATGTTACAGTTTGATACACAATAAATCTCGAGCGTAGCAACGGCTATTGTTCGAAATTAGTATGTGCTACAGCTTGATACACAATAAATCTCGAGCGTAGCAACGGCTATTGTTCGAAATTAGTATGTACTGCGGCTTGATACACAATAAATCTCGAGTGTAGCAACGGTTATTGTTCGAAATTAGTATGTACTACGGCTTGATACACAGTAAATCTTGATTGTAGCAACGGCTATTGTTCCAAATAAGTATGTACTACGGCTTGATACACAATAAATTTGAGTGTAGCAACGGCTATTGTTCGAAATTAGTATGTACTACGGCTTGATACACAGTAAATCTCGAGTGTACCAACGGCTATTGTTGAAAATTAGTATTTGCTACAGCTTGATACACAATAAATCTCGAGTGTAGTAACAGTTATTGTTGAAAATTTGTATTCGCTACGGTTTGATACACAATAAATCTCGAGCCTAGTAACGGCTGCGACTCGAATCGAAATGCTCATAAAGAAATACTTACCCTAAAACTTATATCCCACACGCTCAGAATTATTACCGACGTTCAAATACACCGAAACTCGATCCCGTTCAATAATGTCAATCAGGGAGCCCTTTTTTATCTGAAACACGAAACCGAGTTACAAAATACGGTCACGTACAATACGATTGACTGTCCAACTTTCATTTGAATAACGATGTCTCTTTGAAAATCGGATTCGCTCGCTAACTTTCGGGTTTTCACGGATATAGATTAACTGTTTGTGAAAAGGGGTAAATTTTGAAAGGAACTCGCAAAAATCTTCTTCGTCGACTACATTATTTGGATGAAATCTTGAAAATATTACTGGCACGCGCGTGTTAGGTAATGTAAGCGAAGTAATACCCATTTCATGAAAAAAAAAAACATGATTACTTGCCAAATTATTCATGTCCACCTAATGGTTGTCTGGAAGAGATCGCTCTTAGCGATAAGGCCGCTAGTTGTACTTTTAAGCTATTGGATAGCTTCTATCGCGGGCCTTGAGTGCGGCGACTGAATCAAGAAATTCCGTAACGAAAATAACCTGACACCCCCACTATGCTTACTATTTAGATCGCGTTCAATACATTCACACGTTGCGCTGGTGTAGTGTTTGTGAATAAGCGCGCGGCGTGACGTCGCACTGCATGAGCATCATGAAAAGTCTGCCCATCTCTCTCTCACGCGGTCTAGCTTGGGAGTGTGAAGGGGACAGTTAATGTTTTGCTTTTGTTAATGTTTATAAATATAGCGTGGTCCTATTTTTATTATTGTTTTAATATTAAATTATTATTGTCTAATTGTAATTGCATAAGTTGATAAAATTGCTTTGCAATAGCTTTACCGCGGCAGTCCCCGAGTGCCACACGTCTTTTTTTTGTGTATTTAATGTTTCGCATTGTTTTTTTTATATGTACAATAAAGAATACTCTCTCTCTCTCTCATTGGTGATGTAGTGACGTCACGAATAGAATACATTTTATCTCGCTTTATTGTTCGGATCTTAAAGAGGATAAGAATCGGGAAACAGATACGACTAGTACTAAAACTAGCAACCAGGAAAAAGAGGGAGATTAAGTAAATTCCGTTTATTTCGACTCAACAGATGCACCGCAACATTTAACTCGAACAAAATGCGATTAATGATTTTATTCACCCCTCGTAGCACAGAGGGGTGCCATCTGTCGCACCCTGAACAATTTGAATCACAAATTACGACAAATGCAGTGTGTGATTGTATTTTCTAGCCCTCGCGTGATATTAAGTGGCAGTAAGGGTTTCATTACATGGATAATGGTGAATCAAATTCCCCCAAGTTATATTTCTTACACTATTTTATAGGAACGACAAATATGTTCACCCAAGGATCATAGATGTATACGATATTTGTCGTATATAGTTGATATAAACGACAAAGGGAAGTGGTCGTCGTGGCCTAACGGATAAGACGTCCGGTGCATTCGTGTTGAAGCGATGCACCGGTGTTCGAATCCCGCAGGCGGGTACCAATTTTTCTAATGAAATACGTACTCAACAAATGTTCACGATTGACTTCCACGGTGAAGGAATAACATCGTGTAATAAAAATGAAACCCGCAAAATTATAATTTGCGTAATTACTGGTGGTAGGACCTCTTGTGAGTCCGCACGGGTAGGTACCACCACCCCGCCTATTTCTGCCGTGAAGCAGTAATGCGTTTCGGTTTGAAGGGTGGGGCAGCCGTTGTGACTATACTGAGACCTTAGAACTATATCTCAAGGTGTGTGGCGCATTTACGTTGTAAATGTCTATGGGCTCCAGTAACCACTTAACATCAGGTGGGCTGTGAGCTCGTCCACACAGCTAAGCAATAAAAAAAAATAAAAAAAAAATCTTCCACCGAGCGGGTCTCAGTTTTTACAATATAACGGCTGCCCCACCCTATAAACCGAAACGCATTACTGCTTCACGGCAGAAAGAGTCAGGGTTCTGGCACCTACATGTGCAGAATCACAAGACGTCCTACCACCAGTAATTACGCAAATTATAATTTTGCGGGTTTGATTTTTATTACACGACGTTTATCCTTCACCGTGGAAGTAAATCGTGAACATTTGTTAAATACGTATCTCATTAGAAAAATTGGTAGCCGTCTGCGGGATTCGAACACCCGTGCATCGCTAGATACGAATGCACCGGACGTCTTATCCTTTAGGCCACGACGACTTTTAAATATACCTTAGCGCCCAATTATACGGAATATTTTAATGCTTATTGCTTTTTATACGTTTTTAAATACGCTTTCTTGTACATTAGTCTATTAGTAACGCTGCAGTATTGAAGATATATTATAAAAAAATATGTATAACATTATATTAATGAAATCGGTTTATAGTTTCCAAATCGCTTCTTGCGTAGCTACAGTAGTTCATTGCGACGCGGTACTGACTTCGAGAACAGTACATTTCACTGAATTACGGATCGTGATTCTGTTTTGTTAGACCGATTGCACATTAATAATTCAATTATTTATTCAAATTTAATTCAATGCAATTCGAACCAATTATTTCCACTTAAAACGTTGTTTAAGAAAGTTTTAAATTAATTATATCTCGGTCTCTTAGAGCCGAGGAAAAAACTATCCGTTACCGAGCTTATGAAGAAAATTGAATATTTCAATTTTATTTGCACAGCTCTGTGAATGAAATGAATTTCACTTTTCAATTATATTTTCATCTACTTCTACTTCTGGTTAGAGCTTAAAGCTTAGACTTGACCTCTTTGTGTATTTCTAGTGACAATCAATACCACTGCGCTGATGTGACGACGTGCCCGATAGATAAATGAATATTCACGTAGCTACTAGAAAGCTGATCGACTTTGGGCTTATCAGAGTTGACTAAGACTGCGACTAATACAACAACTGTTTTTAATACACTTTTATTAGCTTCAGACGTATGTATGTTAGTATGTTACGGAATCTTTGAATGGGGTGCTTTTCAGGATATTATCAAAATAACCCTTCTACTCATATCTATTCATAAAATCTTTATAACTACTGATACCATGCACCCCACGCTTTTTTTACAGCAAAAAATTTTTTCTTACTCTATTTTTAATACAAATTTATAAAAAAATATTTTCTATTTTTTAGTTGGATTTTCTATAAAAGCATATTTTTTTGTTTATTTATACTATTACATATTATTTATTATTTTAAACTAATAATTTTTTGTTGCCAAAATGTACTGTGTGTGGACTTTTAAGCCCCTGTGTATCCAAAATGGTGCTTAAGTGTTTTGTTGGAGGATAGTCTTCGGAGTTTTCAGAAGTTTTCGGTCAGCAACCTCTTTTTACGCGCAATAGAGCATATTCCAAGCCAGCATGGATAGATACGGCCATCATGCTTATTTCTGCCATGATACAGTCATGCTTTTCGGTATGGAGTGTAGAATACCATTGTATAATACAACTATCAACTTTATCATTTTTTGTGGCCCCATTCAAATAGTGTTTGATCCAATATGTTGTATCTAACATATGGCATTATCATCATGATCGGTTTCTCTTAGCAGAGCAGTCGTGGTCATGTGGAATTCTTGCTAACTAAAGCCTTGACAGATGTTTTCCACAGTTTACGAACCGAGGCCCGGCGCACACACTCGTTAAGTGGGGTTTCAGTAAGGTCTTTCACCTGATCAGTCCAACGCATGGGGATTCGTCCACGAGATCTCTTACCATTGACCCTACCCTGAATAACAAGTTTCTCGATAGACTCTTCTGGCCGTCGCGATACGTGTCCAAAATATCGAAGAATCCTGGAATGCACTGTTGACGATAACCTGTGAGAGATATTTAGTTCTTTTAGGATCGAAGCGTTGGTGCGATGCTCAGTCCAAGATATACGGAGCATCCTTCTCCAGCACCACATTTCTAATGCATCGATCCTTCTTCATAAGCTCTCTTGAATAGAACAATTGTTTTGTCTATTTCTGTTTCAAAACAATCACGCAATGCGGTTTTAAGTAAGTCAATACATAATAGACACCGAGCTGGTCGAAGTCACCTGTCAATCTAGGAAAATTAAAATAATTACGTCTTTTGTTTACAATCTAGTTCAAATATAAATTAAGCTATCGGTACTTTTCTACTTCTATAATAAATATTAATAAACTTGAATTAATAATAGTGTAAGAAAAAAATATTTTATGGTAAAAATCGTGGGGTGCTTTTCAGGATATTATCAAAATAACCCTTCTACTCATATCTGTTCATAAAATATTTATAACTACTGATTACCCCCCACGTTTTTTTCTTACAATAAAATAATTTTTTCTTACATTATTTTCAATTCAAATTTATTAAAATTTATTTTCTATTTTTTAGTTGGATTTTCTATTAAAGCGTATTTTGTTACTTTTTTAAACTATTATTTATTTCTATTTTTTTAAGGTTTTTTTTTTTTTTATTGCTCTTGTAGGCAGACGAGCATACGGCCCACCTGATGGTGAGTGGTTACCGTCGCCCATGGACTTCAGCAATGCCAGGGGCAGAGCCAAGCCGCTGCCTACCGTTAAAGCCGCTGCCTACCGCTAAAGCCGCTGCCTACCGCTCCAAGCCGCTGCCTACCGCTAAGTTGAATTTAAATTAAAAAAAAAAAAAAAAAAACAATTTTTTTAATATTGTATTGTCATCGGTTCTTATTATTTATACCGAATTTCGAGTTAATCCGACGTTTTGAAGGGGGTCAAAATCATGTTCAAATATTCCGTTACATACATACGTCTGAAGCTAATAAAAGCGCGATTTCGCCAAGACTACACTTCAGACAAATAATATTAAAGATAATAATAACTTGAGCACTAACACAGACATTGAGCAATAACAAAATTTGACAATAAAGAAAGAGTATATATATATATGTGTGTTTGTGTTGTGTCAAATACAAGGTAGTGTGTGTAATGTTTTTTTATTGATTTAATGTATTATCAATGCATATTTTTTTTAAAATATTAGCATTTGTCACTCCTCTATATTCACTATAAGTGTGGAAAATGTCATACTCCTCCGTCCTCGCAATTTTCGTAAAAAGTGGTAAAAAGTTTTTGCTTCACGTATTAATATATAGATGAAGGTCGCCAGTGTGCAATATCCTTTAGCGCAACCCTCTCAAGACGTTTATCGGTGTTCACACTCGGCGTCCCGCATACACTGTTGCCAAGAGTCTGCCGATGTTCCACTTGGAACTGCTTCTACGTATTATATTCATGTATTTTAGCATTAACACTTAACAAAGGACCGAAGGACGATGGACCGAACAAACAAAGACAACTGTAAACGATTCCTTCAATGAGTGCCCAAGAAAGACTGCGGTAAACAAGGAATGATGACGTCTTGTAAAGCTACTACCACCGGAACTGATGATCATGACCACACTGCCAAGAGTGCAAACGAGTAAGAATTTTTATTTATTACTTAGATGGTTGGACGAGCTCACAGCAGAGTGTTAAGTGGTTACTGAAGCCCATAGACATCTACGACGTAAATGCGCCACCCACTTTGAGATATAACTTCTAACGTCTCAGTATAGTTAAAATGGCTACCCTATACCCTTCAAACCGAAACGCATTACTGCTTCACGGTAGAAATAGTTAGGGCGGTCGTATCTGCCCGCGCGGACTCACAAGGCGTCCTACTACCATTAAGAATTTTTAGAATATTTGACTATTATAGCTTTTAGTAGTTAGGGACATCGTAAGCACGGGTCAACGTCGTACTTCACCAAGCAGTTGATAGCATCTATGAACGAGTCACGATCCACAACAATGAGGGAAAGAAGAAAAAATAGGACAGTCCTATAAACAGAAACGAAGTATACAGCGCGTGCATAGCTGTTTTAGGAAAGAAAGCAGTTTGGTGCCTACCACCACGGATTTACCTTCCACTGGTAAAAAAGAAAAAACACGTGTGGCACTCGGGGACTGCCGTAGTAAAGCTGTTGCATAGCATTTTTTATCTACTTATGCAATTATAATTAGACAATAATAATTTAATATTAAAACAATAATAAAATAAGACCACGCTATATTTATTAACATTAACAAAAGCAAAACATTAACTGTCCCCTTCACACTCATAAGCTAGACCGCGCGAGAGAGAGATGGGCAGACTTTTCATGATGCGCATGCAGTGCAACGTCACGCCACGCGCTTACTCACAAACCTACACAAGCGCAACGTGTGAATCTGTTGAACGCGAGCTACATTTTAGAGGGAGTGGGGGCTTAGGTTTTATTTTCGTTACGGAATTTCTTGATTCGGTCACCGTGCTCAAAGCCCGCTATAAAAGCTATGCAATAGCTTAAAAAACACCTCAATTAATGTTTGTTGGTAAGATATAGTACAACAGAGCCTGCATTGTCGGGTACTTTTCAATCAATCTATTGTGATCCGATGCGAAGGTCAGTGCTTCTGAATAATAATACTATTAAGACGAATATAGAGTCTGGTATTCACTTCACAACAGCTGAAGAAAATTCGAATGGTTTATATCCTAAATATCATAAAACATACTTGTTGAATATCAAAAAAATTAATTTATTAGCGGTACCAAAAACAATCTCAGCAAGCCAATCTATTATTTTGTTAAATTAACATTATTAAATTTTGTTTTCACCATACGCTATAAATACTCAATGGAACTGTATTTTAATACGCTTTTATTAGAGACGATTTATAGAGAGATTAATACGCTTTTATTCAGAAGTATGTATGTATTTATGTATGTATGTTTGTAACGGAGTCTTTGAACACGATTTTGACCCCCTTCAAAACGTCGGATTAACTCGATATTTGGTATACTTATTAAGGACTGGTGACAATTCAGTATTTAAAAAAAATATTGAAAAAAACGGAAAAAATGGAAATTCAACTAAAAAATTAAATATAAATAATAGCTTAAAAAAACTAATAAAATACGCTCTTATAAAAAATCCAACTAAAAATTGAAAATTAATTTTAATAAATTTGAATTAAAAATAGTGTAAGAAAAAACGATTTTATTGTAAAAAAGCGTGGGGTGCTTTTCAGGATATTATCAAAATAACCCTTCTACTCATATCTGTTCATAAAATATTTATAACTACTTATACCACGCACCCCAAGCTTTTTTACAATAACATTATTTTTTCTTACACTATTTTTAATTCAAATTAATTTTCTATTTTTAGTTGGATTTTCTATAGAAGCGTATTTTGTTAGTTTTTTTAAACTATGATTTATTTTTACAATGTTATAACTAATCAAAATAATTACAGGGTCGTCAGCGACCACGGAAACTTCGAAATAATTAAATGACAAAAAAAAACCGAGAAAGAAATGAAAGAGAAAAAAATGGTTTTAATTATATCCATGGTTCGCTAAAACTGAAGAAGGATACTATAATTACAATTTACGTTTAAAAATAGTTAAATTATGTTCCGGGAAGCGAATAAAAAAACCGTGGCACAGAAACGTCGGAGCTTTAAATAAATAAAGCGTAATGACAGGACAATCATTTACCACGATTCCAGTGGAAGTGTACTGAAGTTTATAGCCCGAAACGATCATAAACGCATGGCGGGTCCGCCCATAAACATTTGATGCCACCGTAAAAGACACCAAAAAAATTATGATGATCAATAAAAGATGGAGTGTTTTTTTTTTTTTTTTCATTTTATTTCGGGTCGCGTAGTGAAACGCAATGAAAATGATAATAGTATAAATAAATAATAAAAACCGAATGAATAGCTCGAATCGTTAGCGAATAGAATTGATAGTAAAATGACGAGCTAGTAAACTATTTTCACTGGTGGTAGGACCTCTTGAGAATCCGCGCGGGTAGGTACTACCACCCCGCCTATTTCTGCCGTGAAGCAGTAATGCGTTTCGGTTTGAAGGGTGGGGCAGCCGTTGTAACTATACTTGAGACCTTAGAACTTATGTCTCAAGGTGAGTGGCGCTTTTACGTTGTGGATGTCTATGGGCTCCAGTAACCATTTAACACTAGGTGGGCTGTGAGCTCGTCCACCCATCTAAGCAATAAAAAAAAAGCTTGGGGTCCCACCCGCTTTGTGCGGGGAGGGACCCAGCCGTGGGGTGGCGTGCTGTACACACTTGCCCGCAGTAGGAAGCCGGGTGATGGTAGACCGCGTTCCTCCGACCGCCCCGGGGGAAAGTGTAGCGCGGCACCATCAGGGCGGGCTCTCGGTCCACCGACCAAGGGAGCCGGTGGCCGTGTGGCCGGCGGCCGCCGGTCCGGCGTCTTTGGGACGGCGGGATGGATGTAATATGTAATATGCAGTAGCAAGGCTATTGCCGAAAAATTAAGGCCTTTTAACTATGGTACTAGAGATCTTATTAAAATCACTTAAAGCGCATTTCGTCCTGTGACCTCCTAGAAAAAAAAACCATAATATTGAAAGTCTACTTTACTGTGTGCTGTAAAATTTTTCAGTCAGAGAAATGAAAGCTTTTTAGCCTTCGAAAATGAAAACGTAGCTTATGGATTTGCACATGAGCCGAGACTTTTAGACGCTTTATACATTTGAGTAGAAAATAACACTGAACTATATTGCGAATAACAGTAACAACACATTATAATAGATATTCCCGTATACCGAGAGCTCGTCTGTTCATATTACGTGGTTCGTTGGGCACAGACAAGGACATCTGACGCGTGCCTGTCAAACTCGCTCGACTTTAGTTAACAGGTCAATACGTGTAGACACATGTAATATTTAACCAATTTACTTATAAAGCCTATACTAGTTTATTAGACTGGTAGGAAATGATAATCATTTAGAAAGAGAGATAGAGAAGAATAATCTTTCTCCAAATTTTATTTATTTATTTATTGCTTAGGTGTTTGGACGAGCTCACAGCCCTCCTGGTGTTAAGTGGTTACCGGACCCCATAGACGTGTAAAGCGTAAATGCCATCACCTACCTTGAGATATAAGTTCTAAGGTCTCAGTTTAGTTATAACGACTACCCCTACCCTTCAAACCGAAACGCATTACTGCTTCACGGCAGAAATAGGCGGGGCGGTGGTACTTACCCGCGCGGACTCACAAGAGGTCCTACCACCAGTAAAACCACCAAATGCTTTGTTTTCGCCCAGGAGATCTATGGTCCGAAATATTTTTTTGGATGAAACGATCGTGTCTCTATCTAGGAGGTGTGGGTTTTGCTTACAGCTGCTCAAGCGACTCTGAAGGAGGCTTAACAGATCCAGAGCGGCTGCTTCGCAAGTGCATCTAGATTATTCTGTAAATCTATCTACCTATCTCCGCTGCCTTCATTTATCCAATGTATATATATACATACAAATTGGTGTGTGTTCCCTATAAACTAAATCTTTAGATCGGCCTAGCAAGTGATCCTCTGTTTGGTAGGGTTTAGAACAAGGTAAAATCAAAGGTCAGCCAGTAATTGGCGGCTTTGACTAGTTTCTTTTTCTACAAATCTTCCACTTGCTAAAAAAGTCCACAAGTCTATTTATTTCCCGGCCGTTAATCGTATACCTCACTTCAAGTTATAAATGTCCCACCCTACCCCATAACTGAATTTAAGTATAATCTCCAACAAAATTATACAACGGCTACCATTAAACATATTGTGATGAGTATGTCATTAAAACAGGGCTTGAGATCTGCTAAAACGGTGAGCACATTCAAGCCGTTTTACTTAACAGAGCATTATAAATAGTCTTTAAAGATAATGAATTTCGGAACAATAACAATTTTTACGTTCATTTATTTCATTAATTATTCGTACCAACAAAGTGTACCAAGTCACAAATTCAGAGCACTGACGCATTAGGGTACATTATAAATGGTACCTCAAGTATACCAATTATTATGGATGTTTTATATGACATCAAATGTTGACCCGCTTTTAAATTAAGACTATTCAAGCCCGGTTCTATTTGCTTTGCTTTGCAACAAACCGATCCACCCACCCAAGAAATCTGAAATATTCTCGATAATTTCATCGAAAATCATCTAGCCATTTCCGAGGCTATAGACTAAATACACAACATCTACTTTTAAATATACAGATGTAATACTGCAATACAAGTACAACTCAACGATTTATATTAACTTGCTAAGTAAATCTCAAGGGACGTCCAGAACAATATTTCATTGAGATATATGATGTGAGTGCAAAGAATAAAGAAATATAGCAGAGGGGTTGAATTTTTTACCATTTAGTTTTAATGACGACGAGTTCAACTCAGTTCAGTCAGTTCAAGTCGACGAACTCGAAATAACTATTGAAACCTACAACAGCTCTTCTACCCTTCAAATTGGAATGCATGCCTTCTTCGTGGCAAAAATAGGCACCGAGGGAACCGGTGGCCGTGTTGCTGGCGGCAGCCGGTCCGATGTCTGGGGGCCAGCGGGATGGATGTAATATGTTCTGCGTCAACCCTGTCCCACCGTTGAGTTACTCGCCGGATCTTCTGAGTGGATCGCGTTTTCGTTCCGGTGATAGATTCTGCGAAGCACTGCTCTTGTAGGGTCAGTGTTAGCATCACTCCGACTTGAGCCGCATGAGCTCACCTACTAGTTAAGGTTACGCTGAAATAGCATCTCAAAGCGATCAGCTTAGGTAAGAAAAAAAAAAAAAGTCCCGCCGGCTCAATAGCCACGACTGGGCGCCGCCCGGCCAGGTTAGGCGACTTTCTCCGGTGGAAAAAAAAGGAGGTCGCCATCTAGTCTTGCTAACTGATATTATGCCCTATCACAATTATTTGAAATTTGTGCCGACACTATGATTGTACCTATATTAAAATGAATTGATACAAAATATTTGCTTTTTGTTTAGACCGAGTGTAATTTATTTTTGGAACGAAGTTCCTTATGGGACGATGCGGAGGGGTACCTTAACCGGGAAAAAACGTCCGTAACGTAAGATTTTTATTATTAATGCACACAGTGTACGACTTAACTTTGTAATAACGTCATCCGTGGTTATCGCACCATCTCTTTTGAGGCGGCGTGTGTACTGGCTGGGACGCCGCCTTGGGTCCTGGAGGCGGAGGCGCTCGCTGCTGACTATCAGTGGCGGGCTAACCTTCGTGCCCGGGGCGTGGCGCGTCCCAGCCCCAGTGTGGTCAGAGCGCGGAGGGCCCAATCTCGGCGGTCCGTGCTGGAGTCATGGTCCAGGCGGCTGGCCGATCCTTCAGCTGGCCGTAGGACCGTCGAGGCGATTCGCCCGATTCTTGTGGATTGGGTGAATCGTGACAGAGGACGCCTCACTTTCCGGCTCACGCAGGTGCTCACTGGGCATGGTTGCTTCGGTGAGTTCCTGCACCGGATCGGAGCCGAGCCGACGGCAGGGTGTTACCATTGTGGTTGCGACTTGGACACGGCGGAGCACACGCTCGTTGCCTGCCCCGCATGGGAGGGGTGGCGCCGTGTCCTCGTCGCAAAAATAGGAAACGACTTGTCGTTGCCGAGTGTTGTGGCATCGATGCTCGGCGACGACGAGTCGTGGAAGGCGATGCTCGACTTCTGCGAGTGCACCATCTCGCAGAAGGAGGCGGCGGGGCGCGTGAGAGACGCACAAGCCCGCCGCCGTCGAGCGGGGGCCAGGGAGGCGGATCTCGCCCAAGCCCTGGCCCTCTAAGTGTTTCGGGTCCCCCTCATATGTCGGTCTGGGGCCCGGCGAAGGGGGCCTAAGAAGACGACGTGCAAGCTGCTCTGCACGCGTTTTGCGCAAGAGCATCCGGGTGATGGAAGGCCGGCTATCCTCGACCCACGCTGGTTCTGACCCAGCGGGGTATTTCGTAGGATAACCCATTCAAACCGGCGCCATCTAGGCGGGCTTCGGACAGCCTGCCGACCGAGAGGGCTGGTGGTCGTGGCGCCGACGATCGCTGGCCTGGCGTCCCGAGGGGGAGGGTGATGAGAGAGATGTGCTCCGCACTAAACGCTTCACTTTCCTCCCTTTGCCTCTTCATGAGTTCTGTCTCATGCGAGGTTTGGACGTTGGTTGTTGAGCGACAGGAGGTTTTAGTCGGTTCGACTCCGATATGCCCCACCCCCCATCCCCAGTGGAGGGTGGGAGTCCGGCGATTTCCTCCTGACCAAAAAAAAAAAAAAAACTTTGTAATAACGTACAAATTAGTAATGCACACAGTGTACGACTTAACTTTGTAATAACGTACAAATTAGTAATGCACACAGTGTACGGCTTAACTTTGTAATAACGTACACGTAACGTTACCGAATAGGAATCCGGTGTGCCACGACACCATACATCTTTTTTTTATTTTGTTTTAGACTTAGATGAACGAGCCCACTGCTCACCTAGCATTAAATGGATATCGTAGGCCATGGACATCAATAACATAAACATCGCCATCCACCTTGACCCAGGAGTACTAAGTTATAATTCTATAGATTTTCAAAAGCCTATAATTGGTCTTTACTGCTTATAGTGAACAATATAGCAACGTTCTTTTACGGAACTTCAATTAACATGCAGTTTTTCTTCTATATTTTGATATAACTATTTAGGTTACGTGGAATTTCTATTATCTTATTTCTTCTATTCTTTGATAGCTGCCGTTATACTCTATTTCTAAATTACAGTCACTTAGTTTGAGATATGAATATTTGTTAGTATTACTTTTCGTACGGCATCTTGTAGGCACGCACGGGTAGGTAGTACCATCCTATTTCAAGGGTCGGATAGTAGGTATACCAGATAAAAGGGACCCAATGTCTCAAAGGTAGGGTATGGCTTTCACGATGTCCAAGACTTCCGGTAATCACTGAGCATATAAAAAAAAGCGGTGCGTGTGCAACTTGGTGCACGTGAATGAAGTGAAACTTCTTTTTCGATGTGTAGTACTGTGGTTTTCTTCATTTTTCATCCTTAAATCAGATTGTAACAGAGCGACATCTTCAACATTTATATTTTAAATTATAGATAGCAAATTTTTTTTTTTTTTTTAAATACTTCATTAAAATATTGCTACTCGTTGCTAACGCTCGCGCTGGCCTGTAACAGGTATACTACGCGCGTGCGTTCGAGTGCCACGCATTCACTCTCGCTCTGTCTCTTTCTAGTATGGTACCGTTAAACGTTAAACGCAACCTTGTTGGAAGTCGCATTAGAAGTTTCACTTCAAACTTCTCTTTACTCTGATTTAAATACACGCCAATAAATTGGCGTCGGACCTAGGAGGCACAGGAGCAATGCAGCTTACTAGATTAAGGAGGCACAGTATCACCTTACAGAAGAGAAATTAAATCTTACAATAAAAGATGAAGATATCATTGGACATCTGATTCTGTTTATATCACTATTAAGATTAAAATCAGCCAAAGGAATAGCTCATTGTTAACTGAAACAGATCGCTATGAGACAATAAAATAAAAGAGAAAAAAATAACTTTGATTTAAATGAGTGTGCAGATTTTAAGTTAAACATATTTACATGTTTTTCTTTGGTGAATGCTTCATCCGCGATGCTAATTATTTTTCATTAGGCTGATCGTAGGTCTTTTTCAATTAGTAGTTAAAAAATCGTCACATCTGCACTACACATATCGTACGCGGAAATCAGTGCCCGACCTTCTTCGATCCGGTTTCCTTCAGGAAATGAACCGTCTTTGTCGTATATTCGCTTCTCGCCTACACAGGACCACATGACAGCCCTGGCACAATGGTGTATTCTGTTGGTGTACCTACAAATTATTAGAGGAAAGTTAAGGATGTGCCGCGCGGTTTTACCCGGTTAACATTTTAAATTCGGAAAGAATTAAACTCGTAGCATTTTCGGGGTTTTAAGTGTGGTCTAGTCGATTACCGGCAGGTATATTTTGTTGATATGTAAAAAAGTCACCGAACACTGGTGGTAAGACACTTACTGGTGGTAGGACCTCTTGTGAGTCCGCGCGGGTAGGTACCACCGCCCTGCCTATTTCTGCCGTGAAGCAGTAATGCGTTTGGGTTTGAAGGGTAGGGCAGCCGTTGTAACTATACTGGGACCTTAGAACTTATATCTCAAGGTGAATGGCACATCTACGTTGTAGATGTCTATGGGCTCCAGTAAACACTTAACACCAGGTGGGCTGTGAGCTCGTCCACCTATGTAAGCAATAAAAAAAAACTGGTTTTTATTACAGCTGAAATAATTAGCTTTGCCTAAATTACGTTATTTCGTAACGTCGTACTCAGTTTCATTGATTGGCAGCAGAAATAAACTGGTGATATTTCTTCAACTAGTAGAAAGAAATTCAAAAACTAAAGTATATTCTCTTAGCGATAAGACCGCCAATTGTACTTTTTTGTATTTAATGTATCGCACTCTTTATTTGTTTTTTTGGTGTACAATAAAGAATACTCTCTCTCTCTCTCACTATTTATATATTATTTAATCATTAGCAGCTATAGACATAATTCAATTAATCAACTTGAATTCCTCTAGTTTATGATAATTCTACTGATATTTGTACATTAAGAGAACAAACCTTAAAAAAATAGGTATTTAAATATATGTGAAAAGAAAAGTAAGCGCAATTTTTTTATCAATTTGTCCAATAATCCTTTTCTATTTGTTTTTTTCTTTAATGGCCTTCTTCGCCTGTTTCTACTGTTTTATCGTATCAATTGATAACGTAGTAAAGACCCATGAAGATCTGGATATGATATCACAATAGAATTGTAACTTCAATATTCCAACACCGTTGTAAACCTATTTTAATAGTTGGCAATCCAACATCGCAATAACTGAATGCATATAGAATTTCTAATATAATTCCAAATTTAGCTGTTGTGTTTCAAAACACGTATTTCCTTTTCAATTCGAATAGACTACTTAGTATGGTATTAAATTGTGTTTAAGGGCAGTTTAAATTCTGGAATATTCCAGTTACATTTAACTTAATGCAAGAGACTTTCGTAATAGACAGGCAGCTTTGTAAGGAAATTATTGTTTTCAGTTAATAGACCTTTTAGTAGAGTAGTGAGTTAGGCGGGATTGTGTGTGTTAAGGTGAGCCCTTAAAGAATTATTAAAATACCGCCCTCGCTTCGCTTCGGAAACTGTAATTTATTATTGATTTCTCCACTATTTAATGGATGTTATTATACATATAAACCTTTCTCTTCAATCACTCTGTCTATTAAAAAAACCGCATCAAAATCCGTTGCGTAGTTTTAAAGATTTAAGCATACATAGGGACAGACAGATAAAAGGACAGAGAAAGCGACTTTGTTTTATACTATGTAGTGATATATATTTTTTTTCGAGAGAGAAACTCTAGTTAAGTGAAGACACAAAGGTACCCATAAGTGTAATGTGGTATTCTTGTTTTAAAAAACTGCTTCATATATAGTTAATAAAAGATATAATCACAAATAAAGAAGTCAACTTTTTTTTATACATTGGTTAGATGGGTAGACGAGCTCACGACCCACCTGGGGTTAAGTGGTTACCGAAGCTCATAGACATCTACAAGACAAATGCCGCCACCCACCTTGAGGTATGAGTTCTAAGGTCTTACTTTTAACAGTACAACAAACAGAAATAAGCAGGGTGGTGGACTCACAAGACGCCTATCACCAGTAATATAGGTCATCAAAGGTAATTAACCCGGTCATCGTCCTCGTCGAACCCGTCGCTTGCGACGAAGGGCTCGACGAGTAAATTAACCCTCAGACACAGCCCACTGAGTTTCTCGCCGGATCTTCTCAGTGGGTCGCGTTTCCGATTCGGTGGTAGATTCTGCGAAGCACGGCCCTTGCTAGGGTTCGTGTTAGCAACGTCATCAGGTTTGAGCCCCGTGAGCTCACCTACTAGTTAAGGCTACGCTGATATAACCACTAAAGGCTCTCAGATTAGGTAGGAAAAAAAAAACTTTCGATTTAACAAGTTATTGTCATGGTCATTGCCCTGACAAAAGAGAGACCAACACAAACTCAATCAAGTTTCATGAACAATTTACCTGTTCGTTAGTTATTTCTGTATATATCTTCAATATACGAACACTCTTCTGTAATAGTTGTTAGCAATAATAATAAGCTTTTTTATTTCCTACTAAATACTTTGTTATTAAAAAGTGTGATCACTTAACTAATTTACTACGATTTGGTAGTTTTATTTATGTAGACACCCCGTATTGGCCTCCTCCAGAGATGCCCAATTGTCATTGTCCTGCGCGATCTTTTTGTGGATGTACCTACATTTAAAGCAAATTTCAAAGTATTTTCATATAATCGATAAAAACCAGATTACATTTATTACTCCTAATTACAGTTTGTATTTTACAGCACGAACTTGCAATCTATTCGATCGTTTTATTCCTTGGTTGTAATAAACACGCCTTAAAAGTCATTAATAAGTTTCATTGTGACCTTAACTTTATCGTGGAATCCACAACGTTTTGATTCGAGCCCGATCGTAAAACTGGACACACAGTTGTAGAGTTCGACGAGCAAATTTTATTTGTTTTGGTTTGAATTCAATAATAAATTGAACTTGTAGCATCCATGACCATCCATGACGCCCGATGTAAGCGTATCTAGTAAACGATTGTGCCGCAGTTTATCTTTTTGATATTGTATCGATTTTTACAAACATCTTAAGCAGCTTCCGCGATGAATAAATAACATCCTCCTCTTGTGGGTCCTCACGGGTAGGTACCACCACCCTTGCCTATTTCTGCCGTAAAGCAGTAATGCGTTTCACAACAGGTGGGCTGTGAGCCCGTCCACCCGTCTATGAAATAAAAAAATAATAAAAAATACTCGTTTGTCCAATCCAAAAGCATTTCACATGCTTATCAAACATGGACAGACTGACAATGGCGTTAGCAGACCTTTATCTTATCAAGTCAATGAATGCAAAAATGATCTACCATTAAAAAATTCCATTCCCTAAGATTATTTTACACCAAAACCTTCAGAAAAAGTCGTGTAGGTAGATTTCACGTCACTACACAACGCAAATGTACGTATTTAGAGCTTATATTTCCTAAAACCAACTGCTTCCCCGTAATCTAAACTTATAAATCACGATAACTTTAATTGGTAAAACGTGAAAGCAGTGTGTATTCATCAACACATTCGTGTCGACCGGAGAGCGCGATACATTATCCACAAGCAAATTGATGGATGAGTGAAATCCACGCCGGATATTGAAACATAGAGCTATTAATCAGTTTTAGTTTGCTTATTATGTTATTCATACCGCATCGCTATATCACAGCACTTAAATATCACATGTCAGAGTACGCATATTAAAAAATTACAGATTTGATTTGTTATACACGAAAAAAATGTAGACATGTCGTGTCTAAGCTATAAGAAGCCCCAAGGTAATCTACCATTTATAAAAAATATATAATAATAATAATATACAAAGAAACAGCTATTTATATGAATCATAATAATAATGACCGTCATCACGTAGACTATTTGTATAGCCATCATGCTAAGACTATACATTAATAATAAAAATCTTACGTTACGGACGTTTTTCCCGCGGCACCCTCTCCGCATCGTCCCATAAGGAACTTCGTTCCAAAAATAGTAATAAAATGTTCTTTTGTTCTTATTTATAATGGTCTAGCGGTCTAGCTCTGGTTGTTTATAATCTCTAACGTAAAAAAACTAATTTACAGCTAAATTATACCTTGTCAAAGCATCAACTTTGATTTTCAATTAGGCACCACGTGTGCTTGACGAACGTGTAATGTTAAAAACAAACTGCTCCACTAATTTGAATTTTAGATACATTGGGCTCTCGTCACGTGTGAAACAGGGTTGAGTGTAATTTGAAGACAAAAATATAATTCAAGACTTTACGGTAATATTTATTTATCTATCTATATATTATATAAAAATGAATTGCTGTTCGTTAGTCTCGCTAAAACTCGAGAACGGCTGGACCGATTTGGCTATTTTTGGTCTTGAATTATTCGTGGAAGTCCAGGGAAGGTTTAAAAAGTGAATAAATATGAAAATGCTCGAAATTATATAAAAACAAACAATTTTGTTTTTTCTTTGATATGTTTCCTGTCGGACGGATCCCTTTTGTTTTTTTTTAAGTTTATTTTATACAAAATCGATTAAGGCTCTACACAGTCTGCCGGGTCAGCTAGTTTATAATAAGAAACGCCTGTGAATACTAATTTATTGTTTATTTAGTTTATTTTTCTTTATAAATTAAAATAATATTTTTAGTGTTTATGAATATTATGAAATATTAATAAATTACAGATTAAGTGTACACAATATTTGAATATATTTTTTATTATTATTTTGAATTTGGTTTATTTAGGGACCCGTTAGAGCGGTTTCAAAGATTTCTCTAATGGAGCTATCCAAATAGACACACAGGCAAAAAAATACATAAATATAAATATACTTTTGTTCTATAAAGTACAAAATGAAGAATACTCATGTCCAAATCATAAACTTTTCAACCTCATTCGCTTTTCTGTCCGAATATAATTTTGTAAATAATTTAAAGTAACTTACTGATGAGCTACCAACGACTTGAATTCATGAAATTGTTCCACCGTTGAATCCTTTTTCCAAAATGTAGCACGCAAAAGAAAAATCAAAATAAATCTCAAAGTCGCAGACAGCCCTACGGTACAATTTGAAAACTTGAGCTTAATTTAAAAGCAAAGGATTTAGTTGAAGTTAATAACTCAGTGAGCTGTGTCATCGCTTTGTTGAAACTAGTTTATTTTATGCTAATTATGTACATATATTTATGATTCATCGATGTTATTCGCCAATAAATTGTGGCATTAAAAAATTATTTCGTTTTGGGTATTATGGATTTGATTGTTGTCAATAGTGTGGAGGTTTTTTTAATTTATAAATTGCATTTATAAGTGGACGAACTCACAGTCCACCTGGTGTTAAGTGGTTACCGGAGCCCATAGATATCTACAACGTAATTGCCACCACCCACCTTGAGATATGAGTTCTAAGGTCTCAGTATAGTTACAACGGCTGCTCTACCCTTCAAACCAAAACGCAATACTGCTGCACGGCTGAAATAGGCAGGGTGGTGGTACCTACCCGTGCGGACCCACAAGAGGTCCTACTACTACTAGGCAGGAGTTTTTAGTGAGGTTCAACTCCCACATACCCGCCGTGCGGGTGGGGATCCGGCAATTTTCTCCTGTGGAAAAAAGAAAAAGAAAAGAAAAACAGTGTTATAGAAGGGTTACCTGTATTTTGCTATGGAAGTAGCTTTTAAGCTAAAATTAAATACGAATAATCTGCAATTTCAAATTCAAGCCCCAGGGCTGTCACCTCACAGGAAGTTACTTAAAACCATCTGAGTACAAACTGCGAAAAAGGTTCAATTAATCATTTTTATTTCTCTTTATAAAAATAAAATCTTATTAATTACTTTGACATTTACACGAAAAGCCTCAGAATAAATTATATTTCTTTTATCTACAAATAAAATAGTTCTTAGAATTGATGAGATATCTTTTGGCTTTTAAAGTAAATATTTTAGTGAGCAATATGGTAGCATAAAAGAAAAAACGCAGCGCCAAGGAATTTTCTGGCCTTGCCTCTTTTGTATTTCTAAAGTTCATGAATGCCAGTAACCACTTACCATCCAGTAGATTATATTACTCTCTATCGTTTAAAAATTAACTTCTTCTTTTTTCCACCTTATCCCACTAGGTGGGGTCGGCACAGCTAATTTTTCTCTTCCATTCTCTTCTATCAGCCGTCATCTCAACACTTACTCCTCTCTCTCTCATATCGTCATTCACACACTCTATCCATGTCTTCTTTGGTCGACCTCTTCCCCCTCTACCTTGCACTACCATTTCCATACATCTCCGTCTAATAATTAACAAAAAACCAAATAATATAGAATATGTAGTAAGTGTGGTGTGCTTTCGATCCCTGTGCTTAGAGCTGGCTTATATATTTCCTCGATTTGACTAGGATCCTTAACCAAACGAATTCCAAATTAAATTATAGGGACTTCATAGTAAACAATGTTTTTCTTTTAATCATGTTCATGACAGTTCGAAATTGACTACTCGAATCACTTAGGCAACGACATCGATGGTGAGAGAGGGAGAGAGAGTAAGAGAGAGAGAGAGGGAGAGAGAGAGGGAGAAAGGGAGAGAGAGAGAGAGAGAGAGAGAGAGAGGGAGAGAGAGGGAGAGAGATAGAGAGTATTTTTTTGTACCAAGAAAATAAACAATGCGAAACATTGAATACAAAACAATATCGCTAAGAGCGATCTCTTCCAGATAACGATAAGGTGGACAAGAATCCTTTGGTGTCACCACGCGGTGTACCAATCAATTGAAATATACATATGTACACTCACACACATACACATCCAGAAACAAATACCATACATACACCAAATCGGATCACAGATCAAACACCAAGACCGGGAATACCGAATATATTTACAACACAACCAGCCTGGATAGATTCACATGTATTGCGGTGATGGGTGGAATACAAACAGTAACTAGAAGATTGCACAAAGTGAGAATTAGTTGCTCGCTCCGGGCATTTCAATATTGCAATAATTGTTACGTTATAATACTCATTGTAAAAATGAATATTTAATAATAAGCAAAAAAATAAAAAAATAAATTAAAAAAAAGACATGCCCGCTGAGTTTCTTGCCAGTTCTTCTCAGGACGGAGGCTAGTTTTTGTGAATTGGCGGTAGTTCTATTTAACGTTCAAAAAGTATGTACTTTCATTTATGTTGAATAAAAAAAAAATGATTTGATTTGATTTGATTTGAACAACAATCAATCTTCAACTCTTTTACTCTCTTGTACAGAACCATTGACGACTACACTAATAAAGCGATCGATAAACTGTTTTCTTTTAGCTTCAAATTAAAGACAGACACGTTCTAAATCTCTTAGGATTCATTAACGAGACGGATCGCTTTCCGATGAAGCAACTTACATTAACGTCCCACGTCTTCTTGGAAACATCAAAGTAATTTCTGAAAACTAATCAGCAGATTTCAAGTATAATTATTAAGTTAAATCTAAGGGTAAGGTATTAAAATATATTAATGTTTTATATTAAAAATATTTTTGTAAAGTAAAACAATTGGGAATGAACCTTTTTTTTTCGTTTATTGAAAAACCTTTTCCAGGAATATGGCTAGGGCATTACAGAAAATCTGTTTTTAATGAACTTTAATTTTTTTTAATTAACTCCTTTGACTTTCAATATTTTTAATCAAATTTGTTTGACTTTTTTGTCCTCAAATGTTTTTTTTATTGCTTTAAGATGGGTAGACGAGTTCACGGCCCACCTGGTATTAAGTGATTAGTAGATCCCATACACATCTACAACGCCACTCGCATTGAGACATGAGTTCTAAGTCTCATTTTAACAGTACAACGGCTGCCTTATCCTACAAACCAAAACGCATTACTTACTGCTCCACGGTAGATTTAAGGTGATGGTACCTACCCGTGTAGACTCAAAAAGACGTACCTACCTACCATCAGTAATCACAAGTGGTCATCGTTGGCTTTATTCAAACAGTGCACGACTCAAACGTTAGTTTTATTATGATTTTTTTAATAACCATGCGGACTATTTGGCGGGAAAGCTAGGATGGATGTTGTGTTAATTGTTTTATTTTGTTGATTTAATATTTCTTCAGGTTCATATGTGTAGTAATAACGTAGTTTTATTGACTGTTTAGTATTTGTAAAATTGCAAAAATGTTATAAAATGAAACAAATCCACTGGACGTAGCTTCTTGAAATTTTCCAAAAAGTCTACTGAAAGTCTCTATTAAAACCACCATTTTACTAAGATTTTATTTCATCACATATCCCAATCCATCCCATCGTTTCATTTAATTTCATCCCAATTGATTAATGTCTCAAATTAATCTAATTAATTTCATTTCACTCAACATAATTATTTTTTTATAAAACAGAAAATACAAAAGATCGGGTGTTATATAGCGTGATGCCTTCGCCTTGCCAGTTGAAAAATGGAACTACTACTGTTAATCCTGATGACATTGACAGCCTACTTTCAATGTCACTTTAAAAAAGTATAATGTCACAAGTATCTCAATGTCTACCTGTGACCTTGCTCGTTCACGAAGCCCGCTATAGAAAGCAGAGTATTAAATACACTTGACATTGGCGAAATCTAAAAGAAAACGCCATAACCCTAAGAGATAGATAGATAGATAGATATCTCAATGTCAATGGCTCCAAAATCTTTACTAAAATGTCATCACCTTGTAAAGCGATGACATATTAAACTCCTAAACTTAAAACTTGAATTAATTTCGTAACATTTACAAAACCTGTGTTATTTATTCAGGTATTACTACTGAAAGTCTTGAGTTCGCCACTGAATAATCTAATTTGTCTGCCTCCAGGACCAAACTGTAAGAAGCTAGGGGTTTCATCAAAAATGTAAACTTGGCTAGACTCGGGACTGCACTGCGGATATGATAAAATAAAACAAACAATTTAAATAAACAATTTTTAAGACGAGACACCAAAAATGCATTGTCTCTGTGCAAGGAACACAGCAAGAATGTTGGAATTTTATTTGGTACACGTTATACAGCGCATTCGGTCAGGATTTTCGAGTTTGCTTTAAGGTAAAGCATTTTTCCTTCTGTTTTATTTTTCTTCTAAATTAGACACAATATTCCGTCACAATATATTTAAATGCGTAAAAAAAATGGTGTGCGTGCAACTTGGTGCACGTGAATGAAGTGAAACTTCTTTTTTGATGTGTAGTATTGTGGTTGTCTTCATTTTTCATCCTTAAATCAGATTTCTCTTATAATAAGGAATGCTGTGTATAAGAGATGCGACATCTTCAAGATTTATATTATATATATTTTAAATTATAGATAGAAAATAGATATATATATTATTATCGACCAGAAGTGAGGTAGTTAGCAAAAAGAAATAAATAACACAGAACTGGCCTAATTATATTTCTCTGAATTAACAAAACGTCTAACAAAATTATTTCAATTTACTATTAACGAAAACTGTTAAAATTACACAAGAACCAAACATGTTTCAACAAGAACCGCACACACGAACGCCACGCACAAAAAAGAGGCAAAGGCGCAGCGAGGGATCGTTTTTATAGTTTTAGCGCCGGCTCTCGGTCGGGGGTTGCCAGGACTCGGTAACAATATATTTAAATACTTGGTTAAAATATTGGACGCTACTCGTTGCTAACGCTCGCGCTGGCTTGTAACAGGTATACTACGCGCATGTGTTCGAGTGCCACGCATCCACTCTCGCTCTGTCTCTTTCTTGTATGGTAGCGTTAAACCTTTAACGCAACCTTGTTGGAAGTCGAATTAGAAGTTTCACTTCAAAAATATAATTTACAAATAGCGAAAACGACCTTACGTTATAGGTACTGAAGAAACAAGAGAAACTGACCAAGAACTCTAAAAGAAACTAACTTTAACAAAAATACTAATTCCGATTGTCGATCGAGATCTTACGCGGTCGTGCATAACTCAGAACACTAACTATTCGAATAGTTACTACAACACTAGATCAATAAGGCAATTTAACATCAATAAAAATATCTACATTATCCTTTTCTCTTCTTCTTCTTCTTTTAGCTCTTATCCCATGTCGTCGCAGCATGTACCATTTTTCTGTTCATACGTCTCCTCTGCATGCCCTTCTCCCGCATATCCACATACATATACAAAAATAAGATTGGAAAAAGAAACAGTTAATGGAAATGTGAAGATGCTGTCTAATCATGTTTACTTAGTCTTGACGTAATGTTGTAAACTGCATGTCAAACTTGATATTATAATGAGATAGTATTAGTTTTGGGGGTATTCTGTTCAATGAATCATAGATGGTCTTCAAATCGGGAAAATTCAGTGGCTTAAAACTTAAGCTTGAACTGAAGAAGAAGAATTTTAATTCACATATACATATATATCTGGACATTATCTCCCGTACCAACTACGTTTGATGATCTAGACTATTACCATAATAAGATTTGTGATTGAATGTTTCTTATTAACTGTCAAGACTATCACTATCATTGTGTACAAGCAAAATCTAATAAAAACATGAAATTGAAGTTTGCACATCCAATTTTATATTATTTAAAGCAAAAATATTCAAACAAAATCGATTGTCAAACAAAAGATCCTCTGCAAAAACGCTATCAAACCCGATACATATTATCGTTTGCAAGAGGAAGGTAATGTCCCAAGAGCTGACGACGCCAATAAGGCTACACGTCGCTTCGGATCTGGTCCCCCGTGTTCAGTGGGCATTGCGCTCCAACTGAAAGATATTCAATGCATATTCAATGCGCAAGTTCGTTATCGAAATAGTATTAAGAATTCACGCTTGTTCCATGCAGGACTTGTACATACAACATACAACAGTTTTGAAATTTTGAGAGCCTGATGTTTACATGAAGTTTGTTTCTGTTTATTTTTTATTTTGTAGCATCTATGAACACACTTACCCACAGAACCAAATACATAAGCTATGAAGTAGATTACTCAATTTTATTAGCTAGTGTTACACCGGTAAGAGTAACGCCATCTGTCATCAAATAGCAGAAATGGATATCAAAGGAACTAGTAATGTCGAGAACGCTTGAGAAGTGTAACGCCATCTATTGTTAAATAGTGCTATCCCTTATCGAAACGACTATTCCTACCGGGAATATTCTCGATAATTGTAGACTTATTGTGTCTACTATAAAAGCGTTGTAGCGATGAAATGGAGTGCATGAGCATTTCAGACAGTCAGGCCAACAAGCCACTTGAGAATTGGTTTGATTTCCAACTAACACTATCCTGCCTATTTTTTTGAAATCTTAAATAATTGTTTATTTTTGTTTTAAGATTATTTTACGTTAAAAATGTGTTTTAGAGCTATTTTTTCATCTACTTACGAGGTTCAAAAGTATCATGCACAGTATTTGTTTTCACAATTTTTCGTAATCATGCTTATAATTATGTATATTACAATTTATTTAAAATATAATAAAATTTGATGCAAAACCGGCCTATCTGTAGTTTCACCCAGAGATATGTGTTTGTAAACATTATTTTTGCGCCTATTGTTTTTTTGCCTACTCAAATTCAAATTCATGAAAACTTAAACCTCATTGCTCCATAATAAATAAAAGATAAGCTTAGGTAAGCTTAGGCCACTTTTGCGCTGACGGCCTCATATAAAGAGTGGTTATTCTATCGTTATTTTACTTACCAGTCGATCAGTACTAGACTTCACTGTAGTAAGTACAGTTATAGGATTTAATTTTTCTAGTTAATTTCTAGATCCAACAAAGTGTTCTGGATAATAAAATTAGTTTATTAATGACTTTACCTATTTTTTACGGTAACAACACTACATCTAATTCTGCCGTCGAATCTCCCAAAACGCACCCGCCTCATCAGCTATGTACCGATATTGGCCCGGACACTGTTGCGTGCACAATCCGAAAACCGTTCAAGCACGAAACCTTACTAACACCCATTGCTATAAATCATAAAATTATTAAAAATTTGTGTATCCCAAATCTGCTGAAAACGAAGGCAATGCCGACACTCGAAATTGATTGAGAGACATATCACTGCGGTAAGTTTCAGCTTCCTCACAATATCTGGCCGAGCCGAGCAGAGAGATGTAACAGGCTTGTAATCGTACATCTGGCCGACGTACACGCTCCATTGTTCGTTCGGCAATAATACCCACGATATATCTCTTGCACCTCCCCCTCACTGCTCAAACGATTTCGTTTCTGACATTGCATTCGCTCTAGAAAAACTAAATATAGATTTTTTGTATGATTGAAGGATTACTGGTGGCCCGGAGGCCTTTCCAGGTTCACCAGGACAGGTGGGCGAGCAAAGGCTCAGCCAGGAAGGGTGGGATTTGCTAACAGCTGCCCGAGCGCGTAAGAGGAAGACCTAACAACTCAAGAGCAGCTGCTTCGCGAATGAATCTACTACCGGATCGGAATCGCGACTCTCTGAGAAGATCTGGCGAGAAACTCAGCTGGCTGATGCGTGGGTTAGGTTGAGTGATTACTCATTCAAAAGGCTTTTTGTTGTAACATATTTGTTAAAGCATCATATTATTGTACATTTTTTTTTTTATTGCTTAGATGGGTGGACGAGCTCACAGCCCACCTGGTGTTAAGTGGTTACTGGAGCCCATAGACATCTACAACGTAAATGCGCCACTCACCTTGAGATATAAGTTCTAAGGTCTCAAGTATAGTTACAACGGCTGCCCCATCCTTTAAACCGAAACGCATTACTGCTTCACGGCAGAAACAAGCAGTGATTACGCAAATTATAATTTTTGCGGGTTTGATTTTTATTACACGATGCTATTCCTTCACCGTGGAAGTCAATCGTGAACATTTGTTAAGTACATATTTCATTAGAAAAATTGGTACCCGCCTGCGAGATTCGAACACCGGTGCATCGCTCAACACGAATGCACCGGACGTCTTATCCTTTAGGCCACGACGACTTTTGACATTTATGATTTTATGGGACAGTAAGGTTAGAGATCAACTCCATTTCTCTAACCTATCAAATTAGTTATTTCGTCCAATCAAACAATTCTGAGACCAATGTTTCTTAGAGAACGCTTCTTGATCAATGTGGCTTTTTTGGACAAACATATACGTGCTGCTTTTGAATGATGCTGTTACGTCGGTAATAGTAACGCCATCTATCGGCGAATAATCGAGAAATACAACGCCATCTATTGTCAGATAGCGGAAATACAATATTCGACTTGTGTGGAATATTCTCGATAATTCTAGGGTGTCGTATCGACTATAAAAGCGTTGCAGAGATGGCAGGCAGTCAGTTAGTAATCGCAACTACTCGAAGCGAAACAGCAAACGGATCACCTGAAGCGAAGCGGAAGAAGCAAATTGAGAATTTTAAAGTGTTTGTAGAGTGTTCTAAGTGCTAATGCAGTGTTAATATGTACTTTGGTGGAACTCTTTATGTATCCCGAACCCCAGCGCGTAACAATATTAACATTAATCAAATCCAAAATAAAGACCTTCCCCTTAACACGTTGACTGCCGTGTAGGTCACCGGTGCCCTACGTGGCGCACTGAAGTAAATATGTCGATTTCTCTCTTCGATCTTCTTACTAAGAGACCGGAATATCTGGGAAAGACGAATCTGAAGATATTGAGGATGAATCTATTTCTAAGAGACCTAAAAGGCTAAAACATACATTAACAAACAAAATAAGTTTTTTTTATTTATTTACTCGTCGAGCCCTTCGTCACAAGCGACGGGTTCGACGAGAACGATGACCGGTGCTTGAAAATTTTGCAGAATTCGGTGTTTTAGCACCGTTTCGCAAAAAGCATCGAATTCGCTATGGTTTTGCGACGTGTTCCCCGAACGCGGTGGCCCGGCGCAATATTTCCGCTACCACTCGCAGATTGCATTTCATGACATTTCATATATCATTTTCGTTTCACTGACGCTACTCGGGATTCCGTAATTTGTTGTCAAAGGATAGTTCCGGAAAAGATTTTATGTAATCATGCTATATATCACTGCGTAGATAAGCAGCGGCTTGGCTCTGCCCCTGGCATTGCTGAAGTCCATGGGCGACGGTAACCTCTCACCATCAGGTCTGCCGTATGCTCGTCTGCCTACATGGGCAATAAAAAAAAGGTAAACCTTTTGTGCAAAATTAATTGAAAAAAAATTCTAAGTCCACGAATGAAAATTTCAATTTTAATTCATTAATAAATTCGTAGATGAACTCTAAATAACTATGGTAATGTTGTTATTCAATTAATAATATTCGGACGGTTTAGTTTTGCCATTAAATTCAGTCGACTGACTACAAAATCTATAAAGTATTTGAAACGTTGGAAATCTATATATATAAAAGAAAGTCGTGTTAGTTACACTGTTTATAACTCAAGAATGGCTGAACTGATTGGGCTGAAAATTGGTGAGGAGGTAGCCTAGAACTAGGAGAAGGACATAGGATACTTTTTATCACATTCCCGTGGGACGTGACATAAAACGTGGTATAACAAAACGCAACTGATACGGAATAACAAAACGCAATTGACAGCTAAACGTAATATATTCTATGGTTAATTATAGTAGAATTTTGAAGTTGACATGTTTAAAACAAACTGTATGGCGGAACAAAGTTCGCCGGGTCCGCTAGTAACAATATAATGACAATAAAACAACAGGAGATTAAACCGCAAGAGTTTTTATTGTGTCTACGAAAGAATATACAATACTATTTATTGTAATATTATTTGTAACAATAAACATCAAAAAGGTCTTTCTTTTTTTAGCTATAACTCTGGAATTCGCATTTACTTATAGTACAGAGTAAGTACATCATGGTAGTCAGTAATTTCATAGCTTTAATCTTCTTATATATATAAAAGAAAGCCGTGTTAGTTACACTATTTATAACTCAAGAACGGCTGAACTGATCTGGCTGAAAATTGGTAGGGAGGTAGCTTAGAATCAGGAGAAGGACATAGGATACTTTTTATCGCGTTCCCGTGGGACGTGACATAAAACGTGGTATAACAAAACGCAACTGATATGGAATAACAAAACGCAACTGACAGCTAAACGTTCTATGGTTAAATAAAGTAAAATTTTGAAGTTGACCGGTTGATGTGTTTGAAACAAACCGTGAGGCGGAACAAAGTTCGCCGGGTCCGCTAGTTATTTATAAATTACAACATAATTTCTTTCCCTGTAAATTTAAATTCATCATTGTTAATTCTAAAATCATTACTAACTGTGGAAGACGATGACATAGAGAACGGTAATACGAGCGAAATGAGTAATAGTAATATATTTTTCTTAAAACGCTTCCCCGATAGATTGCTTATCTATTCTTCTATTCACTTTATCTATTCTCAAGGAAAATCTAATTGTTTCATCATCATCAAGAAACATGTATATTGCTACGCCGGTGAGAGTAACGCCATCTATCGTCGAATAGTCCAACGAATATCGAAGGATATATTAGCATCTAGAACGCTTGAGAAGTACAACGCCATCTGTTGTCAGATAGCGGAAACACACATCGTACTTTCGGGTGTGTGTGTGTGTGTGTGTGTGTGTGTGCGGGTGTGTGTGTGTGTGTGTGTGTGTGTGTGTGTGTGTGTGTGTGTGTGTGTGTGTGTGTGTGTGTGTGTGTGTGTGCGGGTGTGTGTGTGCGGGTGTGTGTGTGTGACTTGTGGAATTGTAATTTATTTCCTAGTGATTCTTGTCGACCTGATTGTTGTTTAGAATAGATCGCTCTAAAGCATACTCTCTCTTTCTCTCTCTCATGTTTGACTCTGGAGATAAAAATAGTTTGATAAAAACTAATATAATGTGTACTAAAATTACATTTTTCTTTTTAATCCTACCTATGCTGATAGCCTTGAGAGGCTATTTCAGCTTCACCCTAACGTGTGGATGAGCTCACGGGGCTCAAACCGGAATTTTGCTAACACGGGCCCTAGCAAGAGCAATCCTTCGCAGAATCTACCACCGGATCGGAACGCGATCCACCGAGAAAATTCGGCGAGAAACTCAGTGGGCTGTGTCTGTGGGTTAATTCGGTGACCGGTGCTTGTGGTACCTAAAAGCACCGTTAATGGATCGGGAGGATCCGTAATGACGTGCTTTTGGGCGACGTCGGCTGTTTACCATTCGGTCTACAGGATCGGGTATGCAGTAAAATTACAGTTAACTAACTAATCATTCAACACAGTTTACATAAATTGATTAATTACGTTGCTCCAATCAAAGAGAGTCGCCACACGAAACGCAATAAGCAATTGAAATTGAACGAATTATTACTGTAATAAACGTCATTGAAATTGCTCATGAAACTCAATTAGTCGTTTTTGTTATTCTCTTATTTCCCGTTTAGAAAACGAAATGATTTTAAAAGGTGAGCTGGAATTAAGCGCTTTGTTTTTTTATTTTATTTTTATGAAAATTGTTCGTATAAACGTTTTTTTCACTTCGTAGCATATAATTAAATTGATATTTAATTACTCAATACAAATATATTTTATCTCGAGGATCAAATGAATGAGGTCATGGACATTACAACATAAATTACTTACTTTTACTGGTGGTAGGATTTCTTGTGTGTCCGCGCGGGTGGATACCACCACCCTGCCTATTTCTGCCGTGAAGCAGCAATGCGTTTCGGTTTGAAGGGTGGGCAGCCCTTGTACTGTAAAAACTGAGACCTTAGAACTCGTATCTCAAGGTGGGTGGACCATTTACGTTGTGGATGTCAATGGGCTCCAGTAACCACTTAACACCAGGTGGGCTGTGAGCTCGTCCACCCATCTAAGCAATAAAAAAAAACATAAATTTCACCACCCACCGTGAGATACAAGTTTTAAGGTTTCCATTTTTACATTACAAGGGCATGCTCCACTCTTCAAACCGAAATGCATTACTGCTTCACGGCAGAAGCAGGCAGGGTAGTGGTACCCAGCCGTGCGGACTCACAAGACGTCCCACCACCAGTATCAAACTACGTGTGTTTTTATGAAAATATTAAAAGAATCAACTACAGACATATTTAAATCTAAGTACATTACTTTTACGGTTCATTCTCGGATTAAAACATTTTAATTTTATTCTTTCCGGTATTTCGAATAATTTCAGTTTCCTTCGTCTCGGCTACAGGGAGCTCCCGTTTAAAATCATTTTTAATTTTTATCTTAAGACACGTGGAAAACTGATAAAAATCTTATCATTAAAACCTAGTATTTTTCGATTTGCCTATGATCCCTTTGACGCTTTGCATTTCATTGACACATTCAGCTCTACATATCTTCGCACTGCTGCATCTGAGCACGCAATGGAAGACAACGGACGACCTACCGATCCTTGGAGAATTGGGCTGTGGTAGCTGCGAAAGGGTTTACGCGCCTGTTTGCGCCAGCGACGGGCAGACCTACGTTAACGAATGCCGTATGAACTGTAAGAACTCTTTGAGGGATCCCAAAGATAGAGTGTTCGTGAAAAGGTGTGTCGTAAAATCAAATGCTATACCCAATTTTGGGGTTTAATCTCGCGTTTTTTTTGTTATTATTATATTGGCATGTGGGGAGATATACAAAAAAGGGAAGATCTTCTCCACCGAGCAGGTGATATTACTTGGTAGACCGACGGTTCGAATGTTATTGGTCGGAACTTGTATATATGCAAGCTTATCTTGATGTCGTAAGCTGTTGGCTAATGTGTAAAAAGGCATCTGTCAAAGACCTGCCTATTTCTGCCGTGAGGCAGTAATGCGTTTCGATTTGAAGTGTGGGTTCGTTGCAACTGTGCTGAGACCTTAGAACTCAAATCTCAAAGTGAATGGCGCATTTACGTTATAGATATCTATGAGCTCCGGTAATCACTAAACACCATATCGGCTGTGAGCACGCTAACCCATCTAAGCAAAAAAACATAACGAGGGATACTTTAAAATTACTTTAACCACAAGAAAAATTCAGGTTTAATGCACTCTTAATTAAAACTACAAATAAATTTTATTTTACCATCTATTTAAGAGTTTTAAAACTATGAGATAATTGTACAATTAAAGGGCAGATCCAAGAAAATATTTTCTACATTTTTACTTGAAAACAGAGAACAAAATTTCACAGTAGTAATTGCCAAAACGTTCCAAGAGATTCCAGACTCTAGACAAACAACTCATTATCGGTACGAAATTATATTTTTCGTGTGTGTATACTAAGGTACTTAATTAAAACGTATAAATATTATTTTCAGATACGGTCGCTGCGTACTGCAAAGCAGACGATTCGTCCGTCTAAGAAATAAGAAATACAAATAAAATGATCCTGCATTGAATTAAATATAATTAGTCCTTAAAGCCATCTGATCACATGTAATGAACCATTCGATAAGCAAATTAACGCTGAAAGCCATAAGCCTCCATCTTTAGTTGTTCCTCTTCCTCCAGCCGGGTCTTGACCATGGATGGAGCCATGATTTTCGCTCTCACGATGCTGTGCCTTGTCGTCATGTCTTCGGTTACTGCGAGAATACCGTGGACGGTGAGATCAATAGTGCATACCTAGTCAAACCAACGCATCACACTTTTCGCTGCCGTGGAGCAGTAATGCGTTTCGGTTTGAAGGGTGGGGCAGCCGTTGTAAATATACTTGAGACCTTAGAACCTATATCTCAAAGTGGGTGGCGCATTTACGTTGTAGATGTATATGGGCTCCAGTAACCACTTAACACCAGGTGGGCTGTGAGCTCGTCCACCTATCTAAGCTATAAAAAAAACGTGCCACCTAACCTAAACATCAACCCGCTGACTTCCTCGCCGAATCTTCTCGCTATTCAGATTTGGTAGTAGATTCATTCGCGAAGCAGCTGATCTTGAGCTGTTAGGTCTCCTTCGGAAGCGCTCGGCCAGCTGTTAGCAAATCCCACCCCTCTTGGCCGAGCCTTTCCTCGCCCATCTGCCCTAGTGAAAGTGGAATGGCCGCCGGGCCACCAGTAATCCCTCAATTACAAAAAAAACTGTTAGCATAGTTAATACTGTGAATAATGAACAGCACCTATTATACATATATTATGTATAGCTGACCCGGCAGACTTCGTAGCGCCTCAATCGATAAGTAAAAGACCTAAACTTTTGTATAAAATAAACTTAAAACAAACAAAAGGAATTTCGATATTTATCTACCTTTTTGACCTTTTCTGGACTTCTTCTACATGTAATTCAAGACCAAAACTAGCCAAATCGGTCCAGCCGTTCTCGAGTTTAAGCGAAACTAACGAACTCGTGTAATAAAAATCAAACCCGCAAAATTATAATTTGCGTAATTACTGGTGGTGGGACCTCTTCTGAGTCCGCGTAATGCGTTTCGGTTTGAGGGGTGGGGCGGCCGTTGTAGCTATGCTGAGACCTTAGAACTTATATCTCAAGGTGTGTGGCGCATTTACGTTGTAAATGTCTATGGGCTCCAGTAACCACTTAACACCAGGTGGGCTGTGAGCTCGTCCACACATCTAAGCAATAAAAAATAAAATTCATTTTTATATACATAGATAAGAAGCATACCTGTGGTAAATCTGCTTCACAGACTTCAGCTCCATATTTGATTCCCGATCGCAGCCATAATGATTTTTGAATTTATTTATGCTCGTTGTAATTAATATTCACGCGCAGGTTTTCAGTACTCATTAATTACAAAAGAGCATCGTTTAAATGGGAATGTTACATTTTCTTTTTAGATATAATCTCGCGATTGCGAATTCATCTCGTATCTTATTCATGTTCACTTAAAACTGTAGGTTATGACGAAAAGTTCACGGTGGGATCGTGCACCGGTTCCCGGTCGTGCGCGGTGTTCCACAGGGGTCGGTGCTCGGCCCCCTTTTGTGGAATATCGGGTATGACTGGGTACTGAGGGGTGCCCTCCTCCCGGGCCTAAGCGTAATCTGTTGCGCAGACGACACGTTGGTCGTGGCCCGGGGGGGGAGTTTTGCTGAGTCTGCCCGTCTTGCTACCGCTGGGGTGGCGCATGTCGTCGGCAAAATCAGGAGATTGGGCCTCGACGTGGCGCTCAGTCAATCCGAGGCCATGTGGTTCCACAGACCCCGAAGAGTGCCACCTGTCGATGCCCATATCGTGGTTGGAGGCGTCCGGATTAGGGTCGGGGTGCAGTTGAAGTACCTCGGCCTTATTCTGGACAGTCGTTGGACCTTCCGTGCTCACTTTCAGCACCTGGTCCCTCGTTTGTTGGGGGTGGCCGGTGCGTTAAGCCGACTTCTGCCCAACGTCGGGGGGCCTGACCAGGTGACGCGCCGTCTCTATACAGGGGTGGTGCGATCAATGGCCCTATACGGGGCGCCTGTGTGGGGCCAGTCCCTGGCTGCGGGGTGGCGAAGCTGCTGCAACGGCCGCAACGCACCATCGCGGTCAGGGTCATCCGTGGTTATCGCACCATCTCCTTTGAGGCGGCGTGTGTACTGGCTGGGACGCCGCCTTGGATTCTGGAAGCGGAGGCGCTCGCCGCTGACGATCAGTGGCGGGCTGACCTTCGCGCCCGGGGCGTGGCGCGTCCCAGCCACAGTGTGGTCAGAGCGCGGAGGGCCCAATCTCGGCGGTCCGTGCTGGAGTCATGGTCCAGACGGCTGGCTGATCCTTCGGCTGGTCGTAGGACCGTCGAGGCGATTCGCCCGGTCCTTGTGGATTGGGTGAATCGTGACAGAGGACGCCTCACTTTCCGGCTCACGCAGGTGCTCACTGGGCATGGTTGCTCCGGTGAGTTCCTGCACCGGATCAGATCCGAGCCGACGGCAGAGCGCCACCATTGTGATTGTGACTTGAACACGGCAGAGCATACGCTCGTCGCCTACCCCGCATGGGAGGGGTGGCGCCGTGTCCTCGTCGCAAAAGTAGGAAACGACTTGTCGTTGCCGAGTGTTGTGGCATCGATGCTCGGCGACGACGAGTCGTGGAAGGCGATGCTCGACTTCTGCGAGTGCACCATCTCGCAGAAGGAAGCGGCGGGGCGCGTGTGAGACGCACAATCCCGCCGCCGTCGAGCGGGGGCCAGGGAGGCGGATCTCGCCCAAGCCCTGGCCCTCTAAGTGTTTCGGGTCCCCCTCACATGTCGGTCTGGGGACCGGCGAGGGGGGCCTAAGAAGACGACGTGCAAGCTGCTCTGCACGCGTTTTACGCAAGAACATCCGGGTGATGGAAGGCCGGCTATCCTCGACCCACGCTGGTTCTGGTCCAGCGGGGTATTCCGTAGGATAGCTCACTCTAACCGGCGCCATCTAGGCGGGCTTCGGATAGCCTGCCGACCGAGAGGGCTGGTGGTCGTGGCGCCGACGAACGCCGGTCCGGCGTCCCGAGGGGGAGGGTGACGGGAGAGATGTGCTCCGCACTAAACGCTTCACTTTCCCCCCTTTGCCTCTTCATGAGTTCTGTCTCATGCGAGGTTGGGACGTTGGTTGTTGAGCGACAGGAGGTTTCAGTCAGTTCGACTCTGACATGCTCCGCCCTCTATCCCCAGTGGAGGGCGGAAGTCCGACGATTTCCTCCTGACAAAAAAAAAAAAATGACGAAAAGTTAACATGAAAATAAGCCGGAAAAGTGTGTTCAATTATATCCCCGCTTTCTGGAAAATGTATAATACTGGAGATGTTAAATCCCTCGTCAGCAAGACACAGAGTAAGAAAATAAAAGAAATTTCATGAACCTAGTCGTTTCGCGGTTGTACATTTGCAACTACAAATTAATTATCCTGTGGTTTCAATGAAAAATAATCAGTACAGAGTTGTTTGTTAGTATTTTTAGTTTTTCAGACAGTTTCATTTAGACTTTCATGTGCGTATGAGCGACAGATATTCTAGGTAAAGATTAGCAGAGTGGCAAAGTAAAGTTAGTTTTTTTTAAATGCTTGGTTGGGTGGACGTGCTCACGGTCAATCTGGTGCTAAGCGCTTACCGGATCCCATAGACATCTATAACGTATATGCCGCCACCCATCTTGAGATACGAGTTCTAAGGTCTCAGTATAGCTACAACGGCTGCCCCACCCTTGAAACCGAAACGCATTGCTGCTTCACGGCAGAAATAGGCAGGGCGGTTGGTACCTACACGTGCGGACTCACAAGAGGTCCTGCCACCAGTAACGTGAATCGGTTCCTTATTAAATATTATGATAGCGTCATATTTACCACACGCACAACCTCAACACGAATATTTTAGGCCCGGAACGGAATTTTGCATAATATATTCGCGATCACGTACTGAATCGCCCATTGAAATAATATGATATTTAAATCTAAAAACAAACGATGAAGTACTCATGGATCATGGTTTTTGAATGAATGATGTATAAGTTAACGGCCGTCTGGTGTAGTGGTAAGTGACATGGTCACTACACAAGGGGGTCGCGGGTTCGAATCCCGCCACGGGAAGATATTTGTATGATAAATATAAATGTCTTTTCCACGGTTGTGGATGTACGTTAAATATATGTATGTGTATAATAAAAATCTTAAATTTATTTCCGTTATCTGGTACCTGTAACACAAGTTCTTTACGAACTTATCACGGGACCAGTTAACGTGGCGTGATTGTTAGTAGAATATTTATTTATATTTATAAGTTTGTTATTACCAAGCGGTTCTAGGTTTAGGTTTTAAAAACAACATTAAAATACATACTCATTGGAATAGATTCGTTTAACTAGCGTATGTTTATAGAGATTTGTTACCACACACCATCCTGCACTGGAATGATGCCCGCTGAGTTTGTTTCGCCGGTTCTTCTCAGGACTGTGGCTTTTTTTGGAACCGGTGGTAGAGTTAACATTGTTATTTGTATTTTGACATTCAACAAGTGTGTCATACTGACATCTAAGTTGAAATAAATGATTTTTAATTTGAATTTGAATGAGCTCTCTTGCGCGGCGTTTCTCGAGGGCTATGATATGTTCTTCTTCAAACCAGTCCTCAGCAGTAGGCAGCGGATTGACTGTGCCCCTAACGTGATGTCCATGACAACGGTGATTGCTTACTATCTGCCTATAAAAGACAATAATAAACACAATAAATATTTAGAACTAATGGCCCCAGTCACTGACGTTGTGTGACCAATTTACACCAGCCCCAATTAAATGCGTTGGTAAGTACGTTACTTGAAAAACGATCATTTCAATTAGTAATTTGATGTTCGTCATATTCGAATGGGTTTTTCAAATAAGAAGCTTTGCTTTGTGAAGCTTTGCAGAACTCTTTCGGAAAGCTTTCGAAACAACAACAAAAAATATATTTAAATGTGGATAAATTTTGAGGAAATAAAAACCAAAAGTCTTCCGAAGACATACCCATTTTAATGCTACAAAATTAAATTAAAAATGCATTGCGCATAAAGCTCATAATGTTCCATTAAATTTCTATTACTTCAGCTTCGTTCGAAATCCTCAGTTCTTTCAGTATGCAGGATATGTTTCACTAACAATGTTTTCTCATTAAAAACAACACGGGCAAGAGCTAGAACAAATCTACTTCTATTCTTTTTTCAGTTCGGTACAGCAATAGTCATCTTAAAGTGTTAAAGAATTAGTTCGTAGTACTAGTTTAATTAGAGCGAGAAAAAAGAGCGGAGAGAGAGAGATAGAGAGAAGAAATATTTATTTGTTCACTGGTGGTAGGACTTGTGAGTCCGCGCGGGTAGGTACCACCGCCCTGCCTATTTCTGCCGTGAAGCAGTAATGCGTTTCGGTTTGAAGGGCGGGGCAGCCGTTGTAACTATACTGAGATCTTAGAACTTATATCTCAAGGTGGGTGGTGAATTTCCGTTGTAGATGTCTATGGGCTTCAGTAACTACTTAACACAAGGTGGCTGTGAAGTCGGCCACCCATCTAAGCAATAAAAAAAATGGACATTCACAATTTGTGAGGACAATATATGATAATATAACGACGCTAATTTTTTTTAAAGATTTTTGTCCTGTTTACGTGACTTTTAAACCAAGTCTTATATTCTGTAATAATATGTACGAAAAATGATAAAAAGGGAGTTTAGATGAAGTCGATTAATTTGAGACTTTAAGCATTTGCGATGAAAATAAATGAAACGAGATGAAATGGGATGAAATAAAGTCTCTATAAAATGGTTACTAAGACTGTTTCAGTTGATTTTTTGGATGAAGCCGAGAAGCTACGTCTCTAACGGCTTTATTTCATTTGGAAGAACCCGAGAAGCTACGTCTAACGGCTTTATTTCATTTTCCACATTTGTGCACCTTCATAGATGCTAAACAGTTGATAAACCATCGTTACATGTTTAAACCTAAAAAAACCACTAAATTAACAAAATAATACAATGCACACAACTTCGCTACTCGCATTCCCGTAAAAACTCCTAACAATGCTCAGACTAAAATATTGGTTTCAAGGTTGTGGCCAAAAGGATGTTAAGAATGCCCTGCAGATGAGCTTAGTAACATAAAATAGTATACACTACAATCGTGATGCGATAGACAATGTTACTGATGGTATTGTTACGCGCTGGGATTCGGGATAAATAAAAAATCTAACGAATTACAAGTTGAGACTGTACTAGCACTTAGAACACTTAAAAGACTTCACAAGCACTTTAAAATTCTCAATTCACTTCTTCCGCTTCGCTTCAGGTGATCCGTTTGCTGTTTCGCTTCGAGTAGTTCCGATTACTGACTGACTGTGTGCCATCTCTGCAACGCTTTTATAGCCGATACCACATCCCTAGAGTTATTGAGAATATTCCACACATTTCTAGTACTGTGTTTCAGCTATCTGAAAATAGATGGCGTTGTACTTCTCGAGCGTTCTAGGTGCTACGAGAATCGTCGATATTCGTTCGACTATTCGTTCGACTATTCCTCATCATGAGCATCTAATTGCAAATTGTGTTTAAATCTTGTTAAGATCAATTAGATTTTCTTTTCCGTTAAAAATCTACACAAAGTTATTTTGTTAACATCCCTACAGTTAAACTTTAATTCTCAACCGCATCCTCTCATTATGCGCTCGATGTCGGGCTAACTATGTTCCCGGGTTCACGACAGCTACAGTTAACAGAGCTAAAAAAATACGTACCTTACTAATTGAAGGCTCCGTGCATTGTGCATTCTGTCGACAAATTTCAACGTTTGTTGAAACAATTTCGTTGACTTAAATTTGGTAGGCCGAAAATAAATGGAACATTTTTTAATAAATATATTTTCGTAAGGTTAATCTGGGATATTTAAAAATGGATAAGGTTGTTTTGCAGACCATCCCGTCCATTAGCGCGTACGCTGCACAAATAAATTATCTAATTTTCAGAATAAAAATAAAAATTACCACTGTGTTAAGGGGATGAAAAAATGATGTTACTATTTATGTAGATGACATTATTCTAGCGACTAATGATGAGGTGTGGTTGCATGATGTTAAGTTTCAGTTATCGAATGAATTTGAAATGAAGGATATGGGCAAAATCAGCACTTGCTTGGGTATCGAATTTTCACGTGACAAGGAGCTTTGAGTACATTTAAAGCAAGATGCGTATATAGATAAAGTGTTAGAGCGTTATGGTATGAGTGATTGATTCTATAGAACATCAGTTGTACATTAAGAAGTCAAAATAAAACTGTAAGGTGCAAATACGACTTGTCGAAGCTGTATAGAGATCAAGACATCTAATGGCGTCACGAAACGGCCTTTTACACGTGATGTGCTCTTAAAATACATTTGAGTTTCATACAATACATTAGTCATTTTTTATCGGATATTTTTTCGCCATTTCTACTATTTTAACTCTGTGTAACTGCGATACAGAAAGAAATACAAAAAAAACTAACTCGAATACAATGAAAGTTTAATTATTTACAAGCTTTTTATTCATTTATATGCCAGCAGCCTCGAGACTGGCTTAACCATGACTAGTAGACGAGCTTATGGTGTTCAGTCTGAAATTATTTGCTAACATCTGCTGCAGCAAGAAACAGTGATTTACTGAATCTATCACCGCATCCAAATCGCGACTTACTTAGAAGATCCGACGAGAAACTCTGTAGGTTGTGTCTACAGGGCAAAGTCTAGTCTGGATAGAATAGTGCACACTTTCAGATCAGAAATATTTTCCTCAAACCGAAAACCCCCAAGTTTCCTCAAACCAAAAAAAACACATTCGCTTAACCCGAATTCAAGCTTCATTAACCAAGGGCGCTAAGGGTTCGAATGATTTCACAGCGAAGGATACCCTAATTGCCTTTTAATTATGATTTTAACGCAACTTCAGAACCAGCAACCAAAAAGCACAGGTACGCGAATTAATCAAAAAGCCGTTAAAATATAAACGGGCAACCTTTTTCGTTAATTATCTGCATAATTGATGCCTGTTAAAAAACCGTTACAAAAGTTCACAGTTCATGTCTTAGTGTTGACTCAGCGCTTCGGCCAATTTAGCCCTCATTTTAGTTTAGCCGAGCCAAAACAAACGATTTGAAGTTTTTCACCACATTTTCCTGGTAAATTAAAGCAGATAGCCGATTTCTATTTTATTAAAACAAATGATAACATTACCTGGTAACTCGTACCGGTTACATTCAATGAGCCTAACGTACCTATGAGTATATATTTCAGAGACATCGCCAGATAAGATGGAAAAAATCTAGACTAAAGTGCCTATTATACTACTACTAGTGTTATGGCGCTGTGGCCCCGAAGTGGACCTTGGCCTCCGTCAATAAACGCCGCCACTCGTCCCGGCGCTACACAATACCTTGCCGTTACAGCTCATGAAGCATGCGCAGATCGCATTCAACAGCGTCAGACCAGCAGTACTTGGGACTCCTGGCGGTACTGTTAGGGGTTGATCCAGGAGCTCTTTTTAAAAAAGGAAACTGTAACTGGCACTTTGTTTATTTTATAAAAGAAACAGTACAAACGATGTATATTTCCGCTACTCAAGCCAAATCTGTTCTGCCGCCTTTAGTAATAAATCGTCTTTATAGAGAGACGATGCATTCAAGAATGCCTTGGTCTGCATTATTGTTTATATTGTGTTGTTATTGAGGGGCATATGTAACAGTACGACCACGTACACGCGTTTCGCAGCCCGCTGCTGCGGTGCGACTTAGAGCTGCTGAAAAACTGCGACTTAGAACATATGTCGCAAAGTAGTTAGTACCATTAACGTGGTTGTTGCCTATGGACTACGGTGACCATTTAACAGTAGGTGTACCGTAAACTCGTGCACCCAGAATAGCAATTAAAAAAAACTCATACATGAGATAGGCCGCATGCTCTTCTGCCTACGAGAAGAAAAAAATCTCTCTCCATAACTCTTTGGGTAGCTTTGTGCCTTCCGACAAGAACCTCTTATTGCAAGGTATTATTTTATTTCTGTGAGCTCTTTATTTTGCGAACAACAAGAAATGAGTTTGTCTTTAGCAAATTACATTAAAACCAGCTAATTGAAGCGTCCGTCAAATAACACAACATGGCTGTCACGATGAATAAGCGACTAAAGCGAGATAAAATATAACGTTTGGCCCTAAATGAGGGTAGTTGTAAGAAAAAATGACAGGTTTTATCCGTAATGGAGCTCACGCATTATCTACATTAAGATTGAGGCGCGAACATTTTTCGGGCTTACGCCGTACTTAGTTGTCCGTTGTCATTTTAATGAGCCTTGTACCTTTTTGCACTGTTAATTTGTGTTTATGTGAAAACGGCATTGTTGAATAGAGTCGCAAGGTCGCAAATCGTCTGTGACTTAACTCCGACGCAAAAACGGCTTTCCGGTCTCGAAGGCAACAGTCATACAAACGTCTCAAGATTGGTACCGACATATAATTTAGTATCTAAGGACTCGGTATCAAATATAGGAAAACTCTGAACTCGACTATCACAAAAAAATAACGCGTTAATTTCCGGGCATCATTTTATTTCATGCGATATTTACTAAGCTTGATCCTTTTTATGCCTCTTTTTTCACAGGATAAGTAGAAAAGACGCCCAATCTAATGCTATGTAGTTCCTAGACAACAGAAGGCGAATCCGTCACCCACCTTTTTTTTATTGCTTAGATGGGTACAATAGACATCTATCTACAACGTAAATGAGCCACCAACCTTAAGATATAAGTTCTAAGGCCTCAAGTATAGTTACAACGGCTGCCCCACTCTTCAAACCGAAACGCATTACTGCTTCACGGCAGAAATAGGCGGGGTGGTGGTAACCTACCCGTGCGGACTCACAAGAGGTCCTACCACCAGTAAAACCTTAAACTATTAAACCTTAAGACTATTAATCACATATCAGAGTACGTTTCCTTACTTTCGCAAAAATCAACTTTGCACATTTTCTCCGAACAACTCGGAACCAGGCCACAAAATAAAATTTAATCTAACGGCAGTCCACATTATAAGCGGCCACCTATATCTGGTCGAAAGCATCAGGAAATTGAACTGTCAGTAGCATTGGAGTTGGAACACGTCCAACTGGCCAGTGCTGATTAGATATTCTGTTTTTGGGTAAAATAAGTTTCGCGATTTCGGGAATACTAAGTGTTTTCTAGTTCGGTACTTTGTAACTGTATATCAAATTCTTCAACATCGTTTTTCTCTGTCAGTCATACCACCAAATCGCGGATTCGCCGTCGATTTCAATTGACCGCTAACAAAACGGACTTGGGTTATACCATCAGAATCTGACCCATTGAATTCTCTCATATCGAGTGATTTAGAGAGAGAGAGAGAGAGAGAGAGAGAATACACTTTATTGCACACCAAAACACAATTTACATTCAAAAAAACAATCAAAAACAGATACATTTGTACAATAGGCGGTATGCTTTAGTAGATACTTTTTTTTTTTTTTTTTTTTATTGCTTAGATGTGTGGACGAGCTCACAGCCCACCTGGTGTTAAGTGGTTACTGGAGCCCATATACATCTACAACGTAAATGCGCCACACACCTTGAGATATAGTTCTAAGGTCTCAGTATAGTCACAACGGCTGCCCCACCCTTCAAACCGAAACGCATTACTGCTTCACGGCAGAAATAGGCGGGGCGGTGGTACCTACCCGTGCGGACTCACAAGAGGTCCTACCACCAGTAATTACGCAAATTATAATTTTTGCGGGTTTGATTTTTACTGCACGATGTTATTCCTTCACCGTGGAAGTCAATCGTGAACATTTGTTGAGTACGTATTTCATTAGAAAAATTGGTACCCGCCAGCGAGATTCGAACACCGGTGCATCGCTCGATACGAATGCACCGGACGTCTTATCCTTTAGGCCACGACGACTTAGATACGTTTTAAGCTATTTTTGGTAAAAAATGGGGCATTCTCATAGACAACCTGTTTCATTTTCGCTACAAGTACCGGCGCATCCAACAAGTGCCTGACAGAGCATATCGTAATAGGAATCAAAAAGACCACACCGCTTTAAACGGCAATCATTTTTTTCGACACCACAAGGAAGTGTGGGACAACGTTTTGATCTACAAACTTAACAACCGGACACAGTATATGCGTCTTTTGTCAGAGCTTTCGTTTCAATATTTTATCTAGGGACCTCGTTCTTCACCCCGTCTTTTCATTGCCGAAGCTCCTTCTCTGCGTTCCTCTTCGGCTTATGTATAAATTATGTTCCTCGGCTGTCATTGACGCAGTAACCTCTCTTCGCCATTAACACGGCCCTTTACTACTCCAAGAGGAAAAGTCCTTAATAGAAGAAACCTTAACCTTGATGTTATTCGACGCTATACTTGTCGAAATTGCCGAAGAGTTTGACGAGAAGCTTAGCCTGCAGCTCATGTCTCCCGGAGAAGTTGCTCTTGGGCCATTAGGCTTACTCTGAGAGCTCAACCGGTTTTTAGTAACCTTGCGGGAATATATTTGGATCAGCCTCGAACCTTCCATCCTAAAAAAGGTAAGAGTGTATTTCTTAACAACACCAACAAAACATTGGTATTTATATAAGAAATTACAAAGTCAAATACAGAAAACATAACTTTTAGAGTATATATACTTCAAGACAAATAAATCTTAGTTTTATTTTCGATTTTCACGAGTCTGAGAGGCAATTAAAACTGCTTTTAACGACTTAATCTCGCATTTTTATTGTCACTAGTGGTCCCGCAGTAGTCGAAATTCGACTATAATTAATTGGAATTGTAAGTTTGTACACTATTATGATTGTATTTTATACTTCTATAATCACAAATTTCGCCAAGGCTACACTATAAAAAATATTAATAAAGACAAACAATATTTAATCTTAATTTGACCACAGACGTCAAGAACAAAAGTTTGACAATAAATAGTATGCATGCGTGTGTGCGTCAAATACATGGTATGTAGTGTGTGTAATGTTTTCTTTATTGATTTAATGTATGTTTTATGCATTATTTAAAAAAAAATATTAGCATTGTGCACTTCTTCTCTATATTCTGTATAAGTGTGGAAAATTTCATACTCCTCCGTCCACGCAATTCTCGTAAAAAGGGATACAAAGTTTTGGCTTCACGTATTAATATATAGATTATATTATTTCCGACCTTTCGCATATCTTACAGCTTTTGTTAATCACGGCCGACTAAGACCTAATTTATCATTTGAATAATGTGCTATCTACGTTTATATTCTTTTTAAAAATTCATAACATAACATTCACGTTTAATTTCACACAGAACGACTCTTGGTTCGTTCGTATCTTGACTTTTGATAGTTTGTTTGACTTAGCTATTCCTCTTCACGGTAAGACGATCGCAGGTGTTAGAAAAGCGCCAACCGTCTTCTTTATTAAATTGTATTTATTTATTTCATTGGCTTCGCGCACCATACCTGGTATTAGTTTGTTTTCTTTAGCGAGTATTTGGATTTTATTAAATCTTATCTATGCTTGGCACTACTGTTCAGATTACGGGAATATTTCAACGGCTTAAGAACAGAAATAACGTAATAAAAAAAAAAAAGAACACGAAACTATATATTAAAAGTAGTTTTAATTTTACTTATTATATAATTTCAATAATAACTTTGAATTAAAAAATAATAGAATCCTATACATTAATACTGTTCAAAAGGATACGCGTTTATCAGTTTTAAGTTAACAACCCTGAGCGAATGCAAATTTTGCCTTCAAATATCAAAATATATTTCAAAGCGATGCCTTAATATAAAACGCCGATCACCTACGCCATAAAATAAATACATAAACAAACAAAGAACCAATAATATACCAAAACTGCGAGCAAAACAAAAAGATAAACTAAAGAGCTTTACTGGCAAACTAATCGTTTTCCAGAGAAGGCCTCTTTGTACACAAACCTATGCATTATTCAAGAGCAATTATAAGCCGATCTCGTTGTAGAAAAAGACTGCTTTTGACTTCCCAACTTTAGTCCGGGAGAAAGATTTTAAGTAGGCCTCACAAACACTAATCTCCGAGTCTGTTCGCGAGTTGACTGGAATTCGCTTTTCGTGATAAGACCAACAATTATGCTCGATCTTTAAGATAAAGGCCAGCGTTAGTGCTTTATAATTACCAAGAATATCTGACTGAAACAGCCTAGCTTAGGCTAAAGCGCTTTTCCAAAACAAGGAAAGTTAGGCGGTCTCAATAGACTAGACATGATTAAAGTGGTAATGTTTAACTTTGATCTCTACACATTCCAGACGAGAAATTCAGACGAGTTTAAAATAACTAATACTAGTGGTCCCACAGTAGTCGAAATTCGACTATAATTAATTGGAATTGTAAGTTTGTACACGGTTATGGTTGTATTTTATACTTCTATAATCACAAATTTCGACAAAGCTAGACTATAAAAAAAATATGAATAAAGACAAACAATATTTAATCTATTCTCAATTTGACAACAGACGTCAAGAACAAAAGTTTGACAATAAATAGTATGCATGCGTGTGTGCGTCAAATACACGGTATGTAGTGTGTGTAATGTTTTCTTTATTGATTTAACGTATGTATGTATCTTTTATGCATTATTTTTAAAAAAATATTCGCATTGTGTACTTCTTCTCTATATTCTCTATAAGTGTGGAAAATTTCATACTCCTCCGTGCGCGTAATTTTCCTAAAAAGCGATACATAGTTTTTGCTTCACGTATTAATATATAGATAGCTTTAAAATTGCCCTTTTGCCTACGCTTGTCAAGACTAATTTAATTAATTCAAACTTGATTCATCATCAACTCACACATCATTTAATGTTTCACGGTGTTTTTTTCCCGTCGATGCATAGACGACGTTTTCATGGACATTATCAATGACAATGACTGACGTTGTCATAATGTCCAGCCGCCTTGTTAGATGAAGTGAATTCTCGGTTGCATTGAATGGGGACTGATTCAACAGAAAATAATTATATTGTGGTACCTATTAGGTCGTCGTGTTCTAAAGGATAAAATGACCGGCGTACTCATATCAAGCCACGTGATAATGCCGATATTCATATTATTATATACATACCTCATACATACTTTTAAATCAGGTATAATTTTCTCTAAGGAAATACGCACTTAATTGATATTTACGAGCGAAGAAATAAGAATATCATGTAAATAAACACATTTGTGTTACTACTGTGAGCAGAGCTTATGCCCGGGTAAAAGGATTCGCTAAGAGGCCCATTCCTGCTATCCGTCCCTAAAGGATGCATGACGACCCCATGATGGTAGGGCATCTTGCGAACCCACACGGTTAGATACCACTACCTCACCTATTGCTGCCGCCAAGCAATAATACGTTCCTGAAAGGTCTCACAGCCGTTATAAAATTGAGACTTTAGACCTTCTGCATCATTGAAGCCGATGGGCTCCGGGAACCACTTAACCCTAGGTGGGCCGTAAGCTTGTTCACCAATATAAGCATTAAAAGTTTTACTGGACAGTATTACAAGACACCCTACCATCAACGTATTGTACGCTCTTTGCTGTAAAATACATTGCAATGTCTTGTGCTTAAGAAAGCAGGTATTTATTTCCCCCGTCGATTCTCTTCAGCCATAAAATTACAATGATATTTGATGTCGGAACCCTGATTATTAGAAGGCACCCGTAAAAGCTTACTTGAATAAAAAAACCTTCTGAATTTGATGCGAAGCTAGTGAAAATATAACAAAAAGGAGAAACATTTTCAAAAATCTTATTCCTTTTTGCTGTTCGACAAAAGTGATGTTTATGACTCGTTTTAAAACGTAACCCGAAGTTATCATTTCAATATGAAAATCTGGGAAAACTGCGCGAACACTGTTCGTATTGAAACAGATATAAATAAGGCTGCCTACATTTCAGAGATCTTAAAAATATAAACTACAACTTTTCACCCGCGACATCACTGGCGCTAATACATATAATAAACATGTGCCTAGAGTATAGTACTTTTTATGTATTTTTTTGTGGCCCTGACATAGTGTATGTGTGATTTCATGATGATAGCTTGATTAGTTAAGATCTGAAATCGTAACAGTCAAACAAACTCGCTTTCGCATAGCTTTTATCCCGGGCTTTGAGTGCGGCGACCGAATCAAGAAATTCCGTAACGAAAATAAAATCCAACACCCCCCCACTCCGCCTACCATGTAGCTCGCATTCAACACATTCACACGTTGCGCTTGTATAGTGTTTGTGAATAAGCGCACGGCATGACGTCGCACTGCAAGCGCATCATGAAAAGTCTGCCTATCTCTCTCTCTCGCGCGGTCTAGGTTATAAGTGTGAAGAGGACAGTTAATGTTTTGCTTTTGTTAATTTTTGTAAATATAGCGTGGTCTTATGTTATTATTGTTTTAATATAAAATTTACCGCGGCAGTCCCCGAGTGTCACATTTGTTTTTTTATAGATTCATGAGAATACCCTATTTTCAAAGATTTCATAACATATATAAATAGATACAAGTCAAGTTGATAATCTGAAGTTTTTCAGTCTTAAAGTTTGTTAAACAAAGCGCTAGACAGAAACGTGTGCGGACAGCCTTAAATGCAAAACGGGAATGCGCCATTTGCGACCCACTCGAGACGCGTCAAGTAGAACTCCGCTGCAGCAGAGCCGTCTTTTAATTCTCAACTCGCTTTTGTGTTCGACTGATGAAAACATCTCATTACAACGACTTTTCGGCATAAAGGACTATAATTTGACGCAAATTAGAATACGATTAAATTTTAGGCATTCCTATTCCTATTACGTCTTTGTTTTAATTTTTTTTTAAATTGCCCTTGTAGGCCGACGAGCATACGGCCCACCTGATGGTGAGTGGTTACCGTCGCCCATGGACTTCACCAATGCCAGGGGCAGAGCCAAGCCGCTGCCTACATTTTTCATTTGATTACATTTTTGTCATTGTCTTAGAAAGACGAATTTCAAATATCTTCAGTACGGTGAGCAGCGGCTTGGCTTCACCCCTGGCACCCATGAGCGACGGTATCCACTCACCATCAAGTGGACCGTATGCTCGTCTGCCTATAAGGGCAATAAGAAAAGGACTACTGGTGGTAGGACCTCTTGTGAGTCCGCACGGGTAGGCACCACCACCCTGCCTATTTCGGTCGTGAATCAGTAATGCTTTTCGATTTAAAGGGTGGGGCAGCCGTTACAACTATACTGAGACATTAGAACTCATATCTCAGGGTGGGCGGCGCATTTACGCCTATGGGCTCCAGTAATCACTTAATACGAGGTGAGCTGTGTGCTCGTCCACACATCTAAGCAATAAAAAAAATAAAAAACACGTGTGGCACTCGGAGACTGCCGCGGTATAGCTATTGCATAGCATTTTTATCAACTTATGCAATTATAATTAGACAATAATAATTTAATATTAAAACAATGATAAAATAAGACCAAGCTATATTTATAAACATGAATAAAAGCAAAACATTAACTGTCCCCTTCACACTCATAAGCTAGACCGCGCGAGAGAGAGATGGGCTGACTTTTCATGATGCGCATGCAGTGCGTCGTCACGCCGCGCGCTTATTCACAAACACTACACAAGCGCAACGTGTGAATGTGTTGAACGCGAGCTACATGCTAGGCGGAGTGGGGGTGTTCGGTTTTATTTTCGTTACGAAATTTCTTGATTCGGTCGCCATCCTCAAAGCCCGCGACAAAAGCTATGCACTAGCTTAAAATATGAATGAAAAAAATAACACTATTTTATTACTTAGTACTAACTATATAAAATTTATATTTTCAATAGAAACCAATTCAGTTTCCTATGTGATCGGGAAGTGCATCGAAAGTGCAAGTTGCAAAGTGCACTGCAAAAATATACATATTTTTATTGTGTCATTTGTACACTTTTTTCGAACTAATCCCTGAAACAAAACGTGCGATAAGGAAGTCCTTTCTATCCGAAGTCGTCGTGGCCTATAGGATAAGACGTCCGGTGCATTCGTATGTAGCGATGCACCGGTGTTCGAATCCCGCAGGCGGGTACCAATTTTTCTATTGAAATACGTACTCAACAAATATTAATGTTCAAATCAAATCAAATCAAAACTACTGGACCGATTTGAAAAATTCTTTTTCCATTAGAAGCCGACATTGTCCCTGATGAACATAGGCTACTTTTTTAATTTTTTTTTTTTTGTTTCATGTGTGTTTTAATGTTTCCGAAGCGAAGCGAGGGCGGGTCTCTAGTCGTGTAATAAAAATCAAACCCGCAAAATTATAATTTGCGTAATCACTGGTGGTAGGACCTTTTGGGAGTCCGCACGGGTAGGTACCACCACCCCGCCTATTTCCGCCGTGAAGCAGTAATGCGTTTCGGTTCGAAGGGTGGGGCAGCCGTTACAACTATACTGAGACATTAGAACTCATATCTCAGGGTGGGCGGCGCATTTACGTTGTAGATGTCTATGGGCTCCAGTAACCACTTAACACCAGGTGGGCTGTGAGCTCGTCCACCCATCTAAGCAATAAAAAAAAAAAAAACGAAGCACGTGTTGATTTCGCACTAGAAATACGGAAATTAAACCAAACTGTATGCGATCAAACACCATTTGGCAAACAATACAACTTTATTTTCGTATTCCTCTAATTTGATAAGAGAGAGAAAGAGAGAGTATTCTTTATTGTACACCAAAAAACAAATAAACAGTGCGATACATTAAACACAAAAAAGTAAAATTGGCGATCTTATCGCTAAGAGCGATCTCTTCCAGACAACCATCAGGTGGACAAGAATCATTTGGAAACGAACTACGCGCGGTGTACCATTCCAGTGAAATACATAATAATATACATATATGTACACATACATATACACATCCATACATACATAAATATATCCGTAAATATACATACAATTAATACACAAAGCATTATAATATAATAATAATTATTAAAAATTAAAAAATAAATTAAATTTTGCTTCTTTACACATAAATAAGAATAAGCAATTTACATATAAAAGATAATTAAAATACCTAAGCGTTTCCTGCGCACACAAAGCACGTCCGGCCACTAATGACACTACACATTAGTAATTCCAGACTCGCTTCTGTCTAATTATTGAATGACACACGCGGTTCTAATTACAGATATTAATACATGAAAAAGCTATTCGCAAACATCAGCATTAGTTAGAAATAGCTTTGTATTTTTTTTATTCTTCGACGAGATTTTCGTGTCTCGTGTTCATTTATTTATGTAGTAGAAACACAATCCGATCGACTTATAAATAATATTTGCGACAAGTTATTTGAAGCAAGAACTTAAAAGGACAGCAAATTGAAAAACAACTACAAAATTGAATAAAAACAGTCTGCATTTTCTCACAACATCACTAAAGGCTACTTCAAAAGTACATCAAAGTAAAAATGAACAAAACAAAGAGAAAACAGATAATAGATTTAAAAAAGTCTATTATAGAAAATCCAACTATAAATAGAAAATAAATTTAATGTAAAAAGAAACGTGAGATTGACAGATATGAGTAGAAGTCTTATTATTTTGATAATATCTTAAAAAGCACCCCACGCTTTTTTTACAATAAATTTATTTTCTATTTTTTAGTTCGATTTTCTATAATATCGTGTTTTTTATTTTTATTTTTTTTAAACTATCATTTTTTTTTTCCATTTTTTAGTTTATTTATTAATATGTATCATAAATTATTCATTAATGTACATTCAGGCAAATACAACAGCTTCCAATTTGCTATGTAAAAAAGAAACGCTCAAATAAATTTGTTGTTTCGACTGCCCAAAGTAAATAACGGGTCTAACTAATTGTTTAAAATATTTAATTTGTCATCGGTCCTTGACAAGTATGCCAAATTTCGAGTTAATCAGACGTTTTGAAGGGGGTCAAAGTCATGTTCAAAGATTTCGTTACATACTATCATAGACACTACGGCTTGGCTCTACTCCTGGCATTGCTGAAGTCCATGGGCGACGGTAACCACTCACCATCAGGTGAGCGGTATACACGTCTGCCTACAAGGGCAATAAAAAAAAACATTAACATACGTGTGAAGCTAATATGAGCGTATTAAAAAAAAGATTTTGAAAAACCACAAAGTCACCGCCATGTTGTTTATTTCTGTCATAGACAATTTTCTGATAACAATAGACAACTATTTCTGTTTAGTAAGCACCTGACAGATAATTTAGACAACAACAATCGTCTTACTGACCAAACACGGACACTACATAATATTGAACTGTATATCTAAACTGCATCACACCTATTAACCTGCCATGTTACAGAACCCAGTCTATTGTGAAACGTCCAATACAATATCCGGGTTCTCTCGAATTTGACACGTAATCCGATACAATGGAGAGCTATAGTGACTGTAAATTCTAGTTCGAATTAGCTCGACACATCGACACATTCATACTTCAGTTTCATAGATTCTAGATTCTAGAATTTGTTCTTGAGGGAAAAATACGAAGCTAAATCTGTAGTTTTACACGTGTAGTGTTACGAATAGCTTTAATGTAGTGACTGTAAAATCTAGATCAAATTAACTCGACACATCGACACGTTCATACTTCAGTTTCATAGATTCTAGATTCTAGAATTTGTTCTTGAGGGAAAAATACGAAGCTAAATCTGTCGTAGTTTTGCACGTGTAGTGTTACGGATTACTTAAATGTAGTGAATGTAAATTCTAGTTCAAATTAGCTCGACACATTGATACGTTCATACTTCAGTTTCATAGATTCTAGATTCTAGAATTTGTTCTTGAGGGAAAAATACGAAGCTAAATCTGTCGTAGTGTTACACGTGTAGTGTTACGAATAACTTTAATGTAGTAACTGTAAAATCTAGTTCAAATTACCTCGACGCATCGACACAATCATACTTCAGTTTCATAGATTCTAGATTCTAGAATTTGTTCTTGAGGGGAAAATAGGAAGCTAAATCTGTCGTAGTTTTACACGTGTAGTGTTACTGATAACTTTAATGTAGTGACTGTAAATTCTAGTTCAAATTAACTCGACACATCGACACGTTCATAGTTCAGTTTCATGAAGTTCTGATTCTAGAATTTGTTCTTGAGGGGAAAATAGGAAGCTAAATCTGTCGTAGTTTTACACGTGTAGTGTTACGGATTACTTTAAATATACAATATTTAACCATTCCAAATTACTTTAAAATGACGTGCAATTTTGTTCCTTAAGACATTCAGCTTTCAGTCTTTGTTTTGCGTTTCCTTTTTTTGACCATTGCGTTTATAGTATTTTTCAGTTCTAAAGTACACAATTTAAACTACTTTATCGGTTTAATCTCATTTCCGACTATTATTGTTTTTGCTTAGCTGGGTGGACGAGCTTACAGCCCACCTGGTGTTAAGTGGTTACTGGAGCCCATAGACATCTACAACGTAAATGCGCCACCCACCTTGAGATATAAGTTCTAAGGTCTCGAGTATAGTTACAACGGCTGGCCCACTCTTCTAACCGAAACGCGTTACGCGGCAGAAGTAAGCAAGGTGGTACCTACCCGTGCGGATTCACAAATGGTTTTACCACCAGTTATTTGTTAGATACATGTTTCATTAGAAAAATCACTTATTCGTTTATTTTCCACTCGAGCTTCGGCTGCGTGTACTACGTCTTATATCGCTCGGGAGAAGATCTCTGTTAACAAAAATCCAGATGGCTTGGAAGATCATCCGCCTATGCAATAACAGTGAATCATCAATCACTACATAAAACAAAGTCGCTTTCTCCGTCCCTATATCCCTATGTATGCTTAAATCTTTAAAACTACGCAACGGATTTTGATGCGGTTTTTTTAAATAGATAGAATGATTGAAGTGGAAGGTTTATATGTATAATAACATCCATTAAATAGTGGAGAAATCAATAATAAATTACACTTTCCGAAGCGAAGCGAGGGTGGGTCGCTAGTAAACTATATTAGTCAACTAATATTATAAAGCTGAAGAGTTTGTTTGTTTGAACGCGCTAATATCAGGAACTACTGGTCCGATTTGAAAAATTATTTCAGTGCTAGATAGCCCATTTATTGAGCTATAGGCTATATAACATCACGCTAAAACCAATACAAACAGAGCGCCAATAAAGAATATTTAAATAGTTCCTTAAATAGTTCCTTAACCTTTCAAAAATATTTTTACTTTCTACGTAAATGAAGTCGCGGGTAAAATTTAGCGTTATGACAAAGTAACTCTTCCACGCGGACGTAGTCGCGGGCAAAAGCTAGTTAGTCTATAAAACAGTAAATTAATAACTCAACGTTAGTCAGGTACTCCGCTTCGTTAGAGCGGTAACTACTATTTAGGTGTACGGTATTAATTCGTAATTCGATTAGCAAGTCTAACGAGCCGGACTCAGTGCTGCCGTGTTCAACAAACAAACTTAACGTATTAGACGTGGCTGTTTAAACTTTATGTAATCGATTTATCTTATATCTTTAAACGAGCAATTCTTGTATATATATAATCTGAACCTCAGAAACGGCTCCAAAGATTTTCATAAAATACAGGGGATTTCGGGGACGATAAATCGATCTAGCTACGATTTATTTCCAGAAAATGTTGTTTGATTCGTGTTGTCAATAATCAACTTTATCAATAATCAACTTAAACAGAAACTTTTATTTTTTTATTGAAAGAAAATAACAAATAATATAATATTAATATGTAATTCGTTTTTAAATATAATTTCTAAAAAACACAAATTATCAAAAAAAAATAAAAACCTACCGAGCAAAGCTCGTCCTCTAGTTAAAATTTAATGGACGTTATGTCACCATAGATAATACACATAAATTAGTTATAGATAATCAACTCAAGCACTCAACAAAAAAGTTTTAGGGCGTCGACCACTAGATGGCTCCGCTTCGATTAGTTTCTCATTGCTCCTGTAGAAGGCAGTAACATAATATTACTTATTTATCCTATATTTTATTTTCAATGAAGGATTTTGTAAATTTTTAGAACTCACAAATATATAAAATTTAATCAATTTGTCTATAACAAATAAAGACTTGTATGATATTTTTTTATGTGTTTAGTTGTACAATAAGTAAATGCCTCAACTTTAACAACATATAAGTTTAGGGGCACCCGCTACAAGATGTCGCTAGTTTTTTTTTTTTTTTTTATTTTTTTTTTATTGCTTACATGGGTGGACGAGCTCACAGTCCACCTGGTGTTAAGTGGTTACTGGAGCCCACAGACATCTACAATGTAAATGTGCTACCCACCTTAAGATATAAGTTCTAAGATCTCAGTATAGTTACAACGGCTACCCCACCCTTCATAGCGAAACGCATTACTGCTTCACGACAGAAATAGGCAGGGTGGTGGTACCTACCCGCGCGGACTCACAGGAGGTCCTACCACCAGTGAAAAAGTTTCCATACAAAACAAATATTTGTCTTAAGGTTTCGGGGTCCTGATATCACGACGCCCTCAGTCTTCGGTCAGCTTAAGTTACGTGTTTAATATACGGCTGTTTTCTAGAATATACGAGCTAGACAAATTAAAATGGGTTATTCGTTCATAGCTTCAGCAGCAACAGGGTGATAATACATATAAATGCCTAAGATAGCCGATTGGATACGTACCCACCCATCCACTTATAACTAGACGTTTCCAAGTTCACGTAGACATTCGCTTCCTGAGATCTCCGGACTCTAGTAACTTTTTTTTTTAATTGCTTAGATGGTTGGACGAGCTCACAGCCCACCTGGTGTTAAGTGGTTACCGGAGCCCTTAGACATTTACAACGTAAAACCCACCTTGAGACAAGAGTTCTAAGGTTTCAGTTTTTACAGTACAAAGGCCGCGCCATCCGAAGCGCATTACTGCTTCACGACAGAAATAGGCAGGGTACCTACCCGTGCGGACTCAAGAAACGTCATACCACCAGTAAGCATTTACTTAACTACACCAGTTCTTGGAACAATAAAAAGTCATCGTTTGTTTGAACAAAGTTTGAAGTCACCGTGGCCCAAAGGATAAAACGTCCGGTGCATTCGTATGTAGCGATGCACCGGTGTTAGAAACCCGCAGGCGGGTACCAATTTTTCTAATGAAATACGTACTCAACAAATGTTCACGATTGACTTCCACGGTGAAGGAATAACATCGTGTAATAACAATCAAACCCGCAAAATTATTATTTGCGTAATTACTGGTGGTAGGACCTCTTGTGAGTCCACACGGGTAGGTACCACCGCCCTGCTTATTTCTGCCGTGAAGCAGTAATGCGTTTCGGTTTGAAAGATGGGGCAGCCGTTGTAACTATACTGAGACCTTAGAACTTATATCTCAAGGTGGGTGGCGCATTTACGTTGTAGATGTCTATGGGCTCCGGTAACCACTTAACACCAGGTGGACTGTGAGCTCGTCCACCCATCGAAGCAATAAAAAAAATCTACACTAGAATCTTTGGACGCTCCTTCAACCCGTATCTTTCATATGCAAGCCGTAAAGAGATTCCGTAAGTCGTTGGCGTATGAATAAAACATTGTGCAGGCGACCCGAGGTCCAATCGGCAGGTGCTTTTAATAAATAAATAATGATAGCCCTGAGATTTCTCTGGGAATCTTAGGCAGAACGATTTGGAAATAATTAGCGATGGACTTCCCGACCCTTCCAAATGTCGTAGAAATCAGTTATCTTTTTTCAGCTTAAGATGTCGTACAAGGGAATGCTCTTAAACAGAACTGTCTCTGAGTGCTTCATAATTCGACAAGTTTAATGCGAGGCATATTTTGTACATTTTTGAAGCATTTGCACGGTGTGGAAAACTGGGACAAGTATCACATGTAGGCATATAATTGTAACTTTAATCTCGCACCAAAGAGTAGGATTTTTTTTTATATTGCTTAGATAGTTGGACGAGTTCACAGTCCACCTGATGTTAAGTGGTTACTGGAGCCCATAGACATCTAAGTTCTCAGTATATTTACAACGGCTGCCCCGCCCTTCAAACCGAAACACATTACTGCTTCACGACAGAAATAGGCCGGGCGGTGGTACCTACCCGTACGGACTCACAAGAGGTCCTACCACCAGTAATTACGCAAATTATAATTTTGCGGATTTGATTCTTAATACACGATGTTATTCCTTCACCGTGGAAGTCAATCGTCAAGATTTGTTAAGTACGTATTTCATTAGACAAATTGGTACCCGCCTACGGGATTCGAACACCGTTGCAGCGCTAGATACGAATACACCGGATGTCTTATCCTTTAGGCCACGACGACTTCGGATAACTAAGAATAACTTAATAGATTGCACCCGATTCATTTGCCTTTATGCAGGAATTAAAGGGTGTAATACCTAAAATTAGCAATCGCAATGACGTCACTTTAAACTAAAATAGGTTCAATACTAAGTAGACAATGATCAGAAAATTTTTCCTCCAAATAAACTGACTGGATCAGCCATGCACACCTCATTTTCTTTAAGTTGACCTTTAATTTCACTCAGTAATGAGCGGAACAATGAAATTAAAAACTCCAAAAACCATATCGACAGATTACGGGCGTAAAAAATCAAATAAAAATTTTCCTTTCAGTTAATATAGCCTTAATTTTGAGTCAATAAAAGAAAAAAAAACCGACTTAATAAATTTTAATAGGTATTCGAAAACGAATGAGCTCAAATTTACATTCTTTAAAAAATAATTGAATCCATTTAAAAGCAATTGGGCGAAGTGCGCGAAGAGGCTAACATGGATCTGTGAATTTTTTTTACCGGCACTTTATAGGAAAAAAGTTCAATCTTAGCGGGAAAAAACATCAATTTAATATGTTCTGACGTCCGTCAGGACAATTGCTTTGTTGGGTAAATTTTAAGAGGACAGTTCGTCGACCCCAAAAATTTTAATCACATTTATCATCGACAATGGTTAGTCGAAAGGGAGAAAAAGAGAGAGAGAGAGAGAGTATGCTTATCCATCTTAGTGGATAAAAAAGTGTTCGCTGAAAGAGCCAATTGAGGTGGCATCACAGTAGCAAAAATTAAAAAAAAACAGCGCCATAACTACACTCTGTTTAAAACTGATATATTCATACAATATCCACTTCCTACAGTAACATTTCTCGATTATTATAGTTATCATATAATTCAGATCAGAATGCATGACTTTTTTTTATTGCTTAGGGAGGACGAGCTCACAGCCCACCTGGTGTTAAGTGGTACGTAAATGCGCCACCCACCTTGAGATATAAGTTCTAACGTCTCAAGTATAGTTACAACGGCTGCCCCACCCTTCAAACCGAAACGCATTACTGCTTCACGGCAGAAATAGGCAGGGTGGTTGTACCTACCCGTGCGGACTCACAAGAGGTCCTACCATCAGTAAAGTACACTACAAAAGTATACTAGCGCCATTTCCGTTAGTCTTCAACAATAATTTGCTATTTACAGGTGAACATTTTTTTTAATTTGTCCCTGATACAGGATGATGCTCCTTGCCTCTACCATCCATACGATAAAAAAAGAGAATACTGAAAATTACTATAATTGCTCTATCCATTTCTGCCGTGAAGCATTCGTCCATTCTGATCTGATATCCATCTTTTCCAACGTACTAAGAAGGACTGCAGAATTATCTATATATACGGGCATCAGTAAGCTAAGATCACGTCTACTATAAGAAGCGGAAATAAACCAACAAAATTTATCTTTACATTTACAATTCAGATTCTTCAAAGACAATTCAAATCTTAACAAGTATACTGGAAACTACAAATTTGCGTCCATTAGCTGAACGTGAGGCCTCTGAGTCAAAAACATTGTAGTTTCAATTATACCACAACCTCAGTACCAGTATTAGCAATTAACACAGCCACAACTACATACCGGATGATAACGATTTAACTGGCGCATCGTTTCCGACTCTTTCGAAAAAGACTATAGAAATAATGAAGAGAAAACTCATTACTTATTACTGGTGGTAGGACCTCTTGTGAGTCCGCGCGGGTAGGTACAACTACCCTGCCTATTTCCGCCGTGAAGCATAATGCGTTTCGGTTTGAAGGGTGGGGCAGCCGTTGTAACTATACTGAGACCTTAGAACTTATATCTCAAGGTGGATGGCGCATTTACGCTGTGGATGTCTATGGGCTCCAGTAACCACTTAACACCAGGTGGGCTGTGAGCTTGTCAACCCATCTAAGAAATAAATAAATAAAACTATCAAAGATTCAAATTGAATGGTCTGTTTTTCCGAACCGATTTCCATATATATGTATACGCATACCTACATATAACTTTACTGGTGGTAGAACGTCTTGGGAGCCCGCACGAGTGACTACCACCGCTCTGCTTATTTCTACAGTAGCAGAAACAGCAAGGCATTTGCAATGTATTTGTGAAGCAGTAATGGATTTCGGTTTGAAGTGTGTGGCAACGGTTCAACTATTCAAACTAAGGCTTAGAACTGTTATCTCAAGGTGGGTGGCGGCATTTACGTTGTTGATGCCTATGGGCTCCAGTGACCATTTAATACTAGATGGGTCGTGAGCCGGTTAACCCATATTTGCAATAAAATAAAAACAGAAATAAATACTTTTTTCAAATTTATTTATTTAAATACTATTTATAATTTTTTGAATTGTGATTTGTTCACAGCTTATTATATTATACATATTTATATTATAGGTACGTACCCATGTGCCTATTAAATGTTTATGTTTTCTCATCTATTTCGGTTAGAATTAAGAAAAATAGGCCAGTTGCCTTCTCGCCTCACTTTCGTAGGTCTTCGTACAACAAAAAATTCTCAATAAAAATGTTTTTACATAATAATTGGTAAGGGAATCGACGAATGACGTCGTTTCGGTTAATTCCTTAATTTATATTCACTTCAATACAGAATTCAAATGGGTACAGACATAATTTACTTCTTTTTGGGAAACTTCTGTTTCTTGAATCTAAATCGGCTAAAACAAATTTGGCAGACTTTATTTTCTCGAAAATTGAAATATGATTTGATTACAAATGATTTTCACAAAAACTTTTTTTTTAATACTGTGAGGTAATATTGTCATGATTAATATTATACTGTGTTTTTCTATACTTAAGTAGAAAGAGTTCACAAACCATCTGCTGTTAAGTGATTGTCGGAGTCAATAGATTTTTTTTTGTTTTATTGCTTAGATGGGTGGATGAGCTCACAGCCCACCTGGTGTTAAGTGGTTACTGGAGCCCATAGACATATACAACGTAAATGCGTCACCCACCTTGAGATATAAGTTCTAAGGGTCTCGGTATAGTTACAACGGCTGCCCCACCCTTCAAACCGAAACGCATTACTGCTTCACGGCAGAAATAGGCAGGGTGGTGGTACCTATCCGCGCGGACTAACAAGAGGTCCTACTACCAGTAATTACGCAAATTATAATTTTGCAGATTTGATTTTTATTACACGATGTTATTTCTTCACCGTGGAAGTCAATCGTGAACATTTCATCATAATGGCGCCATCCAACTTGGGACGCTAGATCGAAATCTCAACTATATTGTATCTGAAATTATGCATGTTTCAACACCAAATCCTCACAGCCGCAAGACCTTTGACGATTGAAACACAAATCGTATATTCATTAATAATTTACATGCCAATTCATCAGTACAACATACACGCGATCAACATATTCAGGATTTCGGTAGGAAATAATTTCATTTTCAGAACAGTACATTTGAGAACGAAACTGTTTTAGACGCTACTGTAATTACTACATTACTACGTTCCTTTACTAGGTAATTATTACAGAACATAAGCTATTCGACAATTGTCTGAATCTCGCTAAGTACTTTATCAAGATTAGCTTGCATATACAGAGTGTCCCAGAAAAAATGGATAATCCTGAAACACCTCATAGTAGAGCTATTGGGGACTCAAAAATAAAAATAAAATAAAAATTTCTTAAGTAGTACCCAAATTCAAAATAAAGCAAAAAATACCAAACTTCATGATTAAAATTTAAGTTCAGATTAACTTTGATAAAAAATTACACTAGCTACTCATACGATTTTCTCCATATTCCTTAGTATAGTCCATGTAGAATATTATAACACCAAAAAACCTATGGATTTCATTTATTTGTAGTTGTTGTATATTCCAGAAGCGCACAGCAGTATGGAAAGTATCAACTTTTTATTTTAAATACGTAATTTGGGTACTACCTGAGTTATTTCTTTTTTGTTCCCAATAGCTCTACTATGAGGTTTTTCAGGATTATCCATTCTTTCTGGGACACCCTGTATACAAATTCCGAACAATAACATTCGGACCGTCGCGGCGTCAGTTTACTAAGCAATTTTGCCCACTTGCTAGAAGATCTTCCCTTTCTTGTTACTCCCAAACTACCATAACAATTAAGTACCCTTATGGAGCTATTCCGTAGTATGTTGTTTTAATGTTCTGGCCTGATCAGTCCCTAAAGTCATATTAAAGGGATAGGCTAATCTTTATGCTACATAGCTCACAGAAAATCAAAGTTTATCTCAACAACTTTAAGCAATTGAAATACAATGCGTATTAATAATAACTTGAAGGAACTTAATTACCAAAACCATGATACTGTGACCATGACGATATTAGTTCACGAATACACTGCTAGTAAAATCATTAAAAGCCGATAAAATCGGTTTTCCAAATGGGCTATCAATGTATGGCATGATTGGCATTATTAAAAAATTTGTAATAATGCCAATCAAAATGCACTACGATTTTATTATCTTCGCCCTCCTCCTCTAACCGTTCCCTCACTTTTTTTTTGCCTACCTAAGCTGATAGCCTTGAGAGGCTATTTCAGCGTAGCCTTAGCTAGTAGGTGAGCTCACGGGGCTCAAACCTGACGACGTTGCTAACACGAACCCTGGCAAGAGCCGTGCTTCGCAGAATCTAGCACCGGATCAGAAACGCGACCCACTGAGAAGATCCGGCGAGAAACTCAGTGGGCTGTGTCTGTGGGATTCCTTCACTAATGAGGATTGTGACATCGATGGAAACGCTGTAGCAATCCCCTTCACTTGCTCCGAACTTCAACCTGATGCCCTGATTTATTATATTCTACTTGGTATAAAATATCCCAAATATGATTCTCGAGCTATTGAAACATTATGTCTAGCTGTGGACGTCAGTGGGTTGATGATGATGATGAAACCTTATCACCTCACGGTAGACGGTTGAATTTACGCTGTAACATAAATGGTCTGCACTTACTTTGAGGATAAGACGCTAGGTGTACTAATTTTGAGCCCGCAACTGTACCCGTTTTTGGATCCCGTAGGAAACACCAATTTTTATAATGAAATGCGTAATTAACAAATGCTCACGAATGACTTCCACGGTGAAGAAACAAGATCGTGCGTAAAATACAAAGCCGCATATTTATTATTTGCGTAATTACTGGTGGCAGGAGGTCTTGTGAGTCCGCACGGGTAGGTACCGCCACCCCGCTTCTTTCTGCCATGAAGCAGTAATGCGTTTCGGTTTGACAGGTGGGGCAGTCGTTGTAACTATACTGAGACCGGGGAGGAACCTAGGCGTGGGACGGCGTGGTAGGTCGCGTTCCCCTGACCGCTCCGGGGGAAGGTGTAGCGCGGCGCTATCAATCGGGCTCTTGGCCCGTCGACCGAGGGAATCGGCGGTCATGTTGCTGGCGGCCGCCGGTCCGGCGTCTGGGGGACGGCGGGATGGATGTAATATGCTCTGCGTAAACCCTGTCCCGCCGTCTCAATAGCTCCGACTGGGTTCCCGCCCGGTCCGGGGTAGGGCGCCGGCTGTGAGCGGCAGGAGTTTTTAGTGAGGTTCGACTCCCACATACCCCACCTGCTGTGCGGGTGGGGATCCGGCGATTTTCTCCTGTGGAAAAAAAAAAAAGACCTAAGAACTCATATCTCAAGATGGGTTGCGGAATTGCTAGGACATGTTAGGATATATCCTACACGGGTAAATTGTCTGACTAATATTGCCGTGGAGCAATAATGTGTTTCGTTTTGAAGGGTGCGGCCAGCCGTTTTACCGTAAAACAACGTGTGCCAAACTTTTGAGATATTTAAAGAGAAGAAAATAAGGAATAATTTAGCGTGTAAGTGGACTATATTTTCAGTCAGGTTGACGTTTCTGTGTCATCCTCGGAAATAAATATTAAAGGATTACGCTCCGCGGAAATGCTGGCTCGCTTTACATTGACCACAGGGCATGTTGATACGCTTAGCGATTTTTAAACGTTGAAGAAATCGAATATAAAACTGAAATGTTTTATGAATATACTATAATAATATGAATATTGAGACTACATGAATATTATAATTTTTGAAATAGCGTTACCTTCAGACATTCCTTCACACACACTTCTTCGTGTGTTTTACCCGCCCTTAATCACTCGTGTGCAATATACCTAGTACATTTTCAATTTCTTGATAGTAATCGAAATCAAATGAAATAAGATGAAAAGTTTCTATGTATGCTACTTCTAAATTTTAGTCAGGTACGCATAAGAAAAATTAAAAGGCTAGAAGAAAAATGATGAGCTGATGAAGATTTTTCCAGATTTTTCTGCGACATACAATCTGATTCCGGTATAAATTACCCTCTAGGGTGGTTTTTGAGTGCCACGACACGTCCTTCTTCGGGCGAAGTCGGATAAGAAATTCTGAAGTGGCTGGCATCCGCTCAAGAATGCAACTAAAATTGCTAATATTCATGAGTGTGACCGCATACCATGAATTTTATGGTAGACCGCATTTGGTAGGCAGCGACTTGGCTCTGCCCCTGGCATTGCTGACGTCCATGAGCGACGGTAACCGCTCACCATCAGGTGGTCCGTATGCTCGTCTGCCTACAAAGGCAATAAAATAAAATATAAAAAACTACACACACGTCTTGTGTGTGTACTTTTTTTTTATTGCTTAGATTGGTGGACGAGCTTACAGCCCACCTGGTGTTAAGTGGTTACTGGAGCCCATAGACATCTGCAACCTAAATGCGCCATCCACCTTGAGATATAAGTTCTAAGGTCAAGTATAGTTACAACGGCTGCCCCACCCTTCAAACCAAAACGCATTACTGCTTCACAGCAGAAATAGGCAGGGTAGTGGTACCTACCCGCGTGGACTCACAAGAGGTCCTTCTTCTTCTTCTCCATCGCTCCCTCATTGCTGAGGATCGTGACTCCATTTCAGCTTGTCGACTGCGAGTCTCCATCGGTTCCGATCAGTTGCCTAGTGTAGTGCAGCGCTAAGTAGTCCGCTGGTTTGCTCGGAGATCTGGTCGGACCAACGTTTGGGGCTCCGGCCTCTAGGACGCTTTCCTTCTATTTTTCCAAGAGGTCCTATCACCAGTAAAAAACCTTTTAAGGTAATAAAAAAATTACTTATTCCTCTTCGCTTCCGCTTCATCCATGTATCGCATCCTTTACTTAAGACGCATGCCTCGTGCCTCGCGCGACCAAAATACAACCCTAACAAATTTAGCCGATATTTTATGTCGTAAAATTATAAACATGTGTTTCAAGAGTTAATACCGTCTTAAACCGTCCAGATTACACTCGTAAAGCCTTTATGTGGATCGTAAAGACGAAAATTCGCATCAGATTTCTTTTGTTTATGATACCCCGGTACTTCATAAAGATTAATAATATGAATGAGAGATGCTTGTAAGAACGAAAGCTAATTTAACGTTATTATTTGATGAAACAACTTGAAAATTATTTTCCTAGACGGCTTTATTAAGTTCTCAGATTAAAAATATAAACTGAAAGTATTTTATTTATTTAGTAAGTATTGTGCAGTCGTCGTGGCCTAAAGGATAAGACGTCCGGTGCATTCGTGTTGAGTGATGCACCGGTATTCGAATCCCAGGCGGGTACCAATTTTTCTAATGAAATACGTATTCAGCAAATGTTCACGATTGAGTTCCACGGTGAAGGAATAGCATCGTGTAATAAAAATCAAACCCGCAAAATTATAATTTGCGTAATTACTGGTGGAGGACCTCTTGTGAGTCCGCTCGGGTAGGTACCATCACCCTGCCTATTTCTGCCGTGAAGCAGTAATGCGTTTCACTTTGAAGGATGGGGCAACCGTTGTAGCTGTACTGAGACCTTAGATAGAACTTATATCTGAAGGTGGGTGGCGCAAGGCAGTATATTTTAGGTTTTATAAAATATATGATATCGTCCTATTCATATGCTAATATTCATACTGTGAACCAAACTATAGTTCGAATGGGAATAAATAAACGTCGCGACTTCTTTGAATGTATTTTAAAATGTAAAAAACTATTTTTACGTTGAAAGATATTTTGAAACTACGTAACCTATACGATTTTTCTTATAAGAGGTTAATGTGTTATAAAGATGACATAAATGGAATTTTGAATAATGAAACGTTAGAAGAAGGAACATTCGAAATAATAAAGCATTTTTGAAGATTGAAATCTATAAAACATAAAAAAGTGGTGAAGCAATAGCTTTAAATGTTGTTTCTCTCTATAGAGCAACTCATTTTGTGCTATAGTTTTACTAGGCTAAACTTTATTTTGATGTAAATAAAATAATACATTATACCTAACTATAAAAAACTTTTAAAAGTCTACAATTGCTTGAGTTGAGTCACCGAATGTCTTCGAATGAACACTTAAAATTTTGAATATATTAATAATAAATAATTCCTACATTCTCAATATATGAATAACATCATAGCGAATATTTATGGCCTTAACTTAGTTTTGTTTTTCTTCACGAACAACTTTGATTTAGTTTCTAAGAAATACAAGGAAACATTCATTGAGTTAGAAGGCTAATTCCACTATTATTGTTTGTTATTGAATTTTTATCCTTCAGGAGTTTAGTTAGTGATTCTGGGAACATAGTCTGTATTCTCTAATCGTAAAGAAGAAAGCGCAATACAACCAAACTGCTATACTTTAGACGCTGTTATTTCTGTATGTAGTTTTTTTTGCCAATACACGTAAATACCAATAAATAAATATTTACTAACAATCACGCCACGTTAAGTGGTCCCGTGCTAAGTTCGTAAAGAGCTTGTGTTACAGGTATCAATCAGATAACGGAAATAAATGTAAGATTTTTATTATACACATACATAATATATTTAATATACATCCATAACCCTGGAAAAGACATTTTATATTTATCATACAAATATCGTCCCTTGGCGGGATTCGAACCCGCGACCCCCTTACGTAGTGACCATGTCACTTGCAACTACACCAGACGGCCGTTAAATATAATAATATAAATAAATAAATATTTTTTAACGCTTATGAGCTCCAGTAGATGCTTAGCATCAGTTGGGCTGTGTGCTCGTTCACATACCTACGCAATAAGATAAAAGGAGGCCCTTCATTTTTTAATTTGGTTCAAAACAATCTCACCTTAAAACTCAGCTTTGTTGTGCTGGCAACTATTTTTAGATAAACTATAAAATCAAAAAGTTAATATATTCACGTTCTATCCATAGTCTCTGGATATGATTTTATCTGTGGTCTATTCAAAGAGAACAGAATTATTTGGCTGCAATCTGACATTCAAATCAAAAATACATTTTATAATAATAATTTAAAAAGGCAAAACAAAAAGAGCTGTGGTTAAATTCCAGGAATCTAAAGCGAACGTGAAAACAGTTTTCGAAAAATTCTCGTGAAGTGCAATGAATCAAGATCTTAATTATGTTTGTCTGCTGTTAGTTTTTGTTTTTGCAGCTTCGTTTACGTGTTATTTAATCAGAAGGAAATCGAAAAGACCGCGATTGCCTGTAGTAACATAAATTTTATTTATTAAATCAGTTAACTTTGAGATCGTTTTTTTGTCCATCGTCTATATTTTTAATTGGATATTGGCTCTATCGCGTTTCTAATCAGTGACAACCTTTGAATTACAACTACAATATATTATTATTACCTATTACTATTTATATTATTGAAACCTAGATAGATAATTCTGTGTCTGGTGTAAGTGACCGAGCCAATTAACATTACGACGTACAAGATACCACCCACCTTGAGACGAGAGACCAAACTCATGTTACTACTATCATTGAATTGCGTTAGAACAAAAACCTATTTGGACATAAGCCCATAGATCCATAATTACGTAATTTATTTTCCAAACTATGCTCCCGATGCGATACACTTATAGGCTTGGTTTATTTTTAATCATTGCCTTTGTAGGCAGTGAAGCTTAACTGATGGTAAGTAACCATCGTTCATTAACTCCAGCATTGCGAGAGGTACGACTGAGTCGCTGCCTACAGCTAAAACCATTTAAATTAGAAATTATCATACTCGAATAAAATTATTGGATTGCAGAAAAAACATAATATCTGAACTATCAGTTTTAATTATAACATTCCTAATAGTTATCTTATACTTCAGATAAGAATGCATGACTTTTTTTTTATTAATAAAATAATATATATATATTTAATATATTTAATATATTTAATAATCGTAAAAATCTGTTCATCCAGAAAAAAGTTCTGAACAGTCAAATCGAGAACCTCCTACATTTATTTTAAGTCGGTTAAAATAATGTACGAAGATTTTCTGACTACATATAATTATAGAAAAAACTAATATACATTTACGGTTTGAAGCTACTTCAATACGTGATCTTATTAACACAATGGATGGTCTGCGCTTAAGCGTTTGGTCAGCACTATCGAGATGCTTGCATTTGTGGTTCACTTAAAATCATAATTGGATTCGATTTGGGTGTGTTGAATTTGAACCTTGTTTCTAGGGTCATAGGGATAAGGAAAGGTGAATTCGAAAACTCTTTTGCCGAGTAAAAAAAATATCTTCGTATTATGTGTGAGTCTGCTTATACCACCCCGCCTATTTCTGCCGTGTAAACAGTAACCAATTTTTCTAATGAAATACGTACTTAACAAATGTTCACGATTGACTTCCACGGTGAAGGAATAACATCGTGTAATAAAATCAAACCCGCAAAATTATAATTTGGGTAATTACTGGTGGCAGGACCTCTTGTGAGTCCACACGGGTAGGTATCACCGCCCTGCTTATTTCTGCCGTAAAGCAGTAATGCTTTTCGGTTTGAAGGATGGGGCAGCCGTTGTAACTATACTGAGGTCTTAGAACTCATATCTCAAGGTGGGTGGCGACATTTACATTATACTCGTAGATATCTATGGGCTCTGGTAATCACATAACACCATGTGGGCTGTGAGCTCGTTCACACATCAACTTCATATTTGAAGTTATACTGTGGCGTTTCGCTTACATATATAATATATGTTGGCAAATTAACACCAAATGAATCGGGTCTATGGGTACGCCATTCAGTAAGTGCGTATACAACTCAGTCCCAATGTTAGAAGTGAAACTTTTTGTCTATGAATGAAGGAATCCGAACGTTTGGTCCACCTGTCGCTCGCTTATAGACATCAACAATGAAAGGGCTTTAGCCAAGCCGGCTACCATTTAGAGTACTATTAAAATTTCTTTGACTCTGAAAACACAGTAGTACTTGGACAATTGAAAAACTAATTGTTTAGCGCTCTGTGCAAATATCTCTTCATAGTTTTGTAATTAATCTCAAAATCAACTTCTTAACCAATCAGGGTAGAAAATTTTAGTATAGGCTAGAAAATCAGAAGATCATACACAAAGGATACAAAAAAAGAAACTTCGAAGAATATAATAATAATAAATAAAAATGTTTTTTTTTTTATTGCTTAGATGGTTGGACGAGCTCACAGCCCACCCGGTGCCAAGTGGCTACTGGAGCCCACAGACATCCACAACGTAAATGCGCCACCCACCTTGAGATATAAGTTCTAAGGTCTCAGTTTTAACAGTGCAACGGCGGCCCCACCCTTCAGATTGAAACGCATTACTGCTTCACGCCATAAATAGACAGGGTGGTGATACCTACCTGCGCGGACTCACTAGATTTCCTATCACCAGTAATTACGCAAATTAAAATTTTGCGGGTTTCATTTTTATTACACGATGTTATTCCTTCAACGTGGAAGTCAATCGTGAACATTTGTCGAGTACGTATTTCATTAGAAAAATTGGTACCCGCCTGAGGTTCGAACACCGGTGCATCACTCAACACGAATGCACCGGACGTCTTATCAGTTAGGCCACGACGACTTCGAAATATACAAACATCACGCACAAACTAGACAACAAAAGGCCCTCAAACGATCTCCTTAAAAATAGCCTGATTAACTTAAATAATACCGCGATTTTGTTTTGTTTTATTCACCTCCATTATCACGAGGCATTCCCCCATTGTTGTTGGTTACGACAAAAACCTTGCCCCTTGTAACAGGAAACGATTGTAAAGGAGCGACCACGGTGAAAACAAAAAAACGTTATTTTCATGGGGCCAATGTTCGTTGGCTTGAACGTCAACCCTTCATCTGCTTTTTACGAATTCGTTGAATTGTGCACCCAAAAAATGTTAAAATTTCGATGAATTCAAAAGATACCCTATATAACAGAAAATCTTTCAGAATCTGGTTATTAAACAACAGGCGAGTATAATAATAATAATAATAAAGCCTGTTTATTTCCAATCCATAATGATAATATATTACATGCGATTTAATATCTAAATATACTAGGGTAGATTTCTTTAATTTTCTTTTATTCGCTAACGTTGCTTTCTTCTGTACCAATGATTGGAACCCCTTCTCGGGTAAAGGCCTCCTCCAGCTTCTTCCAAATCACTTTGTCCATGGCTTTCCTTATCCAATCGCTTCCTGCTATCGCTTTTATATCTTCGATCCACCTTTTTCTAGGGCGCCCTCTTCTTCTTTTTCCTCTTAGTCCTTTCCACATAGTTGTCTGTAATGTCCATCTTTCATCATGTCATACAGACGAGTATACGTCTTTAAAATTATGTCTTTAAGTTATAGAAAGACAAATTATAGGGTGTGATATGGGGAAATGTGCAGCGTGGCGCCATCAAGGTGGGCTCCCGGCCCGTCGACTGTGGGAACCGGTGGTCGTGTCGACGGCGGCCGCCGTTCCGGCCTCTGGGGGACGGCGGGATGGATGTAATATGCTCGGCGTAAACCCTGTCCCGCCGTCTCAATAACTCCGACTGGGCTCCGGCCCGGTCCGGGGTAGGGCGCCGGCTGTGAGCGGCAGGAGTTTTTAGTGGGGTTCAACTCCCACATACCCCACCTGCCGCGCGGGTGGGAATCCGGCGATTTGCTCCTGTGGAAAAAAAAAGAGTTTGATAACAAACTGTATGGAATGACAACGTTTCGTGATGTTTATTTAGAGACTTCGTTGAAAATGGCCGTGGGCAGGGTTGACTGTGCCCTTACCGTTGCTGATTTCCATGAGCAACGCTGACTACCTATCATCAGGTGGCAAGTGTGTTCATCTACGAACCACGGAAATAAAAAAACGAAAAACACAAGTAAATTATTCAAATCGCTCATATGATTGTGCGTCTAATCTATTTGAACGATTTTTTGCATTAAATCATATTACATCGTTTATGAAATATTATGTAATCGTTATCTCTATTATATGAACTTACGTTTATAAGAAAAAGTCCTAAAGGCCACAAGTTCTTCTTTAATGCACACGTTTTTGATAAGCCACTACTGCTACATCTATTAGAGCCTAATTTACCCTCTTACAATCCCTCTATTTATAGTGACCGCTTGAGCATTTGTATACGGACGTTTTAAGCCCACACGGTTTGGTGTACCTCCTGGTTATTTTTGCCGAAAAGCAATCGTAGTTTCCAATTAGACACATAAGATAATCCGGCCAGTTTTAAATCCGTCATGGCCTAGAGCAGTGGTTGTCAACCAGAGCTCGCGAGCCGCATGCAGACTCTTTGACTCCTCGACTAAGGCTTTTCCACACCGCCGGAAAGATGCAGTTCGGCATAGCGGCATTGAAAATAGATGCCAACATCACGATCAGTTGGGCGGGTTGTAGGACGTTTTGTGAACGCGCAATCGTATGTACCATCATCTAACTTGTTTCCGTCGCGAGCCAGTCACGATTTACCGTCTAAAGAATGGGATAGCCATTACTGGGGCCATTAATGACTACATAAACTTAAAGTTTCAAACTCAGTTCCGATTCTAACTCACACTTAAATACAAAAGCTACCGTTAGCTTTTTTATTTTTATGAAAGCTATGTAGTTCGTGTATTGAAATCCGTACCATGGTATACGCGTCTCAATCGCATTACAATAATGAGTAAGATCAATTCAACTACGCGGGAAGTCTGTCTGTATATTCGTAAAGACTCCGATGCATCAGTCTGATTAAAATTATTCTTTGATAGCTTTTATAGACGTCGACAACGCGTTCTCGGCTCAAAGCTGTTCGGTTTTGCGATTCGTATGTGTTTTGTTCGTAAACGTTAGATCTAAAACACTGTCTGTCGAAAGCTGTGTTACGTGAACCTATCTGACTAAATGTAACAATAATTCAAACTGATTTCACCGTTTAATATCGCATTTTTTATATTTTAGTGAAACTTTTATTACATTGCCGCAAACTTTTTCGTCTGTGTGTTGCATGTCGCGTGACGATCGGCCGCGGAGTAGAGATAAAGTGAAAGGCGCTCGTCAGAGCAGCCATGGCGGCGCCTATAGTTCGCAGCAGCTGACCGTGTAGTGCATAGACTATTACTCATTAATGGGAAAAAATGTTTCACTTTTACCGTGGTTTCATAAAAAAACACGATCCTTTTTTTTTATATACATTCCAAAGTTTCGAAAACTGTACAATGTTCGTGGTCACCACGGACAACTGATGTATTTATTTGTCGACATTTGATTATTGTGCTAACACTATCCTCTATTTTTAACCGACTCCAAAAATCTATATATTAATACGTGAAGCAAAAACTTTGTATCCCTTTTTACGAAAATTGCTCGGTCGGAGGAGTATGAAATTTTCCACACTTATAGAGAATATAGAGAAGAAGTGCACAATGCTAATTTTTTTTTAAATAATGCATAAAAGATACATTAAATCAATAAAGAAAACATTACACACACTACATACCATGTATTTAACGCACACACGCATTCATTCTATTTATTGTCAAACTGTTGTTTTTGACATCTGTGGTCAAATTGAGAATAGATTAAATATTGTTTGTCTTAATTATTATTTTTTATAGTGTAGCCCGAAATTTGTGATTATAGAAGTATAAAATACAATCATAATAGTGTACAAACTTACAATTCCAATTAATTATAGTCGAATTTCGACTACTGCGGGACCTCTAGTAACAATAACTGTAGATATATAATATTATCGTAATATTAAGTTATAGAAGGATAGGCAATTTTTTTTTTACTTTTCAGTGCATATTAATTTGTTTTAGAATAGTGTTTTTCAAAGGCGGTTTTTTTGCCAAATTTTTTGTTTATTCATTATAAAATTATTTATCGACTTTTATGTATATACTGGATTTTGCCCGCGACTTCATCCATGTGGAATAGTTACTTTGGCATAACGCTAAATTTTACCCGCGACTCAATTTACGTAGAAAGTGAAAATATTTTTGAATAATAAAATTTTGAGCTGTTTAAGGAACCAAAATCACGCTTTTTAACCGACTTCAAAAGAGAAGGTTATCAATTCGACCACAATTTTTTTATCTATATACCTTCAACGGTTTCTCGGGAATACTTGAACCGATTCTGATAATTCTTTGTTCTTTTTTTTTGTTCGAAATGATGAAAATATTGTTACGCCGGTAAGAGTAACGCCTTCTATCACCGAATAGCCGAACGAATATTGAAGGATCTAGTAGCACCTAGAACGCTCGAGAAGTACGACGCCATCTATTATCAGATAGCGGAAACACAATATGCGAAAGATGTGGAATATTCTCGATAATTCTAGGGATGTGGTATCGGCTATAAAAGCGTTGCAGGCAGTTAGTCAGAAATCGGAAATACTCGAAGCGAAACAGCAAACGAATCACCTGAAGCGAAGCGGAAGAAGCAAATTAAGAGTTTTAAAGTATTTGTGAAGTGTTTTAAGTGTTCTAAGTGCTAATACAGCGTTAACTTGTAATTTGGTAGACATTATATTTATGCCGAGCCCCAGCGCGTAACAATATAAATGGTATTGTTGCTTATCAATAGACGATTACCACAATATAAAAATGTCTACGTAGCAATTTTTAGAAATCGTTTCAATTCGAACACCAGCTACGGAAGCGTGGGTTAATAAAAATAAGAACCACCCCCGAATGATCCCTCGTTATCGACGAGGTCGCCCCTAAACGTTATTATTAAATTTTCATATAATCTGAATAATAACGCATATTTTCGCTTCACAAAGATTTCGGGGGTGTAAAGAGTAATGGGAGGCTGCGCCAAAGAGATCCGATCAAAGGGATATCGCGACATTGTAACGAGATGCTTTTGTGATTCAGGTCGTATTGAAAATTTCGGTTTCCACTGTAATGGAGAACGCTTCTTGACTCACGATGGGTATTGCATTTTTTTTTTGAAACCTTTAAAGAATGCACTTAAAAGAAGAATATCATTTGTTTCAAAACTATGTAAAAAGAACTTGAAAGAAGAAATATTATGCATTCTCTTGTCCCATGTGTCGTTGAATGCGACAAAGAGAATCCTATCGAAAAAAGCCTTGTGTACCTGCGTAAGTAAGTGCATAGGAAAGTACCAAAATCCTGGCAACTTCTGCCGCGAATATATTTGGCTACACTAACCACGATATCTTCTGCCTATCCGTCCATAAACTATACACCAATTTCAAAAATCACTTCACCCAAATTACCTCCACTTAAAATTCGTTAAAAACACTTCTCTTTTAAAATATTTATTTGCTACCATGAAAAGAACGCACCTAGACCTGAAGTGAAATATTTAAGATGTTACATTAGCTAAATTGCTAACAAGCGTACACAGCGAAGTGAATTCGTATCACGCGACCTATTCAAGGCTTTGACCCACGAAATTTGTGATGCCAGATGTCGAAAACATTTTATGTGAAGCTGCCTAACAATGCCGACCGCATTTCCAGTTAAAATATTTAGGTCAATGAACCGTACGTGATAATAATCTGACTAGTTGTTCACCAAAAGGTACATTAATGTGCCTTCTACGAGTTTCTACTACGACTTCTCCTCATCTGCTCTCGATAGCGATGAAGTCGTCGTGGCCTAAAGGATAAGACGTCCAGTGCATTCGGATCTAGCAATGCACCGATGTTCAAATCCCGCAGGCGGGTACCAATTTTTCTAATGAAATACGTACTTGACAATTGTTCACGATTGACTTCCACGGTGAAGGAATAACATCGTGTAATAAAAATCAAACCCGGAAAATTATAATTTGCGTAATTACTGGTGGTAGGACCTCTTGTGAGTCCGCACGGGTAGGTACCACCGCCCCGCCTGTTTCTGCCGTGAAGCAGTAATGCGTTTCGGTTTGAAGGGTGGGGCAGCCGTTGTAACTATACTGAGACCTTAGAACTTATATCTCAAGGTGGGTGGCGCATTTACGTCGTAGATGTCTATGGGCTCCAATAACCACTTAATATCAGGTGGGCTGTCAGCTCGTCCAACCATCTAAGCAATAAATAAAAAAAACTCCTGCTTGTATTTCGGTTTTTTTTTATTGCCCTTGTAGGCAGACGACCACACGGCCCACATGATGGTGAGTGGTTACCATCGCCCATGGACTTTAGCAATGCCAGGGGCAGCGCCAAGCCGCTGCCTGCCGCTTAATACTCTCCACAAGCCTCGTTTGAAGAAGGACATGTCATAGCGCTCGGGAAACATCGTGGAGGAAGTTGATAACCTTTAATCTTACAGGCAATTATAAACCATAACAAAGTTAGGTAGCTGACACATATGATAAGATCAAGAATTTCCAAAAAAAAGAGGAGCCTAGTCGCTATTCGTAAAGAGACACCGCTTTTGCGACGGTCATATCACTTGACTGGATCACTGAACCGATATAGAAAAAGACTATCATGAAGATACAGACCACCAAACTATTTCATGATGATCACGGTCGCAACAAATAAATAGTACAGGGATGAAATCAAAAAAACCACGATATCTCATAGATATAATTTATATTTAGCTTGTTCTATTGCGGTATATATACTTCACTTCATTCAATATAGCTGTATAAGCTGTGTGTATAAGCTGAAGTGTGTTCTAGAATGCTCTGAGGAATTGTTCGAGATGATACCATCATCTCGTTTTTACCATCGCACCGCCCGCCACCGGAGTAGAGTTCATCCATACTACCTGGAGCCACTGCAGTGTCCACAGTGCGTTTCCAGAGATCTTTTTTGCCACGTACCATCCGGCTTTGGAATGAGCGGTGTTTCCCGAGTGCTATGATATGTCCTTCTTCAAATGAGGCTTGTGGAGAGTATTAAGCGATAGGCAGCGGCTTGGCTCTGCCTCTACCATTGCTGAAGTCCATGGGCGACGGTAACCACTCACCAATAAATAAATCATATAACAATGTAATTTAATAGTAACAGTCTATTTATAAAATCCAAAAGAAAATTGTGGTTAACTTGTGAAAACGTCTGGCCAATATAGCAAATTACAAATAACATTGGTATCACTTTTCAGTAGCAAACATCTCAGAACTAAAAGCGAATATAAAACCAGAAATATTTATGTAGTACATTAACGAAATTGCTAGTGACTGAGTTGTGTGATTCGGATCACGAACTTTCAATGCTAAGGGAACTTAGACGTAACGTAAAAATAGTGGGAGCAATTCCTTTTATCACTTGTATCGAAGACACCGAAGGTACAAAAGACACGCGGCGACCCTAGTGATTTTTGACACGAAAACAAAAATCATTTTAATGTCCAGCACGTAATGAAACACGATCAAAACTTAGTTGACGTGCGAGGTCAACGGCCTCTTGCGACGCGTGACGTATCTGCCATCTGCCTTCGCTTTCGATTGCGGGCTTACTAAGTAAATGTGCTATTTCTAAAATATTATTTTTCGTTAACAGTATACCCCCGATGTAGTATTACTATTTTAACTTTAGGAACAGTTGCGAGGCCTAGATGTCGATACATTAATTTATAAACACACACATGAACAAAAGTTAAATAACAAAGGTAGTTCTTATTTCCACAAGAAATCTCTCACACGAGTGATCGAGGGGAATGTGAGAATTTAATAGCTGACTTTTTATTTTATGCTTACTTATTTCATATTTTCGCTTGGTGGTGGTGGACGATCTGATGGTGCACCTGTTCTTAATTTTATTGGTTACTGTAGCCCATAGACATCTACAGCGTATATGTCGCCACCCACCTTGAGACAAGAGCTCTAAGATCTCAGTTTAAACAATAAAACGGCTGTCCCACACTTCAAATCGGAACGCATTACTGTTTCACGGCCGAAACAAGCCAGGTGGTGATAACTACTTGTGCGTACTCACAATTTGTTCTACCACCAGTAAAAGGTAACTTTTGTCTTTGGGTGAGAAAAAAAAAAAAAAGATAAATGTGTGTGATTTTTTCTTGCATCAGGATCTATTTGAATCCAAATAAATGAAGGTAATCAGAGAAACATTAAACCTGTTGAGGATTAATAAATTATTTTAGTGAGACTTTTTCACGAATATTTGCCTTTTTTTTGCTTATATGGTTGGACAAGCTCACAGCCCACCTGGTGTTAAGTGGTTACTGGAGCCCATAGACATCTACAACGTAAATGCACCTCAATTACTCAACGATAGGTTCTGAGAAGCGGCGATGAAACTGCAATTTGTGAACGTAAAACTAAATCAAAAAATGAGTCCAGCAATAAGCATTTATGAAAACGCAAAACAAAAGAGAGCATATTATGTAGTGTCAACTCTAGGCAACGCTCGTGTTAGGATCATTTTCATTTACAAATTCATAATCATAATTACATTCATGTTTTAAAGTTTTCTTTATCTTGTTGACTCTTGTTCCCTTTCTGGGAATATAACGTAAATTTAATATCTTGCGCAATTATTGTACAATGATTGTAGGTACTTCAAAATTAATGAAACGAGTGTATGTGTACGTGTGTGTGTGTGTGTGTGTGTGTGTATGTGCGCGTGTGTGTGTAAATATATGGTTTTGCATCTTGTAGTGTGTATGTATTATTATATGTAATGTGTGTTTGTGTTCCTAATTCTTCTTTCCTTATGCGGGCCTACTGGAAGAGATTTCAACATGAAGTAAGTAATACCCATGTACTCTGTATCCTTATCGTCGTGTTTCTCGTAACAGCTGTGTGTACAAAATATTTTAGTATATAAATAAATAAAACATTACGTTTATTAATTTGTTGGAAACAAGATGATAGCTGATATTCTTAAACCATTCATTTGATTATTATGAGCCTCGGCAAGAGTTGTTGGCACTTCAGGTATAGTATCTTTCCGAATACTAAGATAAGATAAGTAACGTACATTTAGTTGCATCAATTAATAATAATATTGACTTAACAAGTTCCCAAGCATAAATTACAAAGTTTAAGCAACGCAAAAAAAGATAAACAGTGTATTCTCTGTATTATGTTATAAAAATATGTATAATTAGCGGATCAGACAGACGTTTTCTTGTGCACACGCCTTAAATCGGAATATTGAGAAGTTTTCTCTTTAAAAAATTCTTAAAAAAAATCGTAGTGGACCATCTAAAGCCTTGTCGAATGCAAATCAAAAACACATAGTTTATCTTAAAAGTCGATCCGGCGGTTGAGGAGTTCATTCAGATATACTACGCGCTGAGAATAATTATATAATTATTTATATAAAAATATATCTTTATATATATATTTCTTCTGTGCGTATGTTTGTCACTAAACTTCTAAGCGGCTGGACCGATTTTAATGAAATTTTCTGTGTACCTTCAGGTGGATTCGAGAATGGTTTAGATTTACAAATCAGCCTGGCAGATGGCGCTGCAGTCGGTATCTAGGTTATTTATCTTTCCTAGAAATAATTTATATGGCAAAACAGCGTTTGCCGGGCCAGCTAGTGTGTACCTAGTCTTGCCATAAATACTGAGACAAAGGAAAAAAAGTTCTATTGCAAATAACATTTATTACTTTTACAGTGTGTTAGTTTAATACATAAATATAAAACAATTTAAAGTATAAAAAGCTTATTCGAAGTGGTCTCCATTGGCTGCAATACAGTCCTTTAAATGTTGAGGCCAGTTATCAATAGAAGCACGCACTCTTTCCATGGGAAAAATTTTCACTGCCAATCGTACGGATTGTTTTAGGGACTCCAAATTATCATGGCGTTTAGAGCAAGCCGTACTCTCTAAAACTGACCATAAATCATAATGCAGCGGATTAAGATCACAGCAATTCGGTTCTCTTTATCACCCCACTCCATTTTAATATCGCGAAATATTGTACAATGTATTGGCGCCAAAATGAGAAAACTCAATGAGCAATCATATAAAAATGACAGATTCCAAATTCAAATGTAATATTTTGTTTATTTTTAATTGTAACAGTATTTATGGCCAGACTAAATATATAAAAATATCGGGTGGGTGTATTCCATACTAATAAGCGACATTCACAGCGCAGCGTGTCCTGGTTTCGTTAGCATAAAATAATTATGAACCGTTGAAATTATTTACATGATAACCAAAGTGGAATCAACGTACAGAAAGCAATTACAGAGCAAACAATAACTCGAGAGTTTCAATCGGAGCTCACAACCCTACTACAAATATAATCGTGACCTATATAACAGAAGTTTATATTGAAATCATTGTTTCAAAAAACAATAGAAATAATTAATGCGAACTGTCATTGTTTTAGGCGACAAATTCGTTTGTGTTTTACTGTTTGAATACTATTCGATCTTAATGTGATGTTATTTAGTAGGCATATGTGCCTTTCGTGCGATGTCTAAAGGTTTTATGGTCTTTATATATGACGTGGTATGAATGAATCTATGAACACCAAGAGCAACCTACGCACACTAGTGTTTTCAATATTCATATACGGAGCAGAGACATGTACTATAAAGAAAGCTGACCGCAATCGGATTAATGCCTTCGAAATGTGGTGCTGGAGGAGGATGTTGGGTATTCCCTGGACCGCACGCCGCACCAATGTATTCATCGTAGCTCAGTTGAAGATCCGGACTAGACTCTCCACCATTTGCTCTGCGAAGGATTCTTGAATACTTTGGCCACATCGCAAGGAAAGACGGTGACAACTTGGAGAAATTGGTGGTCACTGGAAAGGTCGAGGGCAAGCGACCAAGAGGCAGGAACCCGACCCGTTGGACGGACCAGATTCGTGCAGCCCCGGATACCACAGTGCACGATGCTCTGCACTCAGCTGCAGATAGGAACAGATGGCGGTGCATAGTAAAAAACAAACTGTTTCAAGGCCATGACCACGACCCTCAGTAATGAGGAAACCGACGCAAGGAGGAGGTATGAATTTGAAGATACCAAGGAATGGGACATGGCAGTCTTGTGCTCCGTTTTTTTATTTTTTTTATTAGATGGGTGGACGAGCTCACAGCTCACCGGGTGTTAAGTGGTTACGAGCCCATGGACATCTACACCGTAAATGCGCCACCCACCTTGAGATATAAGTTCTAAGATCTAAGTATAGTTACAACGGCTGCCCCACCCTTCGAACCGTGGTCTAATTTTAAATTATCCCACTCATCAAGCCGGAACGCATGATGGCAAAAATAGGCAAAGTATTGGTACCTAGGCGTGTGGGCTTACAGTACCTTACAACTAGTAAATGAACTTAAGCAATCAATAATAAAACTCAGAAAAGAGATAGTACAGCCGCTCTACCAATGAAATTAATTCCACAATAATATTTCTCAAGTTTTCCAGAGCATTCACGCTGCAATCTCCATAGACCATTACCAATCAACTACATGAGAGATCCCGGCACTTTGGCTCATTTAAGTCAATCAAGACCCTTCAGAGTTAACGACCGTTGTCATTAGACCCATTAGGGTAAGATGGCCGCTGTATTCGTGGTGTGAACATGCAGACATTCTAATTACTAATTTTGTGTTATTACTAATGATATTATACTGCCCTATAGCTAGTCTAGTCAGACTAAGCAGTTGTGGTTTCCGATCTGTGAGTCAGCCGGTATGCACGTTTAAGACTTAAAAAAAAAAAAAATTGCGTAGATATGTGGACGAGCTCACAGCCCACCCGGTGTTAAGTCGTTACTGGAGCCCATAGACATCTACAACGTAAATGCGCCACCCACCTTGAAATATAAGTTCTAAGATCTCAGTATAGTTACAACGGCTGCCCCGCCCTTCAAACTGAAACGCATTACTGCTTCACGGCAGAAATAGGTAAGGCGATGGTACCTACCCGCGCGGACTCACAAGAGGTCCTACCACCAGTAAAAATTCAAATTCATGGTATATGTCAGAATTCACGCTGCGAACGAAATTTGATATTGTTAGCACATTCAGCCCTTAATAGGGCATAACGTTCTGGAATGTACACACAAAAAAAAAAGATTAAACATTTTAGTGCTGAGCTTATTTTCACATATTTTGCGGAAATTACTAAAAGATTTTTGAAAAAGAAAGTACCTAATAAAAAACTGTAGCTTAAGTAAGAATACCAATGTGGTGACTTACACATGATTGCGTAGTTCACAAGTCTTTGTGTGAACGGCGCGAGGTGCGCCGTCGCAGTTTCCTGCGCCAGTCGTCCGCAGACCTCTGACCACGAAGCTCACGTCACATTTACTCGCACACGCCTGTCTCGATTGACTAAGTTTATGTTGAATGTTTAGTGTGTATAGTTTTTACGTCTCCTTCTTTGCCTGGACTTTTTCTTACTGTTTGCTGTGAACTATTCAACTGTGCTTGTGCTTGTCGCTTTTCTCCTTCTGATCGTTTTTATGTAATAAATTGCTGTGTGTGTGAAATTGGACATAATCATTCCGGTAACGGATCTAAACCCCATATTGTCTGAACCAAGACTCACGCAGAAGACCCCATAACTGGTGACCCCGAGAAGAATATTCTAGCAAAATGAGCAGTGAAGATAGTGACACAACTCTTTCGCAAACTACCCCACACAAAAAAATATCGAAAAATGAAGTACCTATTTCCGTTGATCCATCCGGTAATCCAGCGGAACTTTTTCGGGTTGGTGTACGGATACCGCCTTTCTGGCCGGAAAAACAATTAATATGGTTTTGTCAAATAGAAGGCCAATTTACCATGGCAAGAATAACTGACGATTTAACTAAATTTTACTACGTGCTTTCAAACTTGGACAGACAGTACGCGGTTGAAGTGGAAGACGTCATCACCTCACCACCGGCTACAAAAAAATATGAGTACCTCAAAAGCGAACTGATTAAGCGGCTCTCCGTCTCTAAAGAGAAAAAGATAAAACAGCTTTTACAATCAGAAGAGTTAGGTGACCGTAAGCCTTCACAATTCTTACGACATCTACGACAACTAGCTGGACCTACAATACCAGACGATTTTCTGCGGTCCATATGGACAAGCCGTCTACCAGACAACCTACAAACTATCATCGCGTCTCAGATGACTTTGTCTCTCATTGAACTGGCAGATCTGGCTGACAGAGTCCATGACATCGCACCTAGTGCACCTCAGGTGGCAGCAACATCTTCAAGAGAAGACTCGGCACTGGATACCATGGCTCGACAAATAACCGAACTAACAAAACAAGTCAGCGCCCTAACGATGGAAGTGCACACCCGGTCCCGTTCTCGCAATCGTCAGCAGCTCCACGATCGTAGGCGAACCCCTACGAGAAGATCCCAGTCCAACTATAAGCGGTTCCCCCTTTGTTGGTACCACTTCAAATTTGGTCAACAAGCAAAGACATGTATCCAGCCCTGTGATTACACACCATCGGAAAACATTCGGGGCAGTCGATAATGGCGACTGAAGATTGCCCATTAAACACCGGTCGCCTCTTCGTGACGGATAGAAGATCACGTCTTCAGTTTCTGGTCGACACCGGAAGTGATGTTTGCGTCTTTCCTCGCTCTGCGCTTCGTCAACGACGGGAAAAGACAGAATACGAGCTATGCGCGGCCAATGGTTCTACGATTAACACGTACGGGTACATTGAACTTAATCTCAACCTAGGCTTGCGTAGAAATTTTGTGTGGCGTTTTACAGTAGCTGATGTAACTAAAGCTATCATTGGAGTAGATTTTCTGTCTCATTTTAACCTTATCGTAGACATACGCAATAAGCTTTTAATTGATTCTAGTACCAAATTGTCAACCGTAGCTGCTTCTGCTGTAACTGATAGTTTAATATCTAGTGTAAAGGTCGTAACCGGCAATTCTAAATATCATATTTTGCTTTCTAAGTTTCCAGAGCTAACACGACCGGCAGGCATATACCATACACCAAAACACAACACAGTTCATCACATCCGCACCACACCAGGCCCCCCGGTTGCCTGTACTCCTCGAAGACTGGCACCTGAAAAATTGAAGATTGCAAGATCAGAATTCGAAGCAATGTTGGCTAACGGCACCACGCGACCCTCTGAGAGTCCCTGGTCCGCACCACTACACCTCGCTGCTAAAAAGGAGAACGGTTGGCGACCATGTGGCGACTACCGTATGCTAAACGCTCGCACGATACCAGATAAGTATCCAATTCGCCATATCCAAGACTTTGCGCATAGCCTATCTGGCTGTCGTGTATTTTCCACCATTGACCTGGTTAAAGCTTTTAATCAAATACCGGTTTTTGAAGACGATATACCAAAAACAGCGATAACAACCCCGTTTGGACTCTTTGAATTTCCGTACATGACGTTTGGGTTGCGAAACGCAAGTCAAACTTTTCAGAGGTTTGTCGATGAGATGACACGTGGCTTAGATTTCTGCTTCCCTTATATCGATGATTTTCTCATATTTTCCAGTAATGAATCTGAGCACCTGGAGCACCTACATCAGCTTTTCATCAGAATGAAAGAATATGGAATGCTCATCAACACTGCAAAATGTGTCTTCGGTGCATCGGAGGTAGAATTTCTTGGCTACCATATTGACGCGAATGGAACAAAACCTCTGGAAAGCAAGGTACAAGCCATCAAAGAATTTCCTGTCCCTAAAACAGCTAAGCAGCTTAGAAGATTCTTGGGCATGATAAACTTCTATCGTAGATTTATCCCCAAAGCTGCAAATATTCAAGCTGCTCTAAGCTCCTTGCTGACAGGTTCTATAAAAGCATCACATCCAATTGAGGTGACGGGGGACTCACTAAAGTCATTTGAAGACTGTAAGGAAAGCCTTTGTAACGCAGCTTTACTTGCTCATCCTGACTGTGATGCCAAGGTGAGCTTAGTGACTGATGCGTCTGACTTTGCTATTGGTGGAGTATTACAACAGCTGAAGGACGGAAATTGGCAACCTCTGGCATTCTTCTCTCGTAAGTTAAGCCCATCGCAACAAAAATATTCACCTTACGATCGAGAGCTTTTGGCAATTTACGAGAGCATCAAATACTTCAGGCATTGGTTAGAAGCAACAACTTTTACCATCTATACTGACCATAAACCATTATGCTTCGCATTCCATCAGCGGAAGGCAAACTGTAGTCCACGTCAGTATAGACATTTAGACTACATATCACAGTTTTCGACTAACATACAACATATATCCGGAAAAGATAATGTTGTGGCTGACACTCTTTCCAGAGCTGGTCAAGTTGAAGAACTGCAAAATCCTGTCAATCTCGAAACATTAGCCAAAGCGCAAGATACGGACACTGAACTAGTGAATTTCTTAAGACGGCACACTTCGTTACAACTCGTGAAGCTAAATATACCAGGAAGTCAAAAACAACTGTACTGCGATGTCAGCACGCCGACTCCCAGGCCTCTGGTGCCAAAGCACTTACGGAAACAAATATTTGAAAGCTTGCACTCATTAAGCCATCTCGGTACAAAGGCTAGTGCTAAACTAGTAGCTGAACGATTTGTATGGCCTTCACTCAGGAAGGACTGCCGTGACTGGGCTAGAGCGTGTTTATCTTGCCAACGCTCAAAAATAAATCGACATGTTTGCTCACCGTTAGGCACCTTCGATTTACCAAAAGCAAGATTCAATCATGTACATCTAGACATCATTGGACCGTTACCTCCTTCCGGTGATTACAAGTACTGTTTAACAGCAATTGATCGTTTTACCCGGTGGACTGAAGCTATACCACTGACTGATATTACAGCCGAATCAGTAGCAAAAGCCTTCTTATCGGGATGGATTTCCCGATTTGGTTGTCCCACTGACATCGTCACTGATCGCGGCAGACAATTTGAATCAGCACTATTCGAACAACTTTCCAAATTCATAGGGTTTAAACATCGCAAAACTACCAGCTACCATCCTCAATGCAATGGTCTCATTGAAAGGTTTCATCGGCAGCTGAAGGCTGCTATTACATGTCATGCCGACATCAACTGGACCGAAACTTTACCAATCGTGCTCCTCGGCATAAGAAGTGCTTTTAAGGAGGACGTTCAGTGCTCGTCAGCCGAATTACTATATGGTGAACCCCTGCGCCTACCAGGAGAATTTTTTGGTCATAAAACTGACAAGCATGACACGGATATAACTGATTTTTCAGCCCGCATCAGGTCATTTGCCAGCAATTTACAGCCAGTCCCAACATCACATAATTCTACCCAGAAGATATTTATCTACAAAGATCTTGCATCTTGCTCGCACGTATTCCTCAGAGAAGACGCAGTCAAACGTGGATTTCAACCGGCGTATAAAGGCCCCTACAAAGTTATTAACAGAGACAACAAAGTGTACAAGCTGTTAATAAACGGAAAAGAGATCAACGTTTCCATAGACAGGATCAAACCAGCTTACTTATTAGATAGCAACACAGAAAAAATACCTAAGCAACTCTATGATGAAAAAGAAAGTCTGGAATCGCCGCGCTCGTCTCACAGAACAAGATCGGGTAGAAAAGTCACATTTCCAGACTACTATCGCCCATCCTGAGGTGGTCTCTGAGGGGGAGTGTTGTGGTGACTTACACATGATTGCGTAGTTCACAAGTCTTTGTGTGAACAGCGCGAGGTGCGCCGTCGCAGTTTCCTGCGCCAGTCGTCCGCAGACCTCTGACCACGAAGCTCACGTCACATTTACTCGCACACGCCTGTCTCGATTGACTAAGTTTATGTTGAATGTTTAGTGTGTATAGTTTTTACGTCTCCTTCTTTGCCTGGACTTTTTCTTACTGTTTGCTGTGAACTATTCAACTGTGCTTGTGCTTGTCGCTTTTCTCCTTCTGATCGTTTTTATGTAATAAATTGCTGTGTGTGTGAAATTGGACATAATCATTCCGGTAACGGATCTAAACCCCATATTGTCTGAACCAAGACTCACGCAGAAGACCCCATACCAAAATCAATGGTAAATTCAAAGCAAAATAATTTTAAAAGGCTATTTATAAATGATATTAACTTATTTAAAAAGCTATAAATGTACATGCATTCATACAGATCGATACCTAATACCTATAGTCAAACTGCGCAAATAGTCGGTTTTCCGACGCTCTCATTTTATACACATTAATAAAGAGTCGGTCTATCGACGGTTTGCGCTCAAGGGGTTAAGGCATCGTTTTAATTTGTTATCATTCATGAATATTGCCAGGCTAAATAATAATGGCCCAATACATATGACTCATTATTCTCGACTGGAGTACATTACGAACCTACGTCATAAGTTTTTCGTCAATCTTCGCTCGACACGAAACAGTCTACAACTCATTAAAACTTTTAGAAATCTCTCAAGATTTACATGAAGTTAGACATTGTCATTAAAAATCTTCATTTGATTTATGTTTTTTTAAAGGGATTTTATGACCTGGTAACTGAGACCTTTAAGTCATGTCTTATTTTAATTTATATTCATATTTTTATGAAAAATGATATTATGGAGTGAAATGAAATGAAGGTGATTAATTTGAGATATTAATCAACGGGGATGAAATTAAATGAAATGAGATGATATGGGATGAAATATAATCTCAGTAAAATGGTGGTCATTTACTAAGATTTTTTCAGTGGACTTTTTGGAGGATCCCGAGAAGATTTCCCACATTTGTGCACTTTCACAGATATTAAACAGTTAATAAACCACCATTATTACACATTTAAACCTGAAGAAACACTAAATAGACAAAATAAAAAAAATCACACAACTTCACTCCTCGCGTTCCCGCCAAAAAGTCGATTTATGTTTTTAATCACTAGAAGAATCTACCTGCTCGAAATTCGATAGTAATACTATAAATTAATTACAAAAATTCACAAGAATACTACTACCAAAGAGGGATGATAGAGAAACTGTATACCCCTATTTTGGAACAATACAAGTAAATTTAGGACTTATTATAATAATATGTGTATTGCATGTGTATAGTATATTTTTATTTACAAGTACCACCGTTTAGTTTGACTCTTTCTTGAAATCTTGTATTTGAGTTTGATCAGTGAGAAAGTCTTTACCGAATAAAACTTTAAATCTTGAGAGACCATTTCAGCGTAACATTAACAAGTAGGTGAGCTCACGAGGCTTAAATCTGACGAAGTTACTAACACTAGCCCTACCGAGAGCAGTGCTTTGTAGAATCTATCACCGGATCGGAAACGCGACCCACTGAGAAGATCCGGTGAGAAACTCAGTGGGCTGTGTCTATGGATTAAGTAACACCGACCCCTTCGTTGCATGCGACGGGTTCGCCGAGAACGATAACCGGCGCTTGAGGTATCTAAAAGCACTAGTCGATCGGGAAGATCCGAAATGACGTGTTTTGGGCGATGTTGACTCTTTACCATTCGGTCCTCAGGATCGGAAATGAATTTCTACAATTATAACTATGCTGCACTGCCGAGCACTCACATGTGGATACATAACATTGAATTAGGGAGCATTCGCAACAATACCCTCTAATATTCATGCAAAATAATACCATATTCAATGAACACAAACACCATATTCAAAATGAAAGTAAACACGCAATGAATCAGCATTAGCGTTATGTAAACATCAGTAAGGCTACGTCCATTTGGTCCGTAGCCAGCGCAGTGTGTCAGCGACGGTCGTGCTTAATGAACGAAAATCGTGTACTAATGTATGAGAGACATTCAATGAGCCAACAAACGGACGTTTTGAGTTGCATCCACATTTGTTGTTAGTGTTTATAATTGGTACCTATAAACTTTATTCATCTACCAGCTGTACCCGTCCGCTTCGCTGGGCATTTAAAATTAACATTATTATTTCTCACCCTCACAAAGATTCTTATCATGAACGCCCCCGCAGCTAGTGTTATATTTGCCTATCCATTAAGGACATTTATTTTCTACATGGATCCCAGTTTCAAGTCATTCGGATGCATGGTTTAGTAGTTATAACGGAACATTCGTAAAAACCACTGTAGATTTATATATTAGTATAGATATTCAAACCGTGTCCACGCAATGCCGAGTGTAGGTCTCTTTGAATGCGGCCCATTCTTTTCGGTCCCTTGTCTTTCACATCCAGTTCCTACCAGCCAATTTGACCAGGTCATCGGTCCACCTCATTGGGTGTCTGCCCACTTTTACGCCAGTAATAGTAACGCCAACTATCGCCGAATAGCCGAACGAATATCGAAGGATCTAATAGCATCTAGAACGCTCGATAAGTACAACGCCATCTATTGTTAGATAACGGAAACACACATCGACTGTACTCGACTTGTGAGGAATGTTCTCGACGATTCTAGTTACAATACAGTGTTAATTTGTAATTCTGTAGAATTTTTACTTATCCCGAACCCCAGCGCGTAACACCACGATACGATGTCCTGTACAAAATTTCCACTCTAGTATTTTGGTGCCCCACCGATTGTCAGTGCGACAGCATATGCGGCCGGCCCATTTCCTCTTTTTCCGAGCAATCACTTTATTCATAGCATATCTTAATAGTACTTACTTCGGTAGTACTTATACTAAAATTGGAACGATACAGACAAGCTTAGCGTGACCCCTGCGTTAAGATGACAGCATTCCACATTTCTTACAGCTGCCGCTTGTATACACACGAGAAAGGTAGAAAGTCCAGGTAGTGGGGTTCGTCTCTATGCCCGCTCTGTACCCCCGAAAAGGTCCACAAAGACCCATGATGATATCTTAATTATAATATTTTCGTCGCTGACATTAAAAGCGTCCATTAATGCGTTCTTAAATTCCAAGGAATCTAAAATCTTTTCAACAAAATCATCCGAGCAAAATCAGCAACAGTATTGATAACAAAAACGCTTCAGTGTTTCAACGCTCAACTTGAAATAAAATACAAAAAAAACAGCAAATTTCTCTTCAAAAATGCTTTCATAAAAATTACAAACGTAATCCTCACAAATGGACAAATTTGAAACGGCCGACAATTAAGTGTAGGACCCGGAAGGCATCAGTCACCGGGTGCGGTGCTCATCCGCCCGCCGGAAGACCGGCGGTTGCCCGGATAACGCGGGACCAACTGATTTACTGGCCCGTCATTAGGCTTTTGAGGTGTGCTGAATAAAATTTCGCTTATCACACTCATTGTTACGCTATTTGGTATCATTATTAGGTACTGGTGGTAGGACCTCTTGTGAGTCCGCGCGAGTGGGTACCACCACCCTGCCTATTTCTGCCGTGAAGCACTAATGCATTTCGGTTTGAAGGGCGGGGCAGCCGTTGTAACTATACTTGAGACCTTAGAACTTATATCTCAAGGTGGGTGGTGCATTTACGTTCTGGTCTATGGGCTCCAGTAACCACTTAACACCAGGTGGGCTGTGAGCTCGTCCAACCATAAGGCAATAAAAAAAAACTGGCTAACTTCGCCAGTAGCTGTTTTGACAACGTCTGTAATATCCGCTGTATATGTTACAGCATAACTTCACTTATATTTTTTTACTTTCACCCGTATATGTACAATAAGAGATTAATCATCAAAAGATCGTGGGAATGCGTACAAATTCATTAACAACTAAAAATTAAACAAAATCCTTCTGTAAACACAATGCCATACCTAAATTGATTTGCTTTTAGTTTCAAAATGTAAAAACCCAGCGTGACCTATCTCCCGACAATATGGCGGAATGGCGACAGTTTCCATGTTTTTGTACGGAACACGACTTGCATTTTTCAACATCGGAACTTCCTATTACACCGTTGCCAGTATTTTTATTAGAACCAGCGTTGTTATTAAACGCACGATAACAACGTGGCGGTTAGCCATTATAGAACAAAAGATATTTGACATATATATGCCTGAATATCGTCTACGACGTTTCCAAGATAAGCTTGCATGTATACAAGTTTCAAACAATTTTATATTGTTACGCCGGTAAGAGTAACGCCATCTATCGCCGAATAGCAGAAACGAATATCAAAGAAATGAACCCTAGCAACCCTAACACGTACAGTCGATTCGACATCCCTAGATTTGTCGAGAACGTTCTGGGCAAGTCGAGTAGTTTCGATGTGTGTTTTTTCGCTACCTGAAAATAGATGGCTTCGTACTTCTCGAGCGTTCTCGAAGAAAAAAATATTTTATTCTAAAAAAGCGTGGGGTGCTTTTCAGGATGTTATCAAAATAACCCTTCCACTCATATCTGTTCATAATATATTTATAACTACTGATACCATTTTTTTTTTTTTTTTTTTTTTTTTTTCGGGTAGAGGGCCGAACCTCCTACGAGGTCCCCGCGCAAAAGGGGCGCGCGGGGTATGTGAGACTCAACGATCTGCATGGTGTTGTGAGCAGACCGCGGGCCCAAGGATTTTAGAGCCCACCCACTAAACGACTCCCCTGCACTCTTACACCCGACGTCCGATCCCCTCCGAGGTCAGAACCCGGATGAGGTAGGGGGGCTACCGCGGTCAACACTACAACCAGACGGCGCGGCTCACCCCAAGGACGCCCAGCCGACGGAGCCTTCGAGGCGAATCGAAGGCTCTGAAACGTCGGCCGTCTCGGTACGGCAGCCCGTCGGGCCGCCCAGACGGTGCCGCTGGTGTCCCGGAATACCCCGCTGGACCAGAACCAGCCTGCCGGGTCGGGACGCGATACACCGTCGACCGGTCGCTCTAATCACTCCACGGCAGCGCGCTAGAGTGCTGGTAGCGCGCCGCGCGGCCTCACCCCCTCAGGTCGCCCCTTGACCTTCACCGGGGGGAAGCCGCCAACTACTGATACCATGCATCCCACGCTTTTTTTTACAATAAAAACATTTTGTCTTACACTATTTTTAATTCAAATTTATTAACTTTTATATTCTATGTTTTAGTGAGATTTTCAATAAAAGCGAATTTTTTTAGTTTTTTTTTAAACTATTATTTTTAATGTTTTAAAAAGTAATAATAAATATATTCCCGTTACGGTGTAATGGTCAGAGCTAGTTTTCAATCGTCACGGAATGGACGCGCCGATCCGAGCGTCCCCGAGCGTTTTCTCTTTATTTATTTATACAACAGACGCCGCTGCGTAATCGCTTCGGTAACTAGAAAGAGCAACGAGTGTAAAACACAAGTCCATTCTGATATTTACTAAGCGAGACATGTTTTCGTTTTTGCTTCTATAAAAACACTACCACTTTACTGGTGGTAGGACCTCTTGTGAGTCCGCACGGGTAGGTACCACCACTCCGCCTATTTCTGCCGTGAATTAGTAATGCGTTTCGGCTTGAAGGACGGGGCAGCCGTTGTAACTATACTGAGACCTTAGAACGCATATCTCAAGGTGGGAGGCGCATTTACGTTACAGATGTCTATGGGCTCCAGTAACCACTTAACACCAGGTAGGCTGTGGGCTCGTCTACCCATATAAGCAATAAATAAAATAAAAAGATTCGTTTACTTGTTCGTTTGTTTATTTATCGCGTGTCGTTTATCTAAATACTAAAGCTTTCATATTTCTATGCTTGTAGATTGCCAAGTGAGCTTACAGATGCCGACCGAGAGGGCTGGTGGTCGTGGCGCCGACGACCACTGGTCCGGTGTCCCGAGGGGGAGGGTGATGGGAGAGATGTGCTCCGCACTAAACGCTTCACTTTCCTCCCTTTGCCTCTTCATGAGTTCTGTCTCATGCGAGGTTTGGACGTTGGTTGTTGAGCGAGGAGGTTATAGTCAGTTCGACTCTGACATGCTCCCCCTCCGCCCTCCATCCCCAGTGGAGGGCGGAAGTCCGGCGATTTCCTCCTGACCAAAAAAAAAAGTGAGCTTACAGTGAAATACAAACAAAAAAATTAATTTTTAAAACTCTGATAGACTGTAATTCTTACAACAGACCATCTCAGTACTCAATACAGTACTTAAGAGACGAAATTCTAAATTCTAAAATACATCTGTCAGAACACACCAGAAGTTGTAGTAGGTGAAAATGTATGCCACATTTTACATTTCTGTGTGTAATGAACATATCTACGGAATTACTTGCTCGTAGCAACAGCCGTAGCGCGTAGCGTTATACCCTGTTCCCCCTAGTTACATGTCTACACGATACATACTCTACATGTAGAGCTGTGCGTAGTTACTACTACATGATAATGACGGGTACGAATTAACAATTTCTGGGCACATTCGAATTACCCATTAATTAAAACGGTTGTGCTTTTATTTATTAATACTATAGGTCCCGCAGTAGTCGAAATTCGACTATAATTAATTGGAATTGTGAGTTTGTACACTATTAAGATTGTATTTTATACTTCTACAATCACAAATTTCGCCAAGACTACTCTATAAAAAATATTAACAAAGACAAACAATATTTAATCTGTTCTCAATTTGACAACAGACGTCAAGAACAAAAGTTTGACAATAAATATTATGCATGCGTGTGCGCGTCAAATAAATGGTATGTAGTGTGTGTAATGTTTTCTTTATTGATTTAATGTATCTTTTATGCATTATTTAAAAAACATATTAGCATTGTGCACTTCTTCTCTATATTCTCTATAATTATGGAAAATTTCATACTCCTCCGTCCGCGCAATTTTCGTAAAAAGGGATACAAAGTTTTTGCTTCACGTATTAATATATAGATTTATTACACTTCATGTAAAATTTACATTGGCATTAAGCCTAAGGCATTCTCCACCAGTCAACCAAAGGTAGTGCAAAGTAAATAGTGGTAGACGCAATGAAAGGCTTTAGAGTTCCACAAACAAATTTAGTAACGAAAGCCTTATAATAGCATGCAGAACATCAAAGCCATTAAACTTGAAGAGCGCTGGTAGTATATTAAAGTTAAGAAACCTTTTCGTAAACTCAAAGAAATAGTACAAAAGATAAGTCAAATCTGGTTAAAGAACAAAATACTTACAAATGTTCATAGGTTAATTCATTCGTTTGAATACGATCAAAATAAAACCACATTATTATTATTTTTTCAAAGAAAAATAAGCTTTTACATCTATACTAAAATTTAAAGCAGGGGTCGGCAACCTGTTTGTCCTTGAGAGCGCAATACTAAATTTGTAAATCACCGAAGGCGCAAATTTTACAGATAATCAACAGATATAAATAGGGTTTACTATTTATAACTTTACTAGCTAACCCGGCAGACTTCGTAGTGCCTCAATCGATAAATAAAAGACCTAAACTTTTATATAGAATAAACTTAAAACAAACAAAAGGAATCCGTCCGACGGGGGACACGTCAAAGGGAAAACAAAATTGTTATTTTTATTTAATTCCGAGAATTTTCATATTTTTATACCTTTTAAACCTTCTCTGGACTTTCACAAATAATTCAAGACCAAAATTAGCCAAATCGGTCAAGCCGTTTTCATGTTATGTCGTGACAACGGAAAACGGGTTTCATTTTTATATATATGGATTTTGTTGGTGTCATACATAATAATGATAAATATAATTCAGTGTGAAACTTGGTTGTCCATATTTTCAGCTAATTTCTTATAATTGGGGATATATTTAGAGCTCCCGGTCCTTAAACAATTATCTGAATGTGAGTCAATAGTCACTATCAAAATGGGTATGAAATAATATGTTCTGTTTCTTTTACATTTATCCATGAACGCTTTTGAAAGAAAATAATTATTTCGGATTACTTGGTAGTTTTAAATGCACGGTCTACGCGTGGTATATTCGAAATACGATCACACACTAACAAAAAATACGTGCGTGTTATTAGATACGCTCAAGGTTAGCTAACTGTAAATCTGTGCACAATCCTAAACTCAACTGACTACTTGCTGTATATCACCGTTTGACAAGAGTAAGTAAATCATATCATACATTTACATTAGTCCAGTGAGGGCGCATTAAAAATCGATTAGAAGGAAGATTCGAAGGAATAGATTTGACAAAAAAATTAAATCAATTACAATCAATCAGTTTTAGGGTTTCGTATGGCACTTTTATTGACCGTACCAACCAGACGGTACCAGTCTACTGACCATCGTCCGTGATTAAGCCACACGAGAAGTTTTAATTATGTATACGGTTCACGAAAAATGAAAGAAAAAGAACATTTTCAAATAGTTGACTAGCTCAGGAATCCGCTTCGATCGTAGGAGAATCATTGAAAAACTGTTAGCATTACTTACAACATTATATACACATAAAGTATTAGTAGCATATAAAATACGTATATGTCGAATGGTCTCGCCGAACGTCTCCAAACGATAAGTACGTATGACCCTAAGCGAAACTCAATCAGTACTGAGATTCAATCAATCGGAACTTACATTTTAGATGTTCTACAAGCTATGAGCGATTACACTTATTCTTCTTCTTAGTCGGATACTTCATTGCTGAAGGTCGTGTCTCTGAAAGCCATCCGTGGCTCTTTGTACCATTTGCTTCGGTTTTCGGCTTATCTCAGGGCGTTCGCAACAGAGAGCCCAGTGAGCGCAGTTATCAGATCCGACCAACGGTTTGGTGGCCGGCCGGCGGGTCTTTTCCCTTCTACCTTGCCCACCACAGTCAATCTTTCAAGGTTGTCTGGTGGCCGCCGAGCAATGTGACCAACGTAACCAAGAACCTTCTGGTAGCAAATCGTCGACAGTCTCATTTCTATACGAAGTTGCTCGAGGACAGATTTGTTTGTTCTCTTGGCGGTCCACGGTATGCGGAGCATTCTTCGCCAACACCACATCTCACTTATTACTTACTCATTATCAATAAACAGATACCCACACTATTTTTTTAATCGCGGTTATTACGAGTCCACGAATCAAGATCACATGACTCGCAGCACCGATCAAATGTCAAGAGCTCGTTAAACGTGAAAACCATGGTAAGTACCCATTAAATGATGGAGTTTTTAATGTGGATAGCTGCGTAATTTAAAACAATCCAAAATAACATACAACTAATTATTCCACCACTAAGAACATATGATTAAAATTACTTAATCAGCAACAAATAAACATACATATGTCTGTGTATAACATCGTACTGTCAAATGTGTACAAAACTCACTCACAGATGGTTAACATTTATCTAAGTTTCTCCAGAACTAATATAACTTCTTATTTTCCGGTAAAAGATACGAGGTGTTAAAACTGATCGACATTTCAAATAAGTCATCGAATATATCTAACTAGTGACAATACTAGAATGTTCTCGAATATACCAGAAGGCAACATTTCAAAAATCACTTTTGTATTAAAACATTGATTATCCGTGGCTACATTCACGGGTTGGCGATGAACATGCGTAATAATTAAAATCGTGAGATGACAACACAAAATTTACCACAAATTTAAGAGATTTCGATGATACAAGGTCACGCAAAATTTTGTATGTGTGTTCTTAGCTTATAGTTTTAAGATTACATAAATCAGACCCGCCTTTCGTTCACAACTCACACTGCATATTGTACAGCCGATGATGGGTGGAATCTAATATTCTGACGCTATAACGTTATAAGCGGATCCTGAGAGAACCTATCGATGTAGAGGCGACACTCGCGGTTATTACGATGTGTCTGACATTGAAATTGTTTAATTTCAATGTTTAAGTTTATAAAGCTTGCCTACTTTTTTACTATTGATCAATGATTCATTTTCATACAAGATACTTGACCTTTCGGATCCAATCTCAGATAATAGTAATAACTGGAGACAGGCTTTTATTGGTGGTGTTGGTAGGTCGTAGGACGCCGGTTTGTAGGTAAGGCAGACGTTGTACTATAAAAACTGAAAGCTTAGAACGCATGGCTCAAGGTAGGTGACGGCATTTACGTTTCAGATGTCTACGGGCTTCGGCATCATCAGAGGAGCCGTGAGCTATTCCACCCATCTAAGCGATAATAAAAACATACACATTTACCTGGTCCCGAAAAGGTCCCAAGCTTGGATTCCCTGTACTAGGAACAAGAGATTGATAAACATATTTTATTTATGTTTAAATATTAAAATATTAAAAAACTAAGCAAAGATCAAAGAAAACCTGTTCATCACATGATCGTTTGGCTGATTTGGGATCCGAACCGAGGACCCTCAGTCCAGTAGTCAGGGGCGCTAACTATTGCACCACTGAATCAAACAAAAAATACTTTCGTGATCTATAATTCGATACTCAACGATGTTTATCGTCACACTACTTCACAAAGACTCCTCCTCCTCCTCGAGTCGTGTTCCTCATGTCTGAGGGTCGTGACCACCATCACCCATGAGCTTCAATCTTAAGATGTTTTTCCACTTTCCCCTGTCCACGGCGTCATGCAGCGCGCTGTACACTGTACTGTCCAAAGCGGTGCGAATCTGATCGGACCAACGAGTCTGGCTGCGGCCTCTAGATCTGTTGCCTTCAACTTTCCCTGTGATCATAAGTTTTTCCAGGCTATCGCCGTCTTTCCTCGCAATGTGACCAAAATATTCAAGGATCCGCTTCAGACATCAGTAGACAGTCTGATTTTGATGCCCAGTTGCTTCAATATCGACACGTTAGTCCGGAAGGCTGTCCACGGAATTCTTAGCATGCGTCTCCAACACCACATTTCGAAAGCATCGATGCGCATTCGGTCTGCTGCTTTCAACGTCCATGTCTCAGCTCCATACAAGAAGATAGAGAAAACAAGAGTCCGCACCAGTCTGGTTTTAGTTTTCAAGCCTATCCCTCTATTCTTCCAGATCTTTTGTAGCTGAGACATCGCACTTTTAGCCATTCCGATACGTCGGCGCACGTCAGTTTCACATGAGCCTTTGTTGCTGATGCAGGACCCGAGATACACGAATTCGTCTATAACCTCTAATCCAAGCGCCCCACTCAATCTTAGAACATTTGCACGATCCACCACCATTAATTTCGTTTTTGATCTATTTATGGAGAGGCCTAGGCTGTTGCTGATACGTTCCATTTTGCTGAAGAAAAGAGACATTTCAGATTCGTCTGCAGCTAGCAGTGTCGTGTCATCGGCATATCGGAGATTTGTAATATGAGCTCCACCAATGCGCACACCTCCGGACCAATCTTCACAAGTCTGCCGCATGATGTACTCTCCATATGATTATGCATTAAAAAGTATAGGTGACAGTATGCAACCTTGCCGGACACCTTTTCCAAAACAGAACGGTTGGGACACAGCTTCATCGATTCTGACAACTCCCTGACTGTAGATATACAGGCTCTGTACCAGCACTATCAGATGATTGGGTACACCAAGAACATTCAATACCTTCCACAAGGAACTCCAGTTGACACAATCAAAAGCCTTGCTGTAGTCGATGAAACACATGATGAATGGAACGTTGTATTCGCGACCCTTCTCGATTAGCTGCCTCACGTTAAGAATTTGCTCACGCGTGCCTCTTCCCTTCACAAAACCGGCTTGTTCTTGCGGAATCTGTTGGTCCAGGTAGTAACAAATCCGGTTGTTCAGTATGTAAAGTAAGATCTTGCTGGCGTGGGAGATGAGTGCAAGCGTGCGGTAGTTATCACATTGCTTCGTTGAGCCTTTTTTGTGCAAGGGAAGAATAATCGACCTAGTCCAGTCACTTGGCCACACACCATCCGCCCACACTTTGTTGCAGATGGAGTGCAGAGCAGTAATTCCGTTATCACCTAGCACCTTCAGAATTTCCGCTGATATCAAGTCAGGGCCAGGTGCTTTCCCATTTTTCAGCGAGCGCAAAGCAGCCACAATCTCAGCTCGAAGAATATTCGGCTCTCTATCCACACAATCGATGGCGGTTACATTACTTGAAGTAATAGATGATGGGTTTTTGTATCACAAAGACTAAGAGAAGCAAAAAAAAATAATCAAAGAAAAGTCATTGGTCCGAATACACCTCCAGTAACCAGAATACATATATATCGATTGTAACAATCTAGACAACAGCTGAGACTCCATAGAGGCTTCAACGTCGGGCTAACTTTTGGTCCATTAGCTACACATTATGCCTCTACATACAACTCTATTATACTGAAAATAGGCTTAATCAAACCACGACATAATGGTGTACAGTATTTAAGATTGATTGTCCTAAAAATATACAGGGTGCTGGGAAACGATTTTCAAAAACACATCATACATACAAGTCATACTGCTGATAAATGATACGGCAACGTTTATTTAAATAAATAAAAATCGTAAAATCAAATTTAATATCGTGCTTATTTGCGATTACAATAGCTTTTTGCTTTTGAATTTGAAGTTGCCTGTCTCAATGAGTACAATAAACTTCAGACGATATCGTCGCTGATTTGACATTTCATGAAATCAGAATTTAGTAAAGGGAATTGAATTAAGCATCATCATTTTCAGTCTAAGTTCGTTGTACTCTATTGTATATGTAATAACGGTCATTTTATCCTATATAATCCAACACTTGACTAATCTATACTTTTAGATGCTGGCACACTACAGCTGCCACAGACTTTGAAAATTTTGCCTATGTCCTGTAGTGTACAATGTAGATATTGGCGATGACTAGACTAAGTCAGGGGCACATCAATATGCAGAATAAATACCACTACCTTGCACAAAGCCTAAATTACATTTATAATGGCTGAATGGCATTTTTAACGGTAGGCAGCGGCTTGGCTCTGCCCCTGGCATTGCTGAAGTCCATGGGCGACGGTAACCACTCACCATCAGGTGGGCCGTATGCTCGTCTGCCTTTGTAGGCAGACGAGCAAACGGCATACAGCATAAAAAAAAAACCTGTAGCACTCGGGAACTACCGCGGTAAAGCTATTGCATAGCATTTTTTATCAACTTATGCAATTATAATTAGACAATGATAATTTAATATTAAAACAATAATAAAACAAGAACACGCTATATTAAACATTAATAAAAGCAAAGCCTTAACTGTCCCCTTCACACTCATAAGCTAGACCGCGCGAGAGAGAGATGGGCAGACTTTTCATGATGCGCATGTAGTGTGACGTCACGCCACGCGCTTATTCACAAACACTACACAAGCGCAACGTGTGAATTTATTGAACGCGAGCTACATGTTAGGCGGAGTGAGAGGTGTTAGGTTTTTTCGTTACGGAATTCCATGATTCGGTCGCCGCGCTCAAGGCCCGCGATAAAAGCTATGCAATAGCTTAAAAGAACCTGATTAAATGCCATTAGTCCAACAACTTTGACATCTTGTAAAGACTTTGTTCTAAAAACCGAACAAGAATTCATTTCACAAACGCCAGGTGCTGAAAATGTTTATAAAAACTGCATCAAGCGCAAAAAATAAAGTTAATCGACCGCCGTCGTCGAGATGACAAACTGGCACGAAGCCGCCGAGGTCGAGATTCAATTTCCTTACACATATATCTTTTATACTAATAACAGGACTGGCTACAAAATGTTGTTTGTTCATTTATATATTGGCCACATTCCAATTTTTCAATTTATTTGTTACGTTTACGCATTTTAGCACTTATGGTCCGAAAGATTTGGCTGACTTTCGAAAATTCGAGATTAGTGATTAGTTACAATAGGAAATTTATACACCAGCCGACCAAATTGAGAAAGTGAAATTTGCGACAAGAGCTCTGTGTGCTTAGTGCGAGTTTGTTAACGTTCTCGATAGCGTAAAAGTTAGCTCATATTTGTATGAAATGGGATCGTTCGCGTACGTTTGCCGTTAGGGGCGCTGTTCCAACTGCAATACTAAATTGGCTTAACATTAAAGCTATCGAGATGCGTTAAAAAACTCGCACTAAGCACACTGATGACCTCTCATCCTATTAAGGCCAAACCTCAATACATTCTTGGTTCAAACATTGTTTTTTTTTTCCTACCCGGCTACCTTGGTTCTGGTTTCACCAAACTAGTAGGCGAGCACACGGGGCTCAGCATGAGAGACTTTGCTAACATCTGCAAAAGCAATGCTTCGCTAAATCTACGCCGGATCCCCTAAATCGTTATTTTGTTTCTGGTGTAGGTGTAGCAGTAGATACTGGTATTTTAGGTGTGATTTCTATAGGCACCAATTACCTTTTCTAGATGAGCTCCGACCTCATCTACCAGCTTAGGTAAATAATTTAGTTTTATTATGATTACTATATTTCCCTACACTTCGAAGACTTTAATTTGAAATATACTTAATTCCTAAATACATGGGATGAATCAAATAGGCAGCATGGCAGTACGCTCATGCGGGTGCACCTATACCAATATACCTATACCTACCAATACTCTAACGATGAGAAACCAAAGTATACCAAATAATTATCATCAAAGTCCCAAAAGCCCCCAAAATAGAAACGATAAATAATTGTTACGACCCTGCGTTTTATCTTTCTACACCAACGGGCAAACCCGGAGCATCTACCCTCTATCGTGTTTCATAAGTACCTTTGATATTTCGTTCGGTTCAACTACAACTTCTGCTCCGTCGAATTTATGAAGACCGCAATATTCCAATATTTTTTGTTTGTATCGGATCCTTGTTTGGCTTCGTTCGATTCTATTTTGTTCAATAATAATTTTCGATATTTTATATTGTGAATGAATGATCTCGCGCCCTAAATATCCCTGTTTCACCCATTTTTTCTGCGAAGAACATCAATTGTACCAATTGAGGGATTGATATGTTGAACAATTATTTGAACGAATTTGAAAAAAAATCGAATACAAAAATCTATACGTATTATTCGAATCTCATCACCTCCTTTTCTATCGTAAAAGGTTAACCAAAGGCCTTTTAATTGCATTAAAGCTATTAATAATCTATTAATACGTGAAGCCAAAACTATGTATCCCTTTTTACGAAAATTGCGCGGACGGAGGAGTATGAAATTTTCCACACTTATAGAGAATATAGAGACGAAGTGCACAATGCTAATATATTTTTTAAATAATGCATAAAAGATACATTAAATCAATAAAGAAAACATTACACACACTACATACCATGTATTTGACGCACACACGCATGCATACTATTTATTGTCAAACTTTTGTTCTTGACGTCTGTGGTCAAATTGAGAATAGATTAAATATTGTTTGTCTTTGTTAATATTTTTATAGTATAGTCTTGGCGAAATTTGTGATTATAAAATTATAAAATACAAACATAATAGTGTACAAACTTACAATTCTAATTAATTATAGTCGAATTTCGACTACTGCGGGACCTCTAGTTACATTAAATACTTATGGGATAAGTATGTATGTATCTATTGAATGCCCCCCACGTGTTAAATGGTTACCCTAGCTCTTCGTACCTATGATGTCTGACGATAGTCTTAATAATGCGGTTTCTCCGATATATAATAGTATAGATACTACAAGTTCTGTATATCCTAGACCATTCTTAATTTTGATTGAATTGAAGCAACCGTGCAATTATATTAGCTCAAATATGTGACGCTTTCTTATCATGTCCTTGGTGAAGTGCTTTCACTGGTAAACCTCAAGCATAAATTTGTGCCTCACCAATGTGTGATTACTGCCTTGAGCTCAACTTAAATTTGGTATATAGAATTTTGGCATGTCACTGACAGTAAAGCTAACCTAAAGAGTTTGTGTAATACGTTGAGCCTGGGTTTAGTTTTTTCAAAGTTAGTGCTAAGCATCTAAATCTTCAGAATATCACCTAGAAGAGTAAGGACAAGCAAAAAAAAACAGAAATGAAAACGCATCAGTTATTATTTCCGTTAATTTTGATGAAAACGAATTACAAATTCACGTATCACCTAAAATACCAAATATCTGCACGAATTGGAGGAATATATCTACTATGGAAATGTAGAGTAGGAATGCACCCATCGCGTAATCGTCCTCGTGGAGTTCCACAGCTCTACCACCTAGAATGGTCTGAAGCTCCAATACCAATATCTGGAAAATAAGTAAAACATAAATTTCTAAATCTAATTTTCGACAGAACTAATTTTTTTACGGCCATGTTTCGTAAATTAAGATTACTTTGCCACAGACATAGGTAGAAGCGGGGTCATAACCTCTTCAATATCTTCGACCACCGATACCCACATATCCCGCGTGCCTCTTAGGAACGGGAACCTCGCGGGAGATTCGACTTCAACCCGAAAAAGAGAAAGAATAGTGAAGTGACCCATGTAGACTCACTGGAAACTATATTACGTTGCAAACAAAACACATAATACTCGAAAATTATTACATATTTTCGATCATGGCTTCACTATTATCCTATTGCGAATACTAATTAGTCGTCGTGGTCTAAAGGATAAGACGTCCGGTGCATTCGTATCTAGCGATGCAACGGTGTTCGAATCCCGCAGGCAGAGGTACAAATTTAACAATGAAATACGTACTTAACAAATGTTCACGATTGACTTCCACGGTGAAGGAATAACATCATGTAATAAAAATCAAACCCGCAAAATTATAATTTGCGTAATTATTGGTGGTAGGACCTCTTGTGAGTTCGCACGGGTAGGTACCGCCCCGCCTATTTCTGCCGTGAAGCATTAATGCGTTTCGGTTTGAAAGGTGGGGCAGCCGTTGTGACTATACTGAGACCTTAGAACTTGTATCTCAAGGTGTGTGGCGCATTTACGTTGTAGATGTCTATGGGCTCCAGTAAACACTTAACATCAGGTGGGCTGTGAGCTCGTCCACACACATAAGCAAAAAAAAAAAAAAACAATAAAATGTTGACGATTGCAACGATATTTTTTTATTGCTTAGGAGGGTGGACGAGCTCACAGCACACCTGGTATTAAGTGGTTACTGGAGCCCATAGACATCTACAACGTAAATGCGCCACCCACTTTGAGATATAATTTCTAAGATCTCAGTATAGTTAAAACGGCTGCCCCACCCTTCAGATCGAAACGCATTACTGCTTCACGGCAGAAATAGGCAGGGCGGTGGTACCCACCCACGCGGACTCACAAGAGGTCTTACCACCAATTTAAGATATTCAGTTGTAAAACTACTTCAATAGCCAGAATATATAAATCTCATAAAAATATCGCAACTCACAACAACATTAATCAATGTGCCGACAATCAAAAGGCCGAGGTCCAACGACTTCATGTGAGTGTTCGTTATTAACGTAGTCACACCGACAATCATCACTATTACGCTGAATGCCGTTGATATGACAATTACGTATATGAACCATTTAGTGAAGTCAAACTGAAAACGAAGAACTTGACATTGCTATCAAGCGCTAGGGGCTTTACAATCTTTGACTACGTTTAAGCAAGACTAGGAACGCCATCGTATTCATGTCCTAGTCGCAGACCATCCAACTAGGCATTCCAAGGTCACAACATTAGGCAACATCTTGCAGTAATCTATTAATATTTTTAAGGACGTGGGTAGTAGACCAATCTCATAATGTACCCGGTCATCATTGATCACTAGACATGCGTCGAAATCGTCATAGCCTGAAGGATGAGACATCCGGTGCTTTCGTGTTGAGCGACGCGCCGGTGTTCGAATCCCAGGCGGGTACCAATTTCTCTAATGAACTACGTACTCAGCAAATGTTCACGATTGACTTCCACGGTAAAGAAATAACATCGTGTGGTTACCGGAGCCCATAGATATCTACAACGTAAATCCCGCCACCCAACCTTGAGATATGAGTTCTAAAGTCTCCGTTTTTACAGTCCAACGGCTGCCCCACCCTTCAAGCCGAAACGCATTACTGCTTCACTTCAGAAATATGCAAGGTGGTGGGTACCTCCCCGTGTGGACTCCCAACACATTTTACCGTCAATAAAACATGACAGCGAAGTCTCATTTTTAATCATTTCTCAATTACGGTCCGTGCTTTGTTTTCTTAACCATCGAAAAGTTCACAGCCTTATAAGCAAAATCCACTCACATTGGAACAGGCCAGTAATATACAGACAAACACAACGACAGCGGTCGCCAGCATTGCATACATCAAGATCTCCGTGTTGTAATGCACCGTGATGAACGAAACAATTGCGGACATTCCTATAACCTGTAATGAAAAATAATAAAATTATTTTAGAACGATCGTTTAGAAAACAGATTAAGCTGCTTGTGAAGAACGGAGTCTGAAATACATAATATACACTTTTTTTTTTTTGGTCAGGAGGAAATCGCCGGACTCCTACCCTCCACTGGAAATGGTGGGCGGGGTATGTCGGAGTCGAACCGACTAAAGCCTCCTGTCGCTCAACAACCCACGTCCGAACCTCTCATGAGACAGAATTCATGAAAAGGCAAAAGGGGGAGAGTGAAGCGTTTAGTGCGGAGCACATCTCTCCCATCACCCTCCCCCTCGGGACGTCGGACCGGCAGTCGTCGGCGCCACGACGACCAACCCTCCCGGTCAGCAGGCTGTCAGAAGCCCGCCTACATGGCGCCGGTTTGAGTTAGTTATCCTACGAAATACCCCGCTGGGTCAGAACCAGCGTGGGTCGAGGATGGCTGGCCTTCCATCACCCGGATGCTCTTGCGTAAAACGCGTGAAGAGCAGCTTGCACGTCGTCTTCTTAGGCCCCCCTCGCCAGGCCTCAGACCGACATATGAAAGGGACCCGAAACACTTAGAGGGCCAAAGCTTGGACGAGATCCGCCTCCCTGGCCCCCGCTCGACGGCGGCGGGCTTGTGCGTCTCTCACGCACTCCGCCGCCTCCTTCTGCAAGTGCACTATCTCGCAGAATTCGAGCATCGCCTTCCACGACTAATCGTTGTCGAGCATCGATGCCACAACACTCAGCAACAACAAGTCGTATCCTATTTTTGCAACGAGGACACGGCGCCACCCCTCCCATGCGGGGCAGGTAACGAGCGTGTGCTCCGCCGTTTCCAAATCACAACCACAATTGTGGCACTCTGCCGTCGGCTCGGCTCCGATCCGGTGCAGGAACTCACCGAAGCAACCATGCCCATTGAGCACCTGCGTGAGCCGGAAGTGAGGCGTCCTCTGTCACGATTCACCCAATCCACAAGGACCGGGTGAATCGCCTTGACGGTCCTACGACCAGCCGAAGGATCGGCCAGCTGCCTGGACCACGGACCGCCGAGATTGGGTCCTCCGCGCTCTGACCACACTGGGGCTGGGACGTGCCACGTCCCGGGCACGAAGGTCAGCCCGCCACTGATAGTCAGCGGCGAGCGCCTCCGCTTCCAGGACCCAAGGCGGTGTCCCAGCCAATACACACGCCGCCTCGAAGGAGATGGTGCGATAGCCACGGATGACATATATACATAGGTTACAATAATTGTAATGAGGCATTAATGTTGGGTGGCAAGCGCGATCTTATAAAAATCGTAGGGTACAAATTGACGAGCTTGCCGGTCGCCAACGGAGAACGAAATGTCAGTCCGAAAAGTAACTAAAGCTTAGAGCTCGTCACTCTAAGCAATAAAAAAATGTGTCGTAGAAAAGCATTTACCGCCTCACAGTTTTTGATTGCTCTATATTTACCACCCCAAAAGCTATTGTCGGAGATCGTACACACCAAAACGTGGATGCCATTATACTTCAGCATAAGACCAAAGTCTTAATTGCATTGTATTGAAAAATAGCCGCTTGAAACCTGAATGTAGGCAGCCGCTTGGCTCTGCCCCTGGAATTGCTGAAGTCCATGGGCGAGGGTAACCACTCACCATCAGGTGGGCCGTATGCTCGTCTGCCTACAAGGGCAATAAAAAAAAATCAATGAAATATCTTATGTTTGTCTGTTAAAATTATCACGCTAATTCTATGTTCTCTATTATTGTAGGCGTTTTTAAATAATCCCTTATGTTGCCTATAAAATTAATAAAAAAGATAATCAGATAAAAGAAAGATAAAACAAAAAGATAATCAGTAACTTACCGCTAAAACAAGACACACAATATTGCAAGGCATTTTTCTGGCACACTCCGAACAAGACATCACGAAACTCAGCCCAATAATTAAAATCCTTAAAACAAAAAAAAACTTTATAAATTTTAAATAATTCATTGAACTCCCAATGACGTGATCTGAATTTGTCGTATTTATAAAACGTATGCACTATGTATATAAGTATATAGAACGTATGTTTCCCGATAAAATAATCCAAATGATGCATATAAAAACTAAATACACTCAGAATTTTCATGGATCACCAAATACCATTCCACATCAATACTGTAGATTCAACGATGCAACTAACACAGTATTATTTACAATTCACCAATTCAAAAACTTTGTATACAGAACACTGTAATTTTTATTTGTTTCCCTTCATTTCTGATTACTCGTATAAGGTTTGGACCCAAAATTAACCACTCTAGAATAATGAATTCAAACGATCTGTCTATAAAGTTCTCGAAGTTTCAATCTAATACCTTTTCTTCATATTCGATGGTGCTTTACACCGTCCGACGCAAGATGCAATTTTAACAGAATTTATTCATATTTTAGTAGATCCATATAAGTACACCGACCCAATCAAGAATATGAACAGAGTTAATCGCCACTAAAGTATTTTAAATTACGCTTATTGTTTTCCGACGGTGATGGAAATACATAGGTTGCCAATGACGCTAACAAGTAGATATTTTTTGAAAATAATTCTGATAAAATTCTCTTACTGGTGGTAGGACCTCTTGTGAGTCCGCGCGGGCAGGTACCACCGCCCTGCCTATTTCTGCCGTGAAGCAGTAATGCGTTTCAGTTTGAAGGGTGGGGCAGCCGTTGTAACTATACTGAGATCTTAGAACTTATATCTCAAGGTGGGTGGCGCATTTACGTTGTAGATGTCCATGGGCTCCAGTAACCACTTAACACCAGGTGGGCTGTGAGCTCGTCCAACCATCTAAGCAATAAAAAATAAATAAATAAAAATAAACACAACTGATTGGAAATACCAGCCTGCAGTGCAGAAGCAATGTAAGTAACTCAAACTATAATTGGGATACACTAGTAGCGTACATTGAAAATGAATTTATCGAATATACAATTCTTCCACCAACAGCAAACAAATTAATATTTACGATTTGAGTTATATTTTTTAGGCTTTTTAATCCTGCAGCAGTTGCTTCGTGGATGCTCAATTCTGCACCGAAGTACAAGACCAACATTATCGTCATCATTCACCTGCCCTTCTCCCTGTTACTCCGCTATCATACACCATTTCTTCGCTCACTCGCCTCTTACACATATCGTCTTCACACAATCCATCCATTTCTTCTTAGGTCTACCTCTTCCTTAGGCTGAGGAGCGCGAAAGGGAATGGGATCCCTCTTCGGCTCCTCAGCGCAGAAGGCGGGGTAGACGGCGCGTGCGAGAGGCCGCCGCTCAGCCCTCGTAGGGACTATCGAGTGCCGGGTGCGGGGGCGCCCGGCACTCTACTGTTGGTCCGGTGGTGAAGCGGTGCAAGGTGGCTCCTGTGCGCCGCTCACGGTGTGTCTCCCGAGACGAGGTTCTATGGGATTTTCCCGGGGATGAGATCCCGTCTTAACATTAGTACGGGTACCGCCTAAGGCGAGACTTTCGGCGCGCACCGCGGTACCGTAAGTTTCGTGTAGTCGGTGTGGTGGAGCTCGATGGGGTTTAGTCGGTAGTCGTTCTGCGGGGCAAGTGTTTCGCGCGCTTTTTTCAAGGCGTAGTCTCCTGTGAGAAATTGGGGGAGGTGAAGGACCTCGGCCCTTCTCTTCTCCCCCTCTTCCTCTCCGGAGGCGCCGGAGTCCGACATAACCCGGTCCGTTACCCCCCTCGACCGGGTATCCGTAAATGGATTCCCCAGCGTTAAAAAAAAAAAAGGTATACCTCTTCCTCCATGACCATGGTCACCTATTATCATCTTGACATCATCAGGTATGGGACTCTGGTATTCTGCCTATCAGCATAGACTTAATGATATTACAGTCGATATTTCTATCAGAACTGGCCTAGCGTATGTAGGTAATATTAACTAAAGTTTCCAAATTTGGAAAGCTATCAGTGATTAGGATAATGTTATTTACCAGGCTACATATTTATTCTGTATTTCAAAACTTTAGGGCAATGAACTTTCCCGAGTACTTCTGTAAGTTAATCAGTTAACCTACCATATTAAAATACAATAGCCAAGGCAGTTATTGATATCTTAGAAACTTTTAATACACACACTGAAAAAATACTTACATGGCTGGTATGCCAATTACTAAACCGATCCTTTGAAAAAACACTTTCATATCGGGCCTGAAACACAAAAGAACATTTACTGTGGGTAAGATATATAAATAACATCTGTAATGTCATTATTTAACCCTATCATGAGTACAACTGGTGACGAAACAGTGCAGAAAAAAGTCTCTCTCGCACTGGCCACCGCCTTCTCCCTTGAGATCGTGGACTCGCAGAAGCTAAGCATTGCTTTCCAGATTCCTTTGCTATCTAGAATCGTGGTCCCTACGTTTCGCAGCGAGAAGGCGGGTGCAATTTGCGAGACGGGAACATGACGCTGTAATGAGAAATAGGTTGCGAACGTATGTATGTTCCGCCGTGTCAGCATAGCAGCGATAATAAAGCTACTGAATCATCGATTTTCTTCCGGTGCGATACATACCCGACTGAATTATGTTATAACCCCTTTTTTTGTAATGTAATCATAAAATAGCTGATTCTAAATCTGCCTCGTAGTGAGTAATTAATAGTACTGACAAGCACTTTCAATGCGAGATCGAATCTTTTACAATTTGAAAAATCACTATAATAAAATTGAAAGCCTAGCAAAAATTGGCTAAATATTGGGTCGATTCGCGTAGGGCTTTATAGATCTCCAAATAGTAACGGTAGGACCATATTAAATGACGAGACGAGACTACATTGGTGTTAAATTTGATGATAAAAAAATACCGTGAAACATATCAACCGAGTCATAGATTAGAAATACGCAGTACCAACAATTAAAACTTACACTTACGTGATAAACACCAGTACGGTGAATGATGCTGTGCACATTAACATTATAAAAACTATAATGAACACAAAACGAACGAAATCATTCCTAGTCTTCGGATCATATTCCAACGGAGGTGCGCCATTATCAAAAGCGTTGCCTCCTGTCAATAGATAAAGGACCCGTTAATTCACAAGAAAGAGCAACTTACTCCACTAAATTTTATGAAGGAAACCAAGAAAAATTGCATATCTATGCTATCTAACAGAAGAGTAAGATGATGAGAAACAATATGAAGAAATTTTTTTTATTGGCCTTGTAGGCAGACGAGCATACGGTCCACCTGATGGTGAGTGGTTACCGTTGCCCATGGACTTCAACAATGGCAAGGGCAGAGCCAAGCCACTGCCTACCATAAATTACCTAAGCAGAAAGCACTTTTGTTTTCCAATAGATGACGTGAAAGAGATCAAACGCCAAATTAGCTACTAAGATATTCATATTTTACGTATCCCAAATAAAAGGCGAAACATTTTTGTTAGGATTCATATAATAAATACAAATTTTAAACATAGGCATCACATGTTTTGCCAAATTTCATTACGGTTAATTTACTTTATGTTCACACAAGCGCGCAATCATGCTCCAACTAAACTATGCAAGTATCTTAATCAAGAGGTTACCGGCCAGATACCACGGGAACTATCACGTCATTAATTCTGGAAAGTACATGCCCGTGGAGTGTGTTAGGGTTAGCTGCTACTGTGGTAGTATTTATGGAAATAATAGTTGTGATATGCTTCACTAGATTTCAACTAAGGATAGTTCGTTCAGAGGTAAAAGATACTACGTCAATCCTCGGTCAACACTCAAACTTTTTTTAGGAATAGTTGTTGTTAGATCTTTTCTTTGTAGTAAAAAAGAACTAGAAAGCAAACATATTCCCCCGAAGTAACCTGCATGCGAAGCCTTTCATCCCGGACAATGTAAATGCTCTCTTACATTTTTTTGGAACTTTTATACATAATATGTTATTATCAGTGCATTAGGTAACTAATATAGGCAAATAAGCAATATAAGCAAATAATGGTCACCTGACATCCCCCAGTCGTTCTGATTTTGAGCTCCATAGAACTGGTACACTACAATACTAGGATTTTTTCTTTCATTTTCAGTTCCCTTTACGTCATCCCCTAATCTTGTCATATCAATATGAATCTCATTATTTTGTGATTTTCTTTCATTAGCCGTATCTTCGTTATTATATTCTGTAATTCTGTTTTCTTGTTCTTCATTTGAGTTCTCATTAATTTCCTTATCTTTTGGCATCATCCGAATTTTCTTTCATTATTAACGAAAAAATTGTATTGACATCGTAATAATCGCTATCGCTTCATTTGTCATTCTGTCAAAACAATTCAATACTGTCAGAAATGCCAGCAATCCCTAAAAATGTTTTAAAACTCATTGAACAATAACCTTAACCACCTTACAAACTATACTAATATATATAACTAACATACAAATACAAATATAAATATAAATAATGGTTAGGTAACGGCTTAGGTCTGCCACTGGCATTGCTGACGTCCATAGGTGACGATAACCACTCACCGCTGACCGTATGCTTGTCTGCCAATAAGGGCAATAAATAACAACGACTCAGAATTTATTAACTTAGTCCCCAAATATGCCTGCCAGTTAAGCTACATTATTTGCATTTGCAAGTAAAATATAATATACTACTAGCTGATCCGGCAGACTTTGTAGTGCCTCAATCGATAAGTAAAAGATCTAAGCTTTTGTATAAAATAAAACAAACAAAAGGAATCGGTCCGACGGAGGACACATCAAAGGAAAAACAAAATTGTTATTTTTATTTCATTCCGAGCATTTTCATATTTATCTACCTTTTAAACCTTCTCTGGACTTCCACAAATAATTCAAGACCAAAATTAGACAAATCGATCCAGTCGTTCTAGAGTTTTAGCGAGACTAACGAACAGCAATTCATTTTTATATATACTTAGTCTGGCCATAAATACTGTGACAATTAAAAATAAACAAAATATGACATTTGAATTTGGAATCTGTCATTTTTATATGATTGCTCATTGAGTTTTCTCATTTTGGCGCCAATACATAGTATATGTATATAGATGGTAGCACAGACCTATAAGCTAAAGATAATTAATCAACGAAATGAATTGCTTTAACTAATTACAAAAATCTAAAACGAAGTATTTGCTCGTCCTGAACTGTCGAGAGAGACATATTACAAGACTACCACATAATTTTTCAACGAAGACCCCTTCATATACTTTGGAATATCTACAGACTCTGCCATTTGTTTCTATATTGGTCTTGAACTAAACAGTTTATTAAATACTAGCGACCCGCCCTCGCTTCGCTTCGGAAACATTAAAACACACATGAAACCAAAAAAATAAAATAAAATAAAATTTTAAAAAAGTAGCCTATGTTCATCAGGGACAATGTCGGCTTCTAATGGAAAAAGAATTTTTCAAATCGGTCCAGTAGTTTCGGAGCCTATTCGAAACAAACAAACAAACAAATCTTTCCTCTTTATAATATTATTATTATTATTATTATTATTATATTATTATTATTATTATGGGTTATGGATATTTTTTTTTTCTCAGCTAATGCTGGTAAGTGTGAACCTAGCACGGGCTTACGCCAAGTGAGTTGGTTCATTGTGTAGTGTTGTAGGGGTTTGAGTAGTGGATGTAAGGAATCGTCGCACTATGGAACAGGTGTCGATTATTACAGATTTTTGTAAAGCGATGTATGAATATTTATTAAGATCAAGTTCTGAGAGCGATGTGTGTAATGATTTTGGAATGAGTCCGGTTGATGAAATTATTATGGGTATAATTTTAACGGTGTGTTGATGCCACATTTGTCGTATTTCATCTGCAAGTGGTATATATTTTTGTATTTTCTCAGTGTATTTTTTCCTTATATTTTCAGAATTAGGTATTGCAATATCTATTAAGTATGTAATTTTTCTATCTTTTAGTGTTAGTGTAATATCCGGTCTATTATTTGTCGTGGTTTTGTCGGTAATGATGTCTCGGTCCCAGTACAGTTTTACTGACTCATTGTTGAGTACACTTGTAGGTTTATATTTGTAGTATGGTTCTGTTTCATCTAATAGGTTATATTTAAGTGCTAACTGTGAGTGGATTTGTTTTGCAACGTTATTATGTCTTTCTGTGTACTGTTTATTGGCTAAAAATGGACAACCCCCTGTTATATGTTCTATTGTTTCTTGATTTGAGTTGCATAGGCGGCATCTATCTGAGACTACTGATGGATCTTTAATAATATACTTCTGATAGTTTCTAGTTTTAATGACTTGATCTTGGATGGCCAACATAAATCCTTCAGTTTCTTTGTATATATTGCCTTTAGATAACCACGTGTTTGATGCCTCTGAGTCTATATGTTCTTGTTGGAGTTGGTTAGGATGTTTTCCGTGTAGTGTTTTTTGTTTCCAGCTAATTATTTTTTGTTCATCTGTTATTGGCGGATCTATAGTATAACTATTATCATTTAGTTTCAAGGGTGTGCCAGATGTGGATATTAATGTAAGAGCTTTATGTATAGGGCTATCATTAGATTTGTTGTACATGTATGTGCGAATGTTATGTACTTGTCTATTGTGTAAGTGTTTTACGTCTACGAGCCCCCTGCCACCTAATTTCCTTTTAAGATTGAATCTTTCTGTAGCTGAATGTATGTGGTGAATGTTGTGTTTATTGCATGTAGTTCGTGTCACTCTATTAACTTTGTCTAAATCTGTAGTTGTCCATTTAATAATGCCAAATGAGTATGTCAGAACGGGGACTGCGTATGTATTTATTGCTTTAACTGTGTTTCGACCCGATAGTTCTGTTTTTAGTATTATATTCAACCTTTCTGTGTATTTGTTGGTAAGTTCTTGTTTGATCTTACTGTGATCTAATCCTATACTCTGTGCGTACCCTAAATATTTGTATGTATCGTTTATATCCATTTTATCTATTATTGAGTTCTGTTGTGTGTAAAGTATGTATGGATCCGTTTCATGATGTTTGCCTTTAATTATACTATTTATTTTACACTTGTCCGTGCCGAAGTTCATTTTGATATCGCTACTAAAATTTTCAGTAGCTTCTAACAGTCTGTTCATTTGTTGCCTATTGCCAGAATATAGTTTGATGTCATCCATATATAATAAATGTGTTAGTTTAGTCTTAGTATCTTTATGTATCATGTATCCTTGTTCAGTGTTGTTTAAAATCTGAGATAGTGGGTTTATTGCCATGCAAAACCACAATGGACTCAAAGAATCTCCTTGATATATTCCCCGGGCTATTTTTATGGAGTTAGATTTGATGGTTCCTGCTTCTGTTTTTATGTTTAATACTGTTGACCATTTTTTCATAGTCTGTTGAAGAAATTTAATTAACATTGGGTGTATTTTATAAATTTTTAAGATTTGGACTAACCATGAATGCGGTACACTATCATATGCCTTTTGGTAATCGATGTATGCAAAATATAGATTTCTATGTGATTGTTTTACTTGAGTATGTATTTCTGTATCTATGACTAGTTGTTCTTTACAGCCCCTTGATCCTTTCCTGCAACCTTTTTGCTCTTCTGCTATTACTTTATTATGAGTGAGATGTGCATTTATTTTGTGTGAAATTATGGATGTGAGTAGTTTGTAGAGTGTAGGGAGGCATGTAATTGGTCGGTATTTAGCTGGATTATCTGTGTCTGTGTCTTTGGGTTTGAGGTAGGTGTTGCCATGTGTTAGAAACATAGGTAGTGTATTTGGTTCCTGGATTATTTTATTGAAGGCTTTTGCAATATGTCTGTGTGTTGATGTAAAATATTTCAACCAATAATTATGTATTTTGTCTGGTCCCGGTGTCTTCCAATTGAGTGTCCTTTTTATTGCTAGTTCTATATCTATCCTATCAATTGTAACTTCTAACATCGGGTCTACATGTTGAGTTTTATTTAGTTCTGTTTTGATCCATTCTGCTTCGTTATTATGCTCTATTGGTTTTGACCATATATTTTCCCAGAATGTCTGTATTTCTGTAATATCGGGTAGAGTTTTAACAACCGCTTCTCTATTAAAGTTCCTATAAAATACCTTCTGATTTGTGTTAAACATCATATTATCCCTATGACGTTGATTAGACTTTCTGTACCTACGTAATCTTTTTGACAATGCTTGAAGTCTTTGTGTTTTTTTATCCATGATTTCTATTGCTTCTTCTTTATTCTTATACAAAATTCCCATCTTAACTTGCTTTTTCGTGCTTAGATTACCTGCAATAAACTGATTTAATCTTCCTATTTCCTGTCTTAAAAATGCTATGTTATTTTCTATACGTATTTCCCATGCTGGTTTTGAGTTACTTGTTGTTCTAGGGGCTATTTCTGTATATGTCATTTGCTTATTCTTATTGGTATGAATTGTTGTGGCAGTCATTGCTGCACTATATATAAGATCATGTACTTCTTCTATGGTTGGATTTGTGATATTTGTCAGTTTGTTATCTATCAGAATATTTAGTATTTTTACTGTACTTATCGATTTATGTGATATTTTTAATTTTGACAAAGCTGGTCGTAGCGTGGGATCAGTTCCTTTGTATTTTATGAAGTTCTCGTTAAAAATCTGTTCTATTTGTTGTATGCTCTCTGTAGTATCAGGTTGGTCTGTTTGGGTATCTGATGCTTGTTTATGTGCAGATGGTGTGTGTGATAGTGTGTATGAGGGTGTAAGCAAAAGGTCTGTTATTTGTGAGTCTGTCGATGGTGTGTGTACTATGTATTCTGTTGAGTTAAATGTATTTCGGTTATTTGTATTGTGTGAACCATGTTGAGTACTGTGTATTATGTTTTCCTGATTTATGGGAGGTGAGTTAGTAGGATTTGTAGACACTGAAGTCGAACTATGTAGATTTTGTTCTACTTCGCTCTTAATTATTTCCCTTTCTGCGGCTGAGATTCTATTATTGCGGTGTATAACTCGCACCTGATCTGCTAAACGTTGTTCTGATATTATGTGAAGGTCTGGGTATATGTCAATGAATTTCGTGTAGAGTGCTAGGCGATATCCTGTAAGATTACTTTCGCAATTTGTAACCGTGTAATAGCAGCGAAGTAGTTGTTTATTTACTTCGTCCGTCCACTTCATTCGCTGCCTGTTTCTGCCAGCAAGGGTGGTTGCAGGTAGCATGTCCTGCAAAACACTTCTTGCTGATTCCTGTTGAGTGTCTGGTGTAAGTGTGATTTGTGTTTCGGCTGTAGTAGCTTGGTTGGTCGTGACCCGCCTGTTCAATCTACGACCACTGGCGGTCCGCATGCTGCCACGTCCAGCGCCAGCTCCAGACGTGCCCTGGCGACCTCCAGGTAGCGGCCCTATACGTATATTTATTTCTTGATTCTCCATTTTTTATTATTATTATTATTATTATTATTGTTATATTCTTATATTGTGTTTCTCGAAATACTTAAGATATTTCGGTATAATGAAGATCACGGGCCTATGCCAAGTGAGCTTCATTTTCTACTTGGAGAATATTTAAGTCTTCCTGCATGAATTGACGGACTATACGGCATGTGTTTAATATTGCGGCTTTTTGCATGGTGATGTACGCGTTTTCTGCTATGTCTAATATTTTTAAAGATTGGAGTAGGTGTTTAGGTATAACGCCTGTACTGGATAGCACCAGTGGGACAATGTAGACTTAGTTCATTTTCCAGATTCTTAAAATTTCTTCCTTTAATTCTGTATATTTATTTACTTTTTCAGCTATTGATTTTTGTATATTATTGGTGTTAGAAACTGCTATGTCTATTAAATGCACTACTTTATTTATTTTATCAATTAGAGTTATATCTGGCCTATTATTGTGTATAGTTTTGTCAGTTAGTATGGCTCTGTCGAAGTACATCTTGTGCGTGGCGCCCTCCAGCACAGGTTTTGGGGCGTATTGGTAATATGGTTTCAGTGTGCTTTCTAATAATTTATATTTCAGAGCTAACCTTTGGTGAACTATGTGAGCTACCTGATTGTGCCTATGTGTGTAATCGGTTTGTGTGAGTGTCGGACAAGCACTTGTTATATGTTGGATGGTTTCGGAATGACGATTACATTTTCTGCATTTATCATTTTTTAAATTAGGGTCTTTGATTATAAATTTTCTATAATTTTTTGTATTTATTATTATTATTATTATTATTATTAAGTATAGAAAATCTGTACTCTGTGGGACTGGATTGTCATAATGTCATTTGCCACGCAACTTTTTTTATTTTATTACATTAACTGTAAAAAAATCCAAGTTTCCTTAATAATGAAATTTTCGAATTTGTATAACCGCTTGGCAATTTAGACATTTTCAAATCGCCAAAGATGTTACTTTTAAATTAAAAGGCTGTAATACCGAATTTTTCGTCCATAGAGAAGATTAGCTATTAATGTTAGGCCCCCACATTAGATTCGAGAAGACAATCAAACTTTTTAAATACATATTTAATTTTATATTAATAGCTTTCCTATCTTGCGAACCGGAATCAGGGCAAAATTAGAAATTATCGCAACACCTACTCGTGAAGGCTTACAATATTCCCTTACCACCAGTATATATCCATTTATACATTTGTCGATTATTCTTTTTGAAGTGAAACTTCTTTAGGCGCATGAGGATATTTTTTTACAGAACGTCACGCAGGTATGCAACGGAAGTGTCATCAAACTACTATTGAAATTAAGTACTTGTCAAATGTCAGTAGTAGTGGTTGTTGTATTTTTCCAACTGGAAAGGCAAATGTATCATACCATACAGCCTAATATTTTATAATTTTTTTGTGAAAAATGTTAAAAGGAATTGAAATGAAATGAAAAGAATTTGGAACATTAATCAAATAGCATTAAATTAAATTAGTCAATTCAATTGGCAAAATATTAGTCATTTACAATTTAGAAATCTAAGCATAATGTGACTGTCAAAACTGAGGTTTGAGATTGACATTTGACAGACTTTTGGCGGGAACATATCTTCCTTTTTCCCTTCCTTTATGTCTCGGAAATCTAAAGTTTTAGATTTGTATAAATATAAGCAAGACTTATAAATTAATTCGCCAAAAAGGTTTCACTTCTGACATGTGTACTTTGTACGCACGCACTTTTTGATTTTACCAAAATCACCGACGATTTTTTTATTAATATTCCGACGCTATTCATAGGGCCGTAAACGTTTCAAAATAAGGAATTCTCAGCCCGTGAATTGACGTAAAACTTATGACAGATTACGCAGTTAAAATTTATACACAAAGTTATGTATTAGCAGGCTAAAAACTTGAAATTATTTGAAAGTTTCGAAAGTTAACAGCTTGCGACGACATACAGAATCGTAAATAAGCTCACGAATTGTGGTTCTGTTTAGTTTTCTAATATATCAAGTTGCAAAACGAAACTCGAACACAGAATTTTTAAGTGGAATCAGCATTGAGCATCAATTACTGTTGTAATCCAACATGCTTTATTCATTTCTGTTGAATGAATATTTTTCTAGAGATAGCAAGGTATTCTACCGATCTTAGCTCAAACGCACGGGCACTTCTGAAATTTGGACAGCCAATAACCAATGAGACTTTTTTATTGCTTAGATGGGTGGACGAGCTCACAGCCCACCTGGTGTTAAGTGGTTACTGGAGCCCATAGACATCTACAACGTAAATGCGAGATTGAGATATAAGTTCTAAGGTCTCAAGTATAGTTACAACGGCTGCCCCGCCCTTCAAACCGAAACGCATTACAGCTTCACGGCATAAATAAGCAGGGCGGTGGAACCTACCCGCGCGGACTCACAAGAGGTCCTACCACCGGTAAAAGACTTCAATTAAGTTAGTTCTTTGTTATCAAATGAAAAATTAATTGATCAAAGAAGAAGTTCGACAGACTTGACCCTGAACTGTAATCAAAGCTAATATTCACTTAACAAGTAAACCGGTGTTTAAACGCACAGCATACCAATTATTAATTATATTATGATTACTTTCTGACATAAATTAAAGGGTGGAGATAACCATAAAGTGCACAAAACGCTACAAATCATTACGCAAATTCACGCATTTTTCTGGTAATGAATTTTCTTACATGAATCTTTAGTTATCGTGAAAGTTAATCGCGTTTTCATTATTACTAGTTTGAATTTGGATCGCGGTCGTGACGAGTATAAGATCTTTCCAGATTTGACTCTCACTTAATTAACACAGTTTTCTTATTTTATTTATTGGGTACCAACATGTTATACGGTACTAAAAAGCAATTAGAAAAACACGCTTTTATTAGCTTGGTATGTATGTACATATGTTTTTTACGTAATCGAATCTGTGAAGGTTAAAATTTGAACATTTGCAAACGCATCGAGGACCTATGATAATACAATCATTTTATAGCTTCGCTCTAATATCCTGACCTAACGGGATCAAATAAAGGTGAAATCAATTGTTAGTTGTTAGCAAACCTGGCTATTTATATTGATTTTTTTCCCTACCTATTCACTAGTAGCCTAGGGGGCTATCCCAGCTACGCCCGGACAGGCAGGTGAACTCACGTGTTCAATCTGAGAGAATTTGCTAACACTAGCCCTGGCAAGGGCAGTGCTTCGAATATCAGACAAATATCAGCTTTATTTACATCGACATAGATATTTTCATGATTACACTGAAAGTTTTGTTTTTAAAACGACTATTAACATACAAATCAAGGGAGGCACTTAAAAATAAAGCGACTCGCTCTAAGTGAGAAGTCAGTTACTCCGCCATTTCTAAAGTAATCAGATTGGCGTATTATCCCTCGCCATTAGAGGGTGGGCAGGTCCATTTAGATGAGCCACTTGACTCAAGAAAATCTTTTGTCGTACTCTTAAGTGTTCATTTTTCATTAATCTCTTTTCATTGTCTTTTACAGGTTAATCATTCTTAAGTTTACGTTTATTAATTTTGGAGTATCATTTTTTTTTTTCATGATTTTTTTTTAATCTCTGCAGATTGTGAATTTTTTCGATAGTCATTCTTCTTTCAACAGTATCAAATGCGTGCAGAGCTTCTGCATTGAGCACCACAGCCTCTGTTGTGCCTGCCGCTCCCGTGTCGCCTATACTGGCGAGAAAAGCTGCTGCGTCGTCCGCCGTGACCATCGTTTCAGCTGAGCGATCATCCGCGGCCTCCGTCGCGCCCTCTAAAACACCTACACTTGCTCGTAGGTCGCCTGCACCCGCCTCCTCGTGCTCCGACTCTGACTCGGACATGGAGGTCGACCTCGCCCCCGCCTCATCGACGGATGGATTCACCCTGGTACAGAAGGGTAAGAAGCGTGCCGCGGAGTCTCGAGCTCCCGCGGCCGCTAAAATTAGCAAAGCCGTGAACGCGTCGCGCCCCCGCCCTCAGACTCCCGTTGCGCCCCCAGCCCGTGCCACTCCGTCGCCGCGTCCGGTGGCACAAAATAAAACCCAGACCCCTCCCCCGGTTATCCTTCAGGAGAAGGCAGCTTGGGATCGAGTTTGCCTGGCCCTTAAGGCCAAAAATATAAATTTCACGAATGCCCGTAACCTCGCGAACGGCATTCAAATTAAGGTTCAAACACCCGATGACCATAGGGCCCTCTCTTCTTACCTCCGTAAGGAACGTATAAGTTTCCATACTTATACGCTCCAGGAGGAGCGCGAACTCCGCGTTGTAATACGCGGAATCCCTAAAGAGTTAGATGTAGAGCTCGTCAAGGCCGATCTGTTAGAACAGGGCTTTCCAGTGAATTCTGTGCACCGTATGCACACCGGTCGCGGTAGGGAGCCATATAATATGGTTCTAGTCACCCTCCAGCCTACCCCCGAGGGTAAGAAAATCTTCAACACACAGACCGTCTGTAGGCTCTCCGGTATCGCCATCGAAGCCCCCCATAAAAAAGGCACTCCTAGCCAGTGCCATAACTGTCAATTGTACGGGCACTCTTCCCGTAACTGTCACGCGCGCCCCCGATGTGTTAAGTGTTTGGGCGATCACGCCACGGCCCTCTGCGCTCGCGACCAAAAAACCGCGACGGAACCGCCTAGCTGCGTCCTGTGTCGAACACAGGGTCACCCCGCGAATTACCGTGGTTGCCCCCGAGCCCCTAAAATAAATCGCCGCGTCGCCCGCCAAAACCGCCTCCGAGCTTCCGGCCCAGACATCAAAGCCTCGGCACCCTCTGCGTCGCAGGCTAAGCCAGCGTTCGTTCCGGCGGCGGTGCCCAGTGTCTCGGCCTGGGCAAAACCGCTGCCGTACACGAACACGGCTACAACTCCCTCCTCCACGATTCGTCCCGCCCCCGCGACTCGTCCCTCTCCCGCGACTTGCCCTCCGACCGCGTCCGACAATCTCGCTTTAGCGATCGACTTCTTTCAGTCGATCAACTTTGAGCGCGTTAACGCTTTGGGCGACGCCATTCGCGCTGCCTCCACCGCACAACACTTTATCGCCGTTGTGCAAGAATACGCCGACGTATACGCGTCATTAAATACGTACGTCCTCCCCTCACTCCGCCGGTAATCAATGGCGTATATAAGTAGAATAAAGCCCCTATCCGTAACGATAGGATTTTTTAACGCTTACGGTCTCGCAAATCAACGTGATCAGGTTTCTGACTTTTTGCGTGACCATCAAATTGATATATTTTTAGTGCAGGAGACCCTACTTAAGCCCGCGCGCCGTGACCCTAAAATCGCGAACTATAACATGGTCAGGAACGACAGGCTCTCTGCCCGTGGTGGTGGTACCGTCATTTACTATAGAAGAGCCCTGCATTGCGTCCCGCTCGATCCTCCCGCGCTCGCTAATATCGAAGCATCAGTGTGCCGAATCTCACTGACGGGACACGCGCCGATCGTTATCGCGTCCGTTTATCTTCCACCGGATAAGATCGTTCTAAGCAGTGATATCGAGGCGCTGCTCGGTATGGGGAGCTCTGTCATTCTGGCGGGCGACCTAAATTGTAAACACATCAGGTGGAACTCACACACCACAACCCCGAATGGCAGGCGGCTTGACGCGTTAGTCGATGATCTCGCCTTCGATATCGTCGCTCCGCTAACACCGACTCACTACCCGCTAAATATCGCGCATCGCCCGGATATACTCGACATAGCGTTATTAAAAAACGTAACTCTGCGCTTACACTCGATCGAAGTAGTTTCAGAGTTAGATTCAGACCACCGTCCCGTCGTTATGAGGCTCGGTCGCGCTCCCGATTCCGTTCCCGTCACGAGGACTGTGGTGGATTGGCACACGCTGGGCATCAGCCTGGCTGAATCTGATCCACCATCGCTCCCGTTTAACCCGGACTCTATCCCGTCTCCTCAGGATACCGCTGAAGCCATAGACATCTTAACGTCACACATCACCTCGACATTAGATAGGTCATCGAAACAAGTTGTAGCGGAGGACTTCCTTCACCGCTTCAAATTGTCCGACGATATTAGGGAACTCCTTAGAGCTAAGAACGCCTCGATACGCGCCTACGACAGGTATCCTACCGCGGAAAATCGTATTCGAATGCGTGCCCTACAACGCGACGTAAAGTCTCGCATCGCCGAAGTCCGAGATGCCAGATGGTCTGATTTCTTAGAAGGACTCGCGCCCTCCCAAAGGTCTTACTACCGCTTAGCTCGTACTCTCAAATCGGATACGGTAGTAACTATGCCCCCCTCGTAGGCCCCTCAGGCCGACTCGCGGCGTTCGATGATGACGAAAAAGCAGAGCTGCTGGCCGATACATTGCAAACCCAGTGCACGCCCAGCACTCAATCCGTGGACCCTGTTCATGTAGAATTAGTAGACAGTGAGGTAGAACGCAGAGCCTCCTTGCCACCATCGGATGCGTTACCACCCGTCACCCCGATAGAAGTTAAAGACTTGATCAAAGACCTACGTCCTCGCAAGGCTCCCGGTTCCGACGGTATATCTAACCGCGTTATTAAACTTCTACCCGTCCAACTTATCGTGATGTTGGCATCTATTTTCAATGCCGCTATGGCGAACTGTATCTTTCCCGCGGTGTGGAAAGAAGCGGACGTTATCGGCATACATAAACCCGGTAAACCAAAAAATCATCCGACGAGCTACCGCCCGATTAGCCTCCTCATGTCTCTAGGCAAACTGTATGAGCGTCTGCTCTACAAACGCCTCAGAGACTTCGTCTCATCCAAGGGCATTCTCATCGATGAACAATTCGGATTCCGTACAAATCACTCATGCGTTCAACAGGTGCACCGCCTCACGGAGCACATTCTTGTGGGGCTTAATCGACCAAAACCGTTATACACGGGAGCTCTCTTCTTCGACGTCGCAAAAGCGTTCGACAAAGTCTGGCACAATGGTTTGATTTTCAAACTATTCAACATGGGCGTGCCGGATAGTCTCGTGCTCATCATACGGGACTTCTTGTCGAACCGCTCTTTTCGATATCGAGTCGAGGGAACCCGCTCCTCCCCACGACCTCTCACAGCTGGAGTCCCGCAAGGCTCTGTCCTCTCACCCCTCCTATTTAGCTTATTCGTCAACGATATTCCCCGGTCGCCGCCGACCCATTTAGCTTTATTCGCCGACGACACGACTGTTTACTATTCTAGTAGAAATAAGTCCCTAATCGCGAAGAAGCTTCAGAGCGCAGCCCTAGCCCTAGGACAGTGGTTCCGAAAATGGCGCATAGACATCAACCCAGCGAAAAGTACTGCGGTGCTATTTCAGAGGGGAAGCTCCACACGGATTTCCTCCCGGATTAGGAGGAGGAATCTCACACCCCCGATTACTCTCTTTAGACAACCCATACCCTGGGCCAGGAAAGTCAAGTACCTGGGCGTTACCCTGGATGCATCGATGACATTCCGCCCGCATATAAAATCAGTCCGTGACCGTGCCGCGTTTATTCTCGGTAGACTCTACCCCATGATCTGTAAGCGGAATAAAATGTCCCTTCGGAACAAGGTGACACTTTACAAAACTTGCATAAGGCCCGTCATGACTTACGCGAGTGTGGTGTTCGCTCACGCGGCCCGCACACACATAGACACCCTCCAATCCCTACAATCCCGCTTTTGCAGGTTAGCTGTCGGGGCTCCGTGGTTCGTGAGGAACGTTCACGACGACCTGGGCCTCGAATCAATTCGGAAATACATGAAGTCAGCGTCGGAACGATACTTCGATAAGGCTATGCGTCATGATAATCGCCTTATCGTTGCCGCCGCTGACTACTCCCCGAATCCTGATCATGCAGGAGCCAGTCACCGTCGACGCCCTAGACACGTCCTTACGGATCCATCAGATCCAATAACCTTTGCATTAGATGCCTTCAGCTCTAATACTAGGGACAGGCTTAGGGACCCCGGTAACCGTACTCGTCGAACTCGACAAAGAGGTCGACGTGCAACCTAACCCATGCATCAGCCCGCTGAGTTTCTCGCCGGATCTTCTCAGCGGGTCGCGATTCCGATCCGGTAGTAGATTCATTCGCGAAACAATTGCTCTTGAGTTGTTAGGTCTCCTTCGGAGGCGCTCGGGCAGTTGTTAGCAAATCCCACCCCTCTTGGCTGAGCCTTTGCTCGCCCACCTGTCCTGGTGAAACTGGAAAGGCCTTCGGGCCACCAGTAAACTTTCAATCATAAAAAAAAAAAAAAAAAAAAAAAAAAAAAAAAAAAAAAAAAAAAAAAGGATTAAATAGTCGAGTTTGGTTTTTAGAGTTTCTTTGTTTTCGACTGTGAATGCTCCCAAGTGTATTAATAATTAACGTGAACGATGCTAGGAATTGTTAAAGTAAAATTTTAAAAAGTTGTACATTTAATGTACTCACACATTGTCGTAAACAATACAGTTTTAATAGCATTTCAAAAAAGTAAAAGAAATAAATAAACGTCGTCCTAGCGAGATTTAAATATTTTATTTATAAGAAATATGCAAGATTTCGTATAATCACGACTAGAATCGTCAACGAGGGAGATATCCGATGGTTCCTTTGATGTACTTTAAGGGACAATTCTATTATTTCCCTGGTTTCGCTTTGTTTCCCGTAAACACCTTTATGTTAAGGAGGAGTTTCTTTATGGATAAACAAAATGCATGAAACTGCTGTATTTTTATTCGCCCAACTTTTGTCTTTGAAGTTTTTCGATAGTGATTCCTATGACTTAGTGACTATTGAACAGGAGTATCGTAAAACAGCTTATAACGCAATAACTTCATCGTTATTACAATCGATAACCATTCGTAGGTATATGATATAACATCTTTCACAAAAATGAAAAATTGGTTGATAAAAGGCCGCCCTTATTAAATTTTTTGGTTTGTTTTAAATTTTCAGGACACTATTAAATCCATTAAAGGAGGATTTATGGAATGGACAACTGATAAATCGTCTCCTTTAGGACATAAACCCACCACCTACTTGCCGCTATCAATGGGTATTGATAAACGATTACCGTCACTCGTAAATTCAATTCCTACCGCTGAGGATTCCATTCAAACCTTGTGGTCTCGTTTGAACTAAGACCGGTCACCAGTTAAAGGCTATCAAAACTTTCGAAGCCGAAATCTTATTTTACCGTAACACTTTAGAAACTGTTTTAAGAGCTAGACAAAAAATAAGTTCTGCCCTTAATCATCCGTCTCTTTCCTCATATCCTATTCCCAGTCACCTGGGGTCGGCGCAACATGTTTTCTCCTTCCCTACTTCTCTACCATTTCTCCGCTCACTTCCTTCTTACACATATCGTTTTTCACGCAAACCATCCATTTCTTCTTAGGTCTACCTCTTCCTCTATACCCTTCCACATTCATAGTTAACACTCTCTTACCAACCTCATTTTCATTTCGTCTCATCACATATCCATGGCATCCCAAACGCGCACTTCTCAACTTCTCTGTCACAAGTGCCACTTTCAGACTTCCTCTAACATATTCATTCCGTATTCTATCCATTCTCGTTACTTCACACATCCATCGCATCATTCGCATCTCTTCTGCATACAATCGCCAATAGCCATGCAAACTTAAGAGCAAATTCTGCCCTTAATATACCTACTTTAATCTTGCACTTAACACAAACTCGATTAAAAGATGTTGGTTAGAAACTTTTTCGAGGTACTGACAAAGGGAATCACAATAAATAAAATTTACAACATAATGAAGACAAAAAAAGGGACCCTCGGAGCTGGTTCTGTTTCAAACTTTATTTTAAAAGGAATATTTTATTAACAGTTCCCATTTTGTTACGCTGCGCTGCCGAGACAAATCAAGTTATTTTTGCTGAATTCTGCTACGTTAAACATAGTTTTTTTTTTGTTTTTTTTTTATTGCTTAGTTGCGTGGACGAGCTCACAGCCCACCTGGTGTTAAGTGGTTACTGGAGCCCATAGACATTCACAACGTAAATGCGCCACTCACCTTGAAACCGCATCTGTAGTGTGCGGGGTGCGAAAGTACTGCTCGTGAAGACTTTTATGGTGGTAAGACCTCTTATGAGTTTGCGCGGGTAGGTACCACCACCCTGCCTATTTCAGTCGTGAAGCAGTAATGCGTTTCGATTTGAAAGGTGGGGCAGCCGTTGTACTGAACTGAGACCTTAGAACTCATGTCTTAAGATGGGTGGAGGCATTTACGTTACAGATTGTCTATGGGCTCCGGTAACCATTTAACACCAGGTGGGCTGTGTGGGCTGTCCGCGTTCATTTCGAAAAATGGGGTTCTCGGCTGATAGCGACGGCCATCAATTAATTAAAAAAATCTATTATGAGTAGTATTTCTTGTTTATATTTGCACTAGTCGTTCACATAAACATAGGGAATAATCTAATATATTTCAAAAAAATTAAACATGATGAATCTATACTAATATATAAATCTACAGTGGTTTTTACGGATGTTCCGTTATAACTACTGAACCGTGCATCCGATTGACTTGAACCTTGGTATCCACGTAGAAAATACTTGTACTTAATGGATAAGCTAATATTTATATGAGTGTTGGACTCCCTACACCAGTTGCGGGGGCGTTAATTATGAGAATCTTTGTGAGGGTGAGAAATAATAATGTTAATTTTAAATGCCCAGCGAAGCGGACGGGTACAGCTAGTGCCCTCATATGCATAATGCAACAAAGTTTAGTCATTGTAAAATTTCATTTGGACTTTTTATCCAATATGAACCCGCAACATTACTTATTTAATGATGCATGCAAAGCTATAATTTTTATAATCTTTTGCCTATGAAACTTCACGTTTTCAAAGATCGTGAAATTGTCTTCGCAAGTACAAAAGAGATTAAGTATCCTAATTTAAGGATACTTTCCTGATTATAGACGCTTTTTTTTTTCAAAATATATACGATTATAAAAGCAAACATATAACAATTAAGTATAATTTTCTCTTCGATTTATTTTGATTCGCAGTATACGAGAATGTTAATTTTTTTTAACATGTTTATTCATCTACACATCTGATAACCAAAAAAATCTACATAAATATAAAGAAACTAGTTACATTTTTCTCGAATCTCTGTAATTTTGCCAACATTGGTATACGCTAATATATTAAAAAGCGGCTCGAATTCCCAATGTAACAGTAAAAAATTCTGAATCTAATCTTCATTTTAGCGTAGCATACAATTTCTGAATTCTCCACAGAAAAAAAATCTTTGCAAGCGAAAATTTACCATCCGAAGTGGGTCACATTAAAAATCGCTGAATCTAAGCTAACGATAAATCGCGGAAAGTCGGCCATTAGTAAAAATACACGGAGTTCCGGGACTGAAACAAACAGATGCCAGGGCCGGCGACCGACGACAAAACGAAGATTTATTCTCTGAGGCTCGGCGTGTACTTCTCATAGCGAAGAAAACTATCGAGTGCGTATCCGTATGTTTAATTAAAACTGATTTTACGGTTTTGAAGTGAAACTTCTAACGCGACTTCCAACAAAGGTTGCGTTAAATGTTTGACGCTACCATACTAGTAAGAGACAGAGCGAGAGTGAATGCGTGGCACTAGAACGCATGCGCGTAGTATACCTGTTTCAGGCCAGTGCGAGCGTTAGCAACGAGTGGCGTCCGATATTTTAATGGAGTATTTAATATATTATTATTATTTTTTTAAATATTTATTTTTCTATAATTTTTATATTATTTATACGCTCGTTTGGGATGCGACTAATTCTAACGCTGGCAGAGCTGCTTCAACGGCTGAAGGCCTCAAACGGCGGAAATATGAATCTGAATGAATGATCTATAATTTAAAATATATATAATATAAATGTTGCAGGTCGCATATCTTATACACAGCATTCCCTATTACAAGAGGAATCTGATTGAAGAATGAAAAATGAAGAAAACCACAATACTACACATCGAAAAAGAAGTTTCACTTCATTCACGTGCACGAAGTTGCACGCGCACCGTTTTTTTTTTATAATAACGCAATTTTTTATAATTTTCGACATATCGTATATACTTTATCGTTTTAGTTTAGTTCACGACTAATTCTTCACGATATTACTCGCGAACATTCAAACATTGTGATAACTGCTGTCGGATTTTAAATATCAATAGTAAAACCTAGTTCACATTGTGTTTTCATCTCATAAGGTTCGTTGAAGATACCACTACTAAAACCACAGCTATGTATTTAATTAATAATTTAATCAAATGAGACCCACAGTAAAATTTATATTTATTATTTTATAAAAGAATAAGTAATACTCCACTGAACTTTTGTGCGGGATAGTAGAATAGTCAAGTCTTATTCCTACATCTAAGTTGGGCTCTGCAGTAACACTCACGCCGATTTGCCCCGCTGAGATTTAGAAATCCATAGACCATTACATTTTTCTGTAGATAACAAGGATATTATGTGAAATCGAATAGCTTTCAAGTGCTACATACAAAAAGAGGCTTAGAAGAACATCAGAAGCTTGTTTTAAATATTTTTTTTGTATTTTCATAGGCGGGGAGACGTACTCATGTGGTTCAACTAAGAGCGGTGATCAGTGTACTTAGTGCGAGTTTTTAACGCTCTCGATAGCGTAAAAGTTAACTCAAATTTGTATGGAGTTGGAACGTTTGCCTACGTTTGCCGCTAGGGGCGCTGTTTCAACTGCATACAAATTTTAGCTAACTTGCTCGCTATCGAAAACGTTAAAGAACTCGCACTAAGCACACTGACATTTAAGTGAAGACTCTCTCACCTTACTAAGTGAATGAATGCCTAGAGATATAACATTGAAGTATATTGTAAAACAGCATTCTCATACTTTAATCTAGAACTGACTGTTTCTTCGGCAATTTTCATTTTAAATGATTGTAATATGTATTATTGTTCAAGCATAATATACCTATATAGCTCCAATAGTTTCTCAAAGAAACTGCTAGGTACCAGATGTAGGCTACATTCATAATCAGGATAGTGGAGAGTATTAAGCGGTAGGCAGCGGCTTGGCTCTGCCCCTGGCATTGCTGAAGTGCATGGGCGACGGTTACCACTCACCATCAAGTAGGCCGTATGCTCGTCTGCCTACAAGGGCAATAAAAAAAGGATAATCCCCTAAATAAAAAACGCAGTGTATCATTCAATCGCTGTTAGCTTGATGCCAAAAAAACTTGCTGTAACCAAGAGGATCTTTCTTTCGAAGTTTTTGAAGCACACAATGTTTCCTAAATCTTATATCGATTAACGAATTTAAACCTTAACAAAACAAACCAATGAAGTGTTGTAAAATTAAACCACCCGCACAGTTTAAAACACTATCAGTTTATTGTCAAAGTGGAGTGGAGATATATGAAACAATAACATAAAACGACAGTATACACTATTACAAACTATTTTATAATTACTATCGTAAGCCAACGGGAGCGAAACTTGGTTTGTTCGCAAGGACTTGATCAAAAAACTTCAAGTGTTTGTGAATAAGTGCCTGCGTCAGATTTTGAAAATCTTTTGGTCTGAGAAGATCACTAACAAAGAGCTGTGGAGGATCACTAAGCAGACACCAATGGAGAAGGAGATCCTTACGCGGAAGTGGCATTGGATTGGTCACACTTTGAGAAAGCCCGATACCCACCTATTAAAGAGAGCACTGACCTGGAAAGTGTCTGGCAAAAGGAAGAGAGGCCGCCCCAGAACAACTTGGCGTCGCTCGGTGGAGCAGGAGCTAGGGGTCTTGGGCATGACGTGGGAGGAGCTAGAACAGACTGCCCAAGACCGATATAAATGGAAAAATTTGATTCAAGTCCTACACCCCAGCAGAAGGTAATAGGAAAGAATGATGATGATCGTAAGCCAAAGTTATTAAGAAAGCGCAAGCGTCTCGCATCAAATCGACCAGCTGACTGACTTGGCGAGGGCCGATACAAAGTGTGTCTAGATATGCATATGCATTTATTCTATATTTCAACATTGAAAACAACTTTGTTCACTCGCAGTCACTATATAAAAATTCGGATCGTTCGTCCGTTCAACACAAAATGAATTATTAAAATTGAAATCGATTTTTACATCTTACAATGTATGTAATAATAACAATATTATGTTAGAAATAATTTTTAACAAGCTACACCAAAGTCTATTTAAAACTCAAACGTACGATAGCACGTCACAAATGAAATACAAACCTTTCCACGATTCAGTGTGAAAGTTTTTTATCTGTCGAGGGAAACGAGGGTTGACGGAAACTGCACCTCAGGCGACAGGAGCGCTCCGTGCATCCGGAGTTTTTCGCTACGGTGACCATGATTTTTTTTATTTCCCTTACCTTATATTTTCCGTACATTAACTAATTTTTACTGGTAGAAGGACTCTTGTGAGTCCGCACGGGTAGATACCACCACCCTGCCTATTTCGGCCGTGAAGCAGTAATGCGTTTCGGTTTGAAGGGTGGCGCAGCCGTTGTAACTATACTGAGGCCCTAGAACTTATATCTCAAGGTGGGTGGCATATTTGCGTTGTAGATGTCTACGGGCTCCAGTAACCGCTTAACACCAGGTGGGCCGTGAGATCGTCCACCCATCTAGGCAATAAAAAAAAAATTTAGAGCCATACAGCAGCAAAGGACACCCCTTGCGCTCTCTCACGCGACGTCCGATCATTAATGAGTTTCATAATAACATAAAGATTAATATTTATGACAATCTGTCAGTTCTGATGATGCTACGAAATATTTTTAATGCAATAAAGGGTCATGACCTCAACTTACTGTCGTTATGTCTGTGCAGGGATGCCGGTATAAAGATGAAAAAAAAAAAAACATTTCGAAAAATTCTGGTCACAAATCATGGCAACCCAACATAAAAGCGTTCTAATAAAACCCACTACACCTGGTAACATTAGCAATTGTCTTTGGAAAACGCGCTGGCTCCTTTGTCTTTCGTTTTAAATTCCAACTGAATGGTAAGCACGTTTGTAAATAAACTTTGTATGTCTATTTAGTTGTTTATAACAATTCATACCTATTATATAAGTATAGTATTATTTTAGCTTGAGTTTACATGAATAATCTTATACTTGTGTGCGGTATGATAATAAGTGACAAACCAAAAAATTTCCTTATCTTCAAGACAGAACGATTTCAAGGTTATATAGCTCTGTTTGGATGAAAAAAATCGAAAAAAAAATTAATAATCCTGAAATACTTGAATACTTGAAGAGGTTACAAGAAAAGACAAAGAGAATATCCCCACCCAACACACAACGCCATAACGCATCACACAATACCATTACTGCAACTAGCAATTGGACTGGTAGGTATATTAAGCAGCCCTCGATATAATTCTTGATACGAAAAAATACTAATTTATTATATTATTACTATTATATATATTATTATTACTATTTTTTTACTGGTGGTAGGACCTCTTGTGAGTCCGCGCGGGTGGGTACCACCACCCTGCCTATTTCTGCCGTGAAGCAGTAATGCGTTTCGGTTTGAAGGGTGGGGCAGCCGTTGTAACTATACTTGAGACCTTAGAACTTGTATCTCAAGGTGGGTGGCGCATTTACGTTGTGGATGTCTATGGGCTCCAATAACCACTTAACACCAGGTGGGCTGTGAGCTCGTCCACACATCTAAGCAATAAAAAAAATAAAAATAAAATGTTTAGTATTACCACTTATTTTCTGAGTCGTTGTATAATATTTTTAAATTTTTTATTATTATTTTATTTTCTCTTTTTATTGTAACTATTGTACTATTCAGCACGTCTGAAGCAGTATGTTTCAAGAAAATAGCGTTTCCGTTAAAACAAAATCTTAAAAGCGAATACGCAAGCCTTACCGATTTTGACATAGTTCGAGGCCTCGCTAGGGCTTAGTATATATTAACGAGCGAAGCGATTTTAAATTCAAGCGATTTTTTATGGATAAATAAAATTTTAGTTCTATAATTCTGTTTTTTTTATTCCTTCCACAGATAGACGAGGATACAGCCCACGCGATTGTTAGTGGTCCCCCTTGCTCATGGACTATAGCGATGCCAGGAACACAGCGAAGCCTTTGCCTTTTTTTCTAAATGGTAAAGGCCCATTCACTAAACTAAAATATTTTCATCAACTGAAAACACGCTTGTATGTACTAAAAGTGGTATCCGTATTTTGTTAAATTTTTACTACACATACGAGCTTACCGCCTTAATAATTAGCTTCAACATTGCCTCTTGCTTATATGCGAATGTCGTAATGGAGACAACATAATATATCGTCTTTTCGCATTAAAAGTGTACAATTTCCAAAAATATTTTAAAATTGAGTTAATATGCGGAATCATTTGGTATCACCAGTATTTTCTCATAAATACTGTCAAAAGAGCGTAGTTGGGTTTGAGTTTTTTTTGTTTTAGTTTACCTGTATTTTGACTACTGTTAAGAAAATTAATACATAGCTTTATCTTACTTTAAAAGATATAACTAGTAAAAAATTTAAAATAAATGTTGCAAAGATGATTAATATTAAAAATATCACATGTTAAACCTTTAAAACACTCTCCTGTAAAATTAGTAAGTTTTGAGATTATACCATTTTAATGCGAGAAGACGATATATGGAGGGGTAAAAGGTTATTCGGCTTAAGCGACGTTCCGGTTAATACGCGACATTTATCTTTATCTTTAAAGGTGCGTTTAATTTGGTATCAGCATCAACAGTTCGATGTTTTTAATTGAACTTCAATTAAGTTTACTGTATTCAAATAGCTGAAGAAGTTTTTTTGTTACGATTTTATTTCCACATTTTAAACTTTATATAGCTCTCCTGTAAGGTTGCAAAAATGTTGCTTAAAACAAATATCTTTTCACCCCTCGATATAAATTTTTTTTATTGCTTAGATGAGTGGACGAGCTCACAACCCACCTGGTGTTAAATGGTTACTGGCGCCCATAGACATTTACAGCGTAAATGCGCCACCCACCTTGAGATATAAGTTCTAAGGTCTCAAGTATAGTTACAAGTATAGTGAATTTATTTATTTATTTAACTTCATGTAAAATTTACATTGGCGGACTTAATGCCTAAGGCATTCTCTATCAGTCAACCAAAGGTTACGCAGAGTAAATAATGGAAGGTGCAATAAAATTTATATTAAGTTACAAATACATACACACACACATATTATTATATATACACACATACATACACATATAATAGGTTGGGGAAAAAGTTTTTGTATATGTAAATATAACAGAAAAAAATTACATTTTTATTGTGTTTCGAAGCCACTATGGCCGCCCCTTAATCGCAGCGAGCGTGATTACACCAAACAACCGACAATCGCAAATGGAAAAAGGCACGGAGCTGCAATATATTATTTCCTTCTAATATTCTTCCTTAAGACTGAGATTTAACATAACTAGGGTTCGCCGATCGAAATTCGACCACAATCACTGACGCACCAAAACTCAGATTCGCTTAACTTTTCATTATGCTATTCACGTATTGAAAAAAAACCTGAGAATTGAGAGTTAGATTTGATGTCTTTAGCTAGATAACGGCAGTCACGTTGTGATATGGTGGTAGGACCTCTTGGGAGTCCGCACGGGTAGGCACCACCACCCCGCCTATTTTCCGCCGTGAAGCAGTAATGCGTTTCGGTTCGAGGGGTGGGGTAGCCGTTGTAACTATACTGAGACCTTAGAACTTATATCTCAAGATGGGTGGCGCATTTACGCTGTAGATTTCTATGGGCTCCAGTAACCACTTAACATCAGGTGGGCCGTGAGCTCGTCCATCGATCTAAGCAATAAAAAAAAAATCTATGGACTCTTTTAACTGATTAATACCAGGTCGTCGTGGCCTAAAGGATAAGCCGTCCGGTGCATTCGTGTTGAACGATGCATCGGTGTTCGAATCCCAGGCGGGTAACAATTTTTCTAATGAAATACCTACTTAACAAATGTTCACGGTTGACTTCCACGGTGAAGGAATAACATCGTGTAATAAAAATCAAACCCGCAAAAATTATAATTTGCGTAATTACTGGTGGTAAGTCCTCTTGTGAGTCCACCTCTTGTGAGTCCGCACGGGTAGTTACTACCACCCTGCCTATTTCTGCCGTGAAGCAGTGATGCCTTTCGGCTTGGAGAGTGCGGCAGCTGTTGTAACTATACTGAGACCTTAGAACTCATATATCAAGGTGGGTGGCGGCATTTACGCTGTAGATGTCTATGGGCTCCAGTAAAACCACTTAATACTAGGTGAGCCGTGAGCTCGTCCACCCATCTATGGAATAAAAAATAAATAAAAAATAAAACTAGGTGGGCTGTGAGATTATGCTAGAGCCCGTTCAATTCAATAAAAGCACATATACCATTGCCTGTTAGTTTATTTTGAACGTTGACACGAACGAAATAAATTCGCTATTCACACACGGTTAGTTGACCCCAAATTAACTTACTTTGCTTTACCAGAGACTGATACATAGACAATTACAATTATTAGGTAATAATTAAGGTACGTAAGCCTTTCTGTTAAATAATCTGGTTCCCTGACATGACTCCTTACTAGGGTTGACAACATTGAACTGACTTATTAGTAATCGAAGCCATTATAGGCTAAGGCATATCAATGGAGAACGTTCTTACACCGGTGTACCCATTATCTACATATTTCGCAAAAAACCCATCACAGCTGAATTAAAAATTCAAAGGAATGTCTCGGTCAGCTAAGGATTGCTTTGAGCGTCGTCATCGCGAAGAGTATTCCTTATAAAAAAAAAGATGATATAATAGACATTACACCTAAAGGGAAAACCATTATGCTCAGTGTATGAATCTTGGCCTGAAATGGGAATCGAACCCAGGACCCTATTCCCAGCAAACAGAACTCACAACTGTGCTACAAAGTCAACATTAATAGTGCATTAAAAAGTCTAATATCACAAGGACCTAAAGCCGCAGACTTAACCGCCTTATTCGTACAAACAGGTCTTTTATTAGAAAGTTTTCCGTTTTAAACGAAAAACACTAAGCACAAACAAACAATTCACAGAACTCCTTCCAAGAGAGATAACCAAGTTTAATTTGACAGTTCGTGAAGGAAAACCTGCCTCGCATTGTCCAAAGCGGAACTTTGTAAATCCCCTTCTACTTGAGAATGCAAAGGCGCTTTTTATCCTTAATTTTTCATTATTAAAAGGGTTGCAAATAAACGAAATTACTTGGTTTTGGAAAGAAGTTCGTTAAGGGACAATGCGGAGGGGTACCCTAACCGGCAAAAAACGTCCGTAACGTAAGATTTTTATTAGTAATGCACACAGTGTACGACTTAACTTTGTAATAACGTACAAAAAATAAAAAACCATAATAAAATATGTATACCCGAATAATTATTTTCTTTATACCTCGAACAGAACTTAAAATTAATATTTTTATAATAAGGAACTTCGTTCCTATCCGGTGTCCCACGACACCAGATTTTTTTTTTTCTATCGCCCATCAATACAGTGAATCTTTTTTTATTGCCCTTGTAGGCAGACGAGCATACGGCCCACTTGATTTTGAGTCGTTACCATCGCTCATGGACATCAGCAATGCCAGGGGCAGAGCAAAGCCTTGTTTGAAGAAGGACATGTCACAGCGCTCGGAAAACACCGTAGAGGGGAGCTCATTCCAAAGCCACTCAAAGCCATCAATAATAAACGGGGCATTACCAAATTTTAGCACATTAGTAAAAAATTAGCATATCGTCGCTGTCAAACCAAAATCTGCTATATGCAAAAACTATTTTGAATTAACGACTAAAAACATTTTCGTAGAAAATTTTATATGAAGGTGAATTTTTAAGAACTATATCAAATGAAAGCTATAGATAAATTTTAAAGCTATGGACACACAACAGTTTCTTTTAAAGAGTATTGGGAAACTTGGGGTCGACATTTCGAACGACGTCCAGTTTCGGAGTCATTTGGAAGGCAAAGCCAAGTTGACGTCGAAAATGCTGGGAGTCCTCAACAGTCCCGCCCTTCGAAACGAAAGGCATTACTGCTTCACTGTGTGGAGGTCCTACCACCAGTGACAACGGCAGTGGCTGCTTTTGAGAAGTATGTGGCGATCAGTTTGACTAATAATGTTTAATAACCCTTATGGATGAAAATTGAACTTCCAAATTTGAAATTGAAATTTTCAACCGCATGTCTCAACATGGAGTTTCTTTTTTTGGGTGTGCACGAGCTCCTATAAGCACTTAAAATAGGAAGCGCCATGATCCTTGCACACTTCAAGTAAAAATGTTAATGTGAACTTTATATTGATGTACTTAATCTTCTTTTTCGTTACCACGCTCTTGGCAGAGAGGTCGTGACCATGATGCTATCAGTAACGAGCTCACAAGCCGGTGCCATTCTTACCTTCCGAATATGCGTTAGGTGCTTACATGTTGAGGACAATCCGTTGCAGCCTTGACCTGGTCAGTCCATCTAGCAGAAGAGCTGCCTCTACCTTTCCCGTTACCACCAGTCGCTCAATAGTAGCATTCCCACCCTGTAACACACTCACCTTACTAAAGTTACTTTAGAAGTCGTCGTGGCCTAAGGGATAAGACGTCCGGTGCATTTGTGTTGAGCGATGCACCGATGTTCGAATCACAGGCGGGTACCAATTTTTCTAATGAAATACGTACTCAACAAATGCTCACGATTGACTTCCACGGTGAAGGAATAACATCGTGTAATAAAAATGAAACCCGCAAAATTATAATTTGCGTAATTACTGGTGGTGGGACCCTCTTGTGAGTCCGCGCGGTAGGTACCACCGCCCAGCCTATTTCTGCCGTGAAGCAGTAATGCGTTTCGGTTTGAAGGGTGGGGCAGCCGTTGTAACTATACTTGAGACCTTAGAACTTATATCTCATGGTTGGTGGCGCATTTACGTCGTAGATGTCTATGGGCTCCAGTAACCACTTAACACCAGGTGGGCTGTGAGCTCGTCCACCCATCTAGCAATAAAAAAAATCAATTACGTATTATCTTAAAACTGCCACATCCATACACTTCAAACTCTTGACTGTAAGGTAGAGGAAGTCCAACGTTTGAAACAAACCGTGCGCGCTGTGTACAAATGAATCCTTGAGCCCTTTTCGGATCACAGATCTAAAAACCCATTCAGAGATATGACAAGTGGAAATACGATTTTAAGTCGATTCCAGTATTAGCTGTGAAACATCGAATCTGAGTTAAGAAATTCAAATTGCATTGAAAATTCTGCAAGTCGGGTATTCGTTTGGAATGGGCACAAGAAGTTATGCCGTGAAACTTCTGGCATTCCTGTTCGAAGGGTGGAACAGTTTTTTTAGAACACAGTCCACATTTAAACCTCATATGACAAAGCAAATGAAAACATTTACGTTGCGCCGTCTGATTGAAATAATCTATATATATAAAAACGAATTGCTGTTCGTTAGTCTCACTAAAACTCGAGAAAGGCTGGACCGATTTGGCTAATTTTGGTCTTGAATTATTTGTGGAAGTCCAGAGAAGGTTTAAAATGTAAATAAATATGAAAATGCTCGGACTTAAATAAAAATAGCAATTTTGTTTTTCCTTTGATGTGTCCTCCGTCGGACGGATTCTTTTTGTTTGTTTTAAGTTTATTTTATACAAAAGTTTAGGTCTTTTATTTATCGATTGAGGCACTACGAAGTCTGTCGAGTCAGCTAGTTTTATATAATACGCATCCATATTTGTTTATGGAAGAAATTTAAAGTAAGCTAATGTTAGTTCAACTTCACTTCCAGTACACAAACAGCTCGGCGTTGGTTCATTCCCAACATTTTCGTTGTACATTTGTTTTATTATTATTTGGGACGCGTTTTGTCTACGCTGATTTAATTTCAAATATCCGAGAACGGTCTTACGAAAACAGGTCTTCATTTTTTATGTTCCGTAAAATATTTTTTGATGTTCGTAAATTGAAAATCGTGAAATTACAATTTGAAATGTTAATAATGCGAGCCCCTCTGGCCATTGAGGAGTACTCCGAGTTTATAAACATTTTTTATATTCAAATCGAATCAGTCACGTTCTTGTCAATTTAATTAAGTGTCATCACAGTACGTTGAACTTTTCATATTCTCTTTATGTGTTAATAATACGATGTCTGAGATACATTTTCCTTTTTTTTATTGCTTGGATGGGTGGACGACCTCACAGCCCACCTGGGTTACTGAGTTAAGTTAAGTGGTTACTGAGCCCATATATATTTACGACGTAAACGCACCACCCACCCTGAGATATCAGTTCTAAGGTCTCAGTATAGTTACAACGGCTGCCCCGCCCTTCAAACCCTAACGCATTACTGCTTCATGGCATAAATAGGCAGGGTGGTGACACCTACCCGCGTGGACTCACAAAAGATCCTACCACCAGTAATTATGCAAATTATAATTAAAATTTAGTTTCCAGCGACCTTTTCTACCACGTACCATCCGGCTTTGGAATGAGCTCCCCTCTACGATGTTTCTCGAACTCTATGACATGTCCTTCTGCAGACGAGGCTTGTGCAGAGTACTTAACAAAAAGCAGCGGCTTGGCTCTGCCCCTGGCATTGCTGGCGTCCATGGGCAAAGGCAACCACTTACATCAGGTGGGACGTATGCTCGTATATCCACAAGGGCAATCAAAAAAATAAAAATACACGAACCATTAAAATATTACACTCCTTTTTATGCAGTTGTGTAAAATTAGAGGCAACGGCAAGAAATATTCATACGAAAAAATACTTTTAAAAAAAAGTGTAAAACATATTATGAGCATTTATAACAATTGGGTCGCGAAAGCTTAGCCAGAAGCACACGAAGTTTCTACTTAGAGAGTTAGCCCCCAGACAAATGTGTGCACAACTGTTAATGTATGTAAATTTGTGTTTAGCATGAAATACGGCCAAAGCTAATTGCTATGGAGCTTTTGTTAAGGTCATTTTAAACTTCAACCATTTATTTTGGATGAAGGCTTACTGTGCTGTTGTAACATCTACGGGCACGGTCATAGGTATACATGGAGATGACATTTAAATCGAATATATAAAACTACGAGTATTGTTCCTTTTTATTGAATGCTTAGAGGGTGGGCGATTATACTACTCACTAGGTGTTAAGTGGCTGCCAGAGCCCATAGGCATCAACAACATAAATACCGCCACCCGCCTAGAGATATGAGTTCTAAGTCACAGTTTTTGCAATAAAACGATTGCCCCACCCTTCAAACCGAAACGCATTATCGCTTCACGGCAGAAATAAGCAGGATGGTTGGTGTTTCTGATTCCAGCGGTCTGACTGGCCATCGTACCGACAAGGCCAACGTTCCAGAACATTCGCTACATCTTATGGTAGCGAATGTTCTGGAATGTTCTTAAGGTTCCGTCAGCCGAGCGTCATTGGTCGTAGTGTGCCGCGTCAAAAAAGTTTGAGAATCACTGATTTTATGCTAGTTGATTAAGTAAAGAACTCATAAACTTATATTTTTGTTTGTGTGATGTGACATTTTTAAATAGTTAATAGTGTGCCGCGTCAAAAAAAGTTTGAGAATCAATTATCAAAAAACGAAAATTACATTTAGACACAACTAGAACAACAAGAGGCATAAAGATAAAAATGATTCATTCAGTTATATTATTATGAAAAAACTCTAATGGAACATCTAACGGATAACAACAATAGTTTATTAGTTAATATTTACTCTCTGTAACACAAAATCTGTAGCCAAACTCGGACCGATTCATTCTAAACGTCCAACGTTTACAGTTGGCTGACCGAAAAAAAATACTCTTAATTAAAAAAACCGTATATAAAATCTAAATACGAAGACTCGAAAAACATCGGTCTTAATCAAAACCGCTTCCAATGAAAACCTTTAGAACCGAACATTAGAAAAAAAAACCTTTTTTTTTTCAAATTATAAATACATACAGAGAGGATCGCGTCCGGACATTCGTATGGAACGTGTCTATTATAAGAACTCCGATTTCGAATTGCCTCGAGGGGATCACTGGTCCCTTTTTAATTTGGGGAAAAAATCGAAAGCAACGGACAATGACGGACGTAGTTAGGACATGTCGGGGGTCACCACGTATCGAAAACAAATAAAATAATAACAATCGTAAAACACACAAGGGACTTAATATTGAATCTTCGCCTGTATTGTGGATACCGAAAGCGTATTAGATCAGAATTAGTACAACCAGATCCGAAAAATGAAAGTGCTTGCACAGATATATAGATTTTGATTAAGTTTCGTGTTTCGCGCGAAGATATTGTTACGCGGCTAATAGTAACGCCATCTATCGTCAGATAGCAGAAACGAATATCAAAAGAAATAGTAAGATCGAGAACGCTCGAGAAGCGAAACGCCATCTATTATCAAATAGCGGAAACACATATAGAAACGACTGGCGTTATCGAGAATCGTAACAATATCATAAGTCAATAAAAGAAAAAAAATCTTCTACATTAAACTCCTATCCTCAAGGTTTTCCACCTGCTTTATGGATGCCCAAAACACACAGATACACAACAAAAATAAACACATCCAATCTCAAACGTCAAATTGGATGAATGTATATTAAAATACTCATTCCAAAGCAACAAAATACCAAAAATACAAAAAAAAAAGTACCTTGGATAACAACATAATATGTTATTTGATATACACACACATACACAGCCTACACACACACATATGCCAAGCAATACACAATTAACTGCCAAGCGAAAGAGCGAGACGTGTAAAAGAGCAAGACACAAAAAGTATGTGTATCTTTGTCTTGCCACGGAAGACACAATATTCGCTGTATTTTATGGATCACAGAGCCAAGCAGTAACTCAAAAGAGTAAGTGAACTACAAAACCTCTCTTCTTGCCCTAAGCGACAGCTACACTTGAGTTTTTAGCTCTCCTTTGGAGGCACTTGGATAACTGTTAGCAAATCCCAATCTTCCTGGATGAGCTCTTGGACGCCCACTTGTCCTGGTGAAACTGGAAAGGCCTCCGGGCCACCAGTAATCTCTCAAACATAAAAAAAGCGATCTGCAATGGACTTTTCCATCAGCTGCCTGTCTCCCCTTTTTTCAATCAAGGCTAGAAAAATGTCCATAGTGATTTACGGTGATAGATGGGAACCTCACTCCATCAAGTGGGCATGATCATCACCACCAGCATTCTTCTGAAAAAAACGAATGGGAAAGCAATATTTGGTTAGAGTACGCCTCTGTGTGAGGTTAACCGTCACAATACTACAGAAATAACAAGTTTGCTTCCACGATGACCTCTCAGTTACATCGGAATGATTTAATATATGTCTCATTTGAAATATTCTCAATATGTTTGTTATACAGGGTGGCCCATAAGTCCTTTGAAAAGTAAAATTTGAATAAAACGAACAGGGCGCGCGTGAGCGGTGCAGGGGAAGCGGGGGGAGTAACTTCGGTTTCTGGGAATTTAGTCCCGATGGAGCGTTTTACCGGAGCGGACCGTGCGTTTTGTGTGCGCGAGTTTTATAAAAACGACAATTCGGCAACCGTTGCGCGGCGTAAATTTCGAGAACACAAAGGTTTACACAACTTTGACGACACTCCAACTCTTCAAACGATTAAGAACTGGGTTGCTAAGTTCGAGGAGACCGGTTCGACGTTAGATAAACCGCGGTTGGGTCGCCCAAGGACGTCACGTACGGAACAAAACATAGACACAGTGACACAGTCTATTCGCGAAAATCCGACACAGTCAACTCGTAAGCGCGCCAGAGCATTAAACGTATCCAGGACATCGTTACAACGGATTTTGAAGAAAGATTTACATATGCACCCTTACAAAATTCAGTTGGTTCAAGAATTAAAGGAAACTGACGGTATTCAAAGACAAAATTATGCGAATGAAATGTTGAATCGGTTTACTTCCTTCAATAACATAATGTTCTCTGACGAGGCTCATTTCCATCTTAACGGGCATGTTAGTAAACAAAATTGCCGCTATTGGAGCCCCATCAATCCAAAACTTAAGCATCAGAAGCCCTTACATAGTCCGAAAGTGACTGTTTGGGCCGCTATGTCAGCCCATGGTATCCTAGGGCCTTACTTCTTTGAGGATGGCAGAGGGCGCGCAGTTACTGTTACGTCGGAGCGATATGTGGCTATGATCGAAGAGTTTTTCATACCAGAATTGCAAAACTTTTCAGGCTTTAATGCCAGGACGTGGTTTCAACAGGATGGGGCCACTTCTCACACCTCTAACACTGCTATGCCCGTTATCCGTCAACTTTTTCCTGGCAAAGTTATCTCTAAGAGAGGAGACATTTCCTGGCCTCCACGTAGTCCAGATCTGACCCCGATGGATTTTTTTTTGTGGGGCTACCTTAAGGCTAAAGTATACGACACAAACCCGCGGTCAATTGAGGCCCTAAAAGAAAACATCCGCAGAGAAATGACAAGCATTTCAGCAGTGACGTGCCGCGCAGTCATCGACAATTTTAGACGTCGTTTGCAAGAGTGCCGTGATCGCAACGGATTACATTTAGGAGATGTTATTTTCAAAAAATAATTCCCGTTTTTTAAGCTTTTTATGTAAATAAAAATTTAATTCATAATGTAATTAGTTTTATTTTAATAATTTTTTTTTCATATCAAAGGACTTATGGGCCACCCTGTATTACAAGACAATTAACTTATGCGGTGTCTTTATCAATTAATAACTTTCAATCGGTAATGCGATTATGATAATAAAAAGATGTGCGGTGTCGTGGGACACCGGTTAGAACGAAGTTGCTTATTATAAAAATATTAATTTTAAGTTCTATTCGAGGTATAAAGAAAATAAAACTAGAGGTTTCGCAAGAACCCACGTTCATTCGGTAACGTGCGAACTTATTGTGGTACACTTCATTCACGGTTGTTTGCATAAGAGTTAGCGTATTGCGCAAACGAACGCTCTGAGATCGTGGTCAATGAATGATAAAAAAATATGTTATTTTTTGTACGTTATTGCAAAGTTAAGTAGTACACTGTGTGCATTACTAATAAAAATCTTACGTTACGGGCGTTTTTTTCCGGTTAGGGTACCCCTCCACGTCGTCCCATAAGGAACTTCGTTCCAATAATAAAAACTGGGAACAAATCACACACAATCGTCCGGTCCCAATTTAGGATTCCCTCTATTATGGGTACCAGACTGATAAACATACTGATATATCTTTTATACTATAATATTATAAAGAGGAATTAAAAAGAGGAAAGATTTGTTTGTTTGTATTGAATAAGCTCCGAAACTACTAAACCGATTTGAAAAATTCTCTCGCTGTTTCGAAGCTACACTATTCTCGAGTGACACAGGTTAGGGATCCTTACTAAAACTACAATAATGTAACTCAAGGTGTGAAAAAATCACCTAAAATATTCTTTACATCGCGTGCCCTGCGAAAACTTGATGATATTTTTTTTTTATTGCTTAGATGTATGGACGAGCTCACAGCCCACCTGGTGTTAAGTGGTTACTGGAGCCCATAGACATCTACAACGTAAATGCGCCACACATCTTGAGATATAGGTCTCAGTATAGTCACAACGGCTGCCCCACCCTTCAAACCGAAACGCATTACTGCTTCACGGCAGAAATAGGCGGGGCAGTGGTACCTACCCGTGCGGACTCTAGAGGTCCTACCACCAGTAAGTCTTGTATTACATAATATTACATATAGTAGTACCGATGTAAACAATTTGTCTATAACAAATAAAGATTTGTATTATTTTTGTTTTCTGTGTTTACTTGTCAAATAATTAAATGCTTTAACTTTAACAACATATAAGTTTAGGGGCATCTGCTACAAGATGTCGCTAATTTCCATACAAAAAATATTTGTCTTAAAGTTTCGGGGCCCTGGTTAGAAGTCTATTCGCCAAACATCAGTATATGACATTGTAATGTGACTAGACAAATAAAGATGATTTAATATGATGATGTTTTCTAACATAAAAATATTTGTTGTGAGATAGTTCGTACTATAACGAACAAGTCTGAGCTATTTTGAATTTCTAAAAGAACTTCATGTATTAAAATAAGCTCACCGGAAACTAGAGCAAGACTAATATGAGTTTCGAGTTCGCTTACACGACAAACATTTTTCTTTAAGTTCTGAATCAGACCGTTGGGGCCACTAAATCGATGATTTAATTTAAATCCTTAAATTATTTAGTGGTATAGTCGTTTCTAACCGCTGACTACTGCTCAAACTGCATATGTCACGACGCGTAACCTTTATAGCAAGATATTACACGAACCAAATGTAAACGTCACTGGTGAGAACATTCAGCCTGTCAGTTGTCAATCTCACTAAACGTCAATGTCAATTGTTTATCTATGGTCGTCATAGTCACGTATGTCGTCGTGGCCTAAAAGATAAGACTTCTGGTGCATTCGTATGTAGCGATGCACCGGTGTTCGAATCCCGCCAGCAAGTACCAATTTTTCTAATGAAATACGTACTCAACAGATGTTCACGGTTGAATTCCATGATGAAAGTATAAAATCGTGTAGTAAAAATCAAACCCGCAAAATTGTAATCAGCGTAATTACTGGTGGTAGGACGTATTGTGAGTCCGCACGGGTAGGTATAACCACCCTGCCTATTTCTGCCGTGAAGCAGTAATGCGTTTCGGCTTGAAGGCTGGGGCAGGTGGGTGACGGCGTTTACGTTGTAGATGTCTATTAGCTTCGGTGACCACTTAACAACATTTAGACCGTGAGGTGGTCCACCCATCTAAACAATTTAAAAAAACATAACTGAAATAAAAGCGGGCGTTCCATTTAATTATGAAAAAAATCTGCAATCTTTAACCAATTCACATAACTTCGTCCCCTAAGCGCTAATTATCCTATAGGCATGTTATGATGGCCGTTTTGACATATTACAATAGTGATGTCAAATTTCAATTTATTCTCGAAAAAAATATAATGAAAACTATAATTTTATTTTATCTACGCGAGTTTGCCGGAGGTTGTTGTTGTTGAGTTGTGTCCTACTATCCTATGTGACGACCGTATTAAATTTCATTTTCTTTATATTTTGAATTTCGAAAAACAAATGCGAGTTGTGTGGTAAATAAGTACACCAACAATTATAATCGTATAAAAAAAAAAAAAATGTTCGCGGGACTCTAATATATATACCTATAGTTGTATCAATGTAATAAATAAATTTTGTGTCCCAAAATAATACATTCGATAAATTTTATGACTAACTGCACGTCACTATTGACCAAAAAGAAAAGCAAATTGCTCCTTCAAATGTAATTAATATTAATACGAAACTTCATGAGTGGACAAATGTCAAAACGGCCATCATAGCGTGCCGGTAGAATAGTTCGTGTGTATATCTATACTAATATATAAATCTACAGTAGTTTTTACGGATGTTCCGTTATAACTACTGAACCGTGCATCCGATTGACTTGAAACTTGGTATCCATGTGGAAAATACGTGTACTTAATGGATAGGCTAATATTTATATGAGTGTTGAACTCCCTAATGTTAATGACAATAAATAATAAAGTTAATTTTAAATGCCCAGCGAAGCGAGCGAGTACGGCTAGTTTTAGCTTAAAATCGCTGGTTCTGGAGCCATACAGCACACGCCGACAAACGGAGCGGACGTGTGAGTGACGCTATCTAGAATGAACGCTTCGAGACGAATGAAAATAAATAAACGCAGACCCTGGTTAGTACTGCATCCGCTGATATGACTCGCGTATTTTAATGACGAATGTTATTATATTATTTTATTATTATTATGTGTATTAAACACTGCGTCGCCTGAGAAGACGGCAGGACACACTCCTGCGAGGTGGACAACAATCGGCCGGAGCGTTAGGGACTATTGGGCGAGAAACCGGCGAACTATATGGTCATTGTCCAACAAGACTGCATTTTGCATTTGGACCACCACCGACTTTTTGTTGAGACCAAGCCTCTCGAGATGTTTTGAGAGGCTTTTAGGGACCAAACCATTCACATATTTGGTCTTTTTATCTGCCTCGGCGCGCACGGGATTCTTCTTATTATTATTATTTTTATTATGGGCTCTTGGGAGCTCGCACGATTACATAGCTCCACCCTGCCTCTTTCTACCGTAGAGCAGTAATGCGTTTCGCCTTGAATGATGGGACAGCCGTTGTACTGGAAAACTGAAACTTTAAACTCGTATCTCAATGTGAATGGCGGCATTCGCGCAGTTGATGTCTTCGGTAACCACTTAACATCAGGCGGGTCATAAACTCGTCCACCCTTAATGGCAATAATAAAATAATAAAAATAAAAATATTATTATATATGTATTTACTAGTATGATTTTATGATGTAGCGGTCATTGACATTTAACATTGAACACTACGAAAGAGTAGATTTTTGAAAACATTTCATTTTTAATTTAGGACTGAAAGCATGCGTCTGTAGCAGTAACTGACATAAAATATACAATATTGAGATCCGAAGTCCTCGTCGTTTGCAGGATAAGATGCTCGGTGCCAGTATTGCCAATATCATTAGCAAATGTTAACATTACTAACAGGCCACTAAACACTTAAGAACGCATTTCAGTTAAGTCACATATGGTAAATGTAAATATCTTTATCTTTAAACAAATCTTTTTTTCTTAGTATTTTATCACTGCATACAATCAATGCGTATTATGATATGAGTATTATGATTTATATATTCTATCATTTTTACTAAATTATTATTTATATATTATTTAATCTTATTTAAAGTGTACCTTTAACTCGAAAAAGACCATAAAACCTTGAAATTAAGGAACCAATAAAACCATAAAATGATCCGTGATTGGCTTTATTAATGTAGAGCTGAAACTTACTGAATGAATAATAAGTCCGGCATAATCAGTTTCGTCTAGTTTAGGTAATAACTTCTTGACGACACTCAAATTCAATTTCGGTGCAGTGCAGAGTTAAAATTAGTCCCGTATTAAGTTGCTCTCAAGTCAGATTGCCTGCGGACGTGTGGCACCGTGGATTGGATTTTAAACGATACAGCTCGTGTTATGAACTGTTTGCGGAAAATAATCAAACAGAGTAGTAAAATCGCGTCTTGACCCGCTCATCTTTATCTTTACTGGCGGTAGGACCTCCTTTTTATTGCCCTTGTAGGCAGACGAGCACACGGCCCACCTGATGGTGAGTGGTTACCGTCGCCCATGGACTTCAGCAATGCCAGGGGCAGAGCCAAGCCGCTGCCTAGTAGGCTCCAAGTAGTATGGATGAACCATCTCGAACATCATGTATCATCTCGAACAATTCCTCAGAGCACTCCCCATGGAACATACGGTACAAAATACAAGAGGAACCGAAGTCCCTCCGGCAGACCCAGAGGACCTCTTGTGAGTCCGCGCGGGTAGGTACCACCACCCCGCCTATATCTTCCGTGAAGCAGTAATGCATTTCAGTTTGAAGGGTGAGGCAGCCGTTGTAACTATACTTGAGACCTTAGAACTTATATCTCAAGGTGGGTGGCGCATTTACGTCGTAGATGTCTATGGGCTCCAGTAACCACTTAACACCAGGTGGGCTGTGAGCTCGTCCACCCAACTAAGCAATAAAATAAAAAAATCATCTTTATCTGACACGAATATCTCTATTACACAGAAAAGATGGGAAACATATAAAAAAAAGGATTTTTTTTACAAACCATATTGGAACGAAGTCATCCACCAGAGAACCAAGGTTGCTGATATAGCTCAACGCATAAGCTTCTTTTTTTCCTACCTAAGCTGGTAGCCTGGAGCGGCTATTCCAGCGTGACCGTAACTAGTAGGTGAGCTCACGGGCTCAAACCTGACGACGATGCTAACACGAACCCTAGCAAGAGTCGTGCTTCGCAGAATCTACCACCGGATCGGAATCGCGACTCACTGAGAAGATCCGGCGAGAAACTCAGTGGGCTGTGTCTGAGAGTTAATTTACTCGTCGAGCCCTTCGTCGCAAGCGACGGGTTCGACGAAAACGGTGACCGGTGCTTGAAGTACCTAGAAGCACCGTTAGTGGATCGGGAGGATCCGAGATGACGTGTTTTGGGCGACGTCGACTGCTTTCCATTCTGTCCGCAGGATCGGGAATGTAGTTACCGGCGGCCACGATGAGAGGGTTCTCGTGTCGTGCCGCTTTATCGAAGTGGCGCATCGACGCCGACTGCATATACTTACTGGTGGACTCTAATTCCAGGTCGTCATATAGGTCGACGTTCCTAACGAACCACGGGGCTCCGACGGCTATCCTGCAAAAACGGGGTTGAATAACTTGGAAGGATTTTAAGTGAGTGCGGGCCGCGTGAGCGAACACTACACTTGCATAGGTCATGAACGCATAAGCGAGCGAAGTAACAACGCGTCGGGTATATCTGACGCAGAGCCGTTGGGGTAGACGAATTCTTACGCGCGAGTTTAGACGCGGCCACTGAAGAAAAATGCTTTTTAAAAACTAAAGAGTTTTAAATAATAAAGGCTCTTCTTTACATATATGTAAAGAAATAATTAAAAAAAAGTTTTTTTTTACACTTTCGGCATAACGCCATCAATGCTAATTTATGTACATATTTATTTAATTTAATTGGTTTTTAGTTTAGCGAAGCGTATTCTTACTTAATTAGAATTTCGTTAAAGAAATCACCGTATGCGTTTAGTTTTCGATAGATATAGCATTATAAATAAATCAATAACTGGAAACAAATCAAGCATGGTCATCTAGGCCCAATTTAGGATTCCTTGTGTGATGGGCACTCGAGACGATGAACTTATTGATATTTGTTTAAATATTATACACACATAGATAATAAGCAAACACGTAGGTAGGATGACGTCTAGAGAGTTCGCACGGGTAGGTACCACCGCAGAAATAGGCTGCCGTGAAGCGTTTCGATTTGAAGGGTGGTACAACCATTGTACTGAACTGAGACCTTAGAACTCATGTGTCAAGGTGGGTGCTAGTCCACGCATCTAAGCAATAAAAAAAAACCTGTTCATCACACAATATGCCCAATGTCAAACATCAATCAAACCCACGACCCTCGGCGCAACAGTGAGGAGCGCCAACTACTTTACCACCAAGTCAGTCAACTTTAAATGTTTTTTTTTAGATAAATGACTGTTATCTCTGAACCTACTTCTCTTATAAATTGAACCAAACAAAATAAGCTGCTCTTATACAAATAGACACGGTGAGAGGTCTTCAGGATCTTCGGATAAAGCACTGTATGGCTTTTTCTAAATAACTAAGTGCCTTAAGCTTTTACTGTGCTTAATTTTATAGGATACAATAAAAGTATAGCTTTATTCATATGTTTCATTCTCTTGCTCTATAATAATATGATGGAGAGGCTGGTCTCAAGGTGTTTTAAAAATGATGACGTCGGCGTCTTGACGCCATTTTCTTCATCATTATCATTACCTACCATAGTGACAGTAATTAAGAGTCATTTTTCCAATAAATTCCATTTACTGTATTCCAAGTGCACAACGATAAAAACAGAGAGCTCCGCCTCGATCAGCTGCTCGGGTCGGAATGTTTTGTGCGACCATAGTCATTAGTATCTATAGTAGAAAGCTTAGTCATGAATAATCTTGAGTATCGTCTGTTGCAGAAGAACAGTTACTGACATGCGTAACATGAAGAAAACAGTTAACTTTAACTATTTTAATACGCTTTTATTAGCTTCAGACATATGTATGTAACGGAATCTTTGAACATGATTTTGACCCCCTTCAAAACGTCGGATTAACTCGATATTTCGTATACTTATTAAGGACAGATGACAAATGAATATTTAAAAAAAATATGTCAAAATTGTAATCCAACTAAAAAATGAAAATAAATAATAGTTAAAAAAAACTAACAAAATACGCTTTTATAGAAAATCCATGTAAAAAATAGAAAATAAATTCTAATAAGTTTAAATTAAAAATAGTGTAAGAAAAATGATTTTATTGTAAAAAAGCTTGGGGTGCATGGTATCAGTAGTTTAAATATTTTATGAACAGATATGAGCAGAATGATAATTTTGATAATGAAAAGCACCCCACGCTTTTTTACAATAAAATAATTTTTCTTACACTATTTTTAATTCAAATTTATTAAAATTTGTTTTCTATTTTTAGTTGGATTTTCTATAAAAGCGTATTGTATTAGTTTTTTTAAACTTTTATTTAGTTAACTAACTAGTGACGTTGCACCGACATGTACACAAACCTTTATATTTAACAGAGTGCTGATTAATTATAACATTTTTTTTCATTCTGAATCAAATCTTACACATATTTGTGGTCTGTGAATGCTCACCGTTGATCGACCGTGGACAACAGCCAGTGACTAGCTCAAGCCGGTGACTATTTTTTTTACCCAATGGATCTATATGATTCGAAATCACTGGACAAAATAAATACAACAGCTTTTGATTTTGTATAACAAACAATAAGAAGATACGTATTTTTATACTAATAAAAAGATTTTAAGTATACAATAAACAATTAATGCGAAGTACTTATACAAATCATCTACGGGAGTCAAGTTATGAGCTAATCCAGAAGATGCATAATTGTGAAATACATGTAGGTACTTACATACATATGGCTATAATGTAATTGAAAATTATATTGTTACGCCAATAATAGCAACGCCATCTATCGTCCAATAGTAGGAACAAATACCAAAAGAACTAGTAAAATTAAGAACGCCCGAGAAGTACAACGTCATCTATTGTCAAATGGCGGAAACGCATATAGAAAATACTCGACTTGTGAGCAATGCTCTCGATAATTCGCGGGATATCGTATCGACTATAAAAGCGTTGCAGGGATGTCACGAAGTCTGTTAGCAATCGGAACTACTCGAAGCGAAGCAGCGAACGGATCACCTGAAGCGAAGTGGAAGATGTGAATTGAGAATTCTAAGGTGGTCGTTAAGTGTTTTAAGTGTTAATAAAGTTAATTTTACTTCGGTTAATTTTTTACTTATCCCGAACCCCAGCGCTTAACAATATGTAAAATTATGTTTTTAATTGCATAATATTTATTATATAAAATTATATTTAGTCTTAATTATATTTAGTCTTAGACACAATTAAACTAATTTTACGGTTCAATCTTCCATTTTTATTTTCATTTTACTTTTTAAGACGTTTCGAAATAATTTAATGATAATTGAATGGAAATAACATAATGAGGATGGTATGGCCGAGGATAATGGTGGAAGTAACATAATTTTGGGACCTCTGGGTCTACGGAGTGACTTCGATTCTCTCTGCGTTTGGTACCGTATGTACCATAGGCAATGCTCTGAGGAATTATTCGAGATGTTTCCATCGTATTCTTTTTATCATCGCACCTCCCATCCGAGCAGAGTTCATCCATATTATCTAGAACGCTGCGTTCATCGACAGTGCGTTTCCAAAGATCTTTTTTGCCACGTACCATCCGGCTTTGGATTGAACTCCCCTCCATGGTGTTTTCCGAGCGCTATGACATGTCCTTCTTCAAACGAGGCTTGCGGACAGTACTCAAAGGTAGGCAGCGGCTTGATTCTGCCCCTGGCATTGCTGATATCCATGAGCGATGGTAACCGCTTACTATCAGGTGGGCTGTATACTCGTCTCCCCGCAAAAAGCAATAAAAATTACGACGCGAGATCAAGCTATAAAGTAGTTTGATATGTCTACATGTCGACGCTGATCTCAACTAACGACTTAGGTTTTGTAAAAAAAATGGATTCCTTTGAAATTTAATCGAAGCAACTCATTCAGGTATATTCAAAATACGACGTAAACATCAGAGTCAACAGTAAAACCGTAGAGAAAAATCGAAAGAGCAATAAGCCGCTTACAACACAAAACAACATCTTCAAAGAGATTTCTTTCGAATTCCCCCTAATTGTTACTGCAGAAAATAATCTAAAGGCCAAAGTGAGTTTAATTCAACAAAATTATTCGTAATGAAGTTGTCTTACAAGGCGAGTGAGCCTTATTATTTATACGAATAATGTTTGTTGTAGAGCCTCTACGCCGTAGGCTGCTACGACGTAGCATATTAATTCTAAGTTTGTTTTGACGAAACAAATACACACTTTCGCGTTTTAATTCTACTTTGCCGTGAATAATTTAACTTCAACGTTAATTTGTTTACATTAACTTAATTTCGTGGTTGAAGCTTGTTTATGTTTTCATTAATCTTTGAGTAAAATGTAACCGCATTTTAGCAAATATTTTGTAACAATATTTCATTACACAATTAACGACTAATTTGATTTTCCACTTTATAATGTTAAGAAAAGAAGATATATCTGATCTCTAAGGGAAAGCAATCTTTAGCTTCACTATTCCTACTCACGAGGACGCAATGCGACAACTCCGATGTCACTGGTTTATCTTTGTTTGTTGTTCTTGTAGACATCTACAACGTAAATGCCGCCACCCACCTTGAGACATGGGTTTTAAGGTTTCACTTTTAACAGTTCAACGGCTGTCCCGCCCTTCAAACCAAAGCGCATTACTGCTTCACTGCAGAAATAGGCAGGGTGGTGGTACCTACCCGTATGGACTCACAAGACGTTCTACAACTAGTAAAGCTTCTCGACCAACGATCTGTAACAGTAGTAAGCATATATAGTTTCCTGAAATACACCCTAATGCTTAAAACTCCTGTGTTTTTTAACAAAGCATGAGTTTTTTAAATATTAAATTAACGAGTAGATTATTTATACTTTGCCTTCGCAAGAAAAAACATCAGGACAAAAGAGAAAAATTGATACGTAAAATCAATCTGTACCTTGAGTTGTGAGTGATTACGGTCGAATTTTGAGTACTGGACGAGCTGGTGAGCATAAATACATGTGAGTTTAGTAGGTTAACGTTTTGTGAATCCACAATGAAACTCAAGCAAGCGACGTATCTTGTGTTCCCTTGAGGGTTCGTAGGGCGCGTACGCTGATTCTGTGATTGTATGAAATTTAATTGAAAGTAAAAATGATCATAGAATCTAGAATTTTAGAAACTAGATTCTAGTATCTTAGACTTTAGGTCTTAGATCTATTCGTGTTACACTGTCAAGAATTACAAATGTTAACTTGCCTTCTTATCCATAATTTTTTTTAAAATAGCCTGCACAATTTAAGATCTTAGATGATTTAAGCCTAAAATTAGTTAGTATTAAAGATTCATTGTAGGCTTCTAATGTGAGAGATAAGCTACAATAAATATTGATAGATTCTGTACATTTAAGATTATAATTTTATGCTATGTTCATGTTATTCTTTAGAATTTACCAAATCAGATTTCAAAATTACAGAATGTATGTAGTATTGAAGGCGATTAAAACCCACATATGGTTAAGGAGGAGTGACAGTCTGCAACAAGATAAAAAAAAGAATAAAAATATTATATAATACTAGCGACCCGCCCTCGCTTCGCTTCGGAAGCATTAAATTTTATTATTGATAACTGAGTCCTGCGATTTTACCTGCGGTTATTGTCATACCGCGGGTGACGCCGCGGAGCAAAAAAAGTAACCTAAGTTACTTCTTATATCATCAGCTACCTATCAGTGAAAGTCTCGTCAAAATCGGTCCAGCCGTTCCTTAGATTAGCCGGAACAAACAGACAAAAATTGTAAAAAATGATATTTTAGTGTATATAATTTATATTCATATGCATGCAGTTAAAAGCGATTATTTCAATATTACAAACAGACACTCCAATTTCATTTACCTAAATGTATAGATAATAAAAATAAACATACATTATAAAGTATTAAAAATATATACATAATATGATATACGAAAACCACCGTTTATAAAATTTATACGACTTCGCTTTCAGTGCACGAATGCAACATGTTATAGATTTATAGTTTACAATGAGTGTGTACTACACAAAGTAACAGTGCGTCTAGAGCTCTCGAAGAATATCGGTCAGATGCGTTAAGAGTCACAAGGACAGTGCCAAAACCACGGCTGCTGTTAAACTGTATGATAATTAGCATCAATATTTGATCGCAAATATGCGAAAAACATTTCATGACATCCGCTACTACGGAACACACTCGACGTGTAACGTAATTGCAATACTGAAATTTATAGAAAAACTCTTTTAACGAGCCAGTAAATACTAAAATTAAACCTAAATACATAAAAATCAAGCCAATCGTTAGACAAAAATAAGGTCGGCTTCAAAATAAGTAACAGTTTATTTTTGTTATTCTCTATAACATATACATTCAGTGTTCATATCTGTTTTACGTGCGACTATGAATTCTGTAGTTTTACGGTCCGGATGCAATATACGTACACTTTGTCTGTTTATAAGCGAAGGCTACAAAACTTTGCACTGGTTACAGAAATTATACGTATCACTCAAGGGGTTCAGAATCTTATACCTTTAAACGAGCAATTCTTGTATATATATAATCTGAATCTCTAAGTAATTCTTGTATAAAAGCTACGATTTATTTTCGGGAAATGTTCTTTTATTCATGTTTTCAATAATCAACTCTTCCCGACATTTATTGGCGAATAATAATACTATTTTTCTTAATTGAGGGCAACTAACTAAGATGGCGTTATCAAAAAAAAACCGAGCAAAGCTCGGTGATCATCTGGTAAAATTACCATACATACTAGCGGACCCGACAGACGTTGTCCTGCAAAAATTCATTCAAGTCGATCCAGCCGTTTAGTTGTAGTATACATAAATAGCTTAGATACCGACTGCAGTGCCATCTACCGGGCTAATTTGTGAATCTAAACCACCCAGGGTGCCACCCAAACGCATACAAAAAAATCATTAAAATCGGTCCAGCCGTATATGAGGAGTTCAGTGACAAACACACGCACAGAAGAAGTATAGAAAAAGGCGTCAATTACCTTTTTAATTATAATAATACAGAAGATTTTGGAAAAAAAAAAGAAATATGCAACGGTGGAATAATTTTATTTTATTTGTCACGATTCCAATTATACAATATCACAAATTTAATTTATTCGAAAACGCTGATTCTTAGGCGTTCAAAAATTATTTACGTAGCAAGTTATTAAAAAAAGCTTAAATTAATCCATCATCATTATCATCAGCCTATAGCATATTTTGAAGTCGTCGTGGCCAAAAGGATAAGACGCTCGGTGCATTCGTATCAAGCGATGCAACTGTGCCGGTGTTCGAATCCCGCAGACAAGTAATGTTTCTAATGAAATACGTAATTAAGAAATGTTGACGAATGAGTTTCACGTTGAAGAAAGCTGCAAAAAATTTAATTTTTCATAATTACTGCTGAGGCGTCTTTTGAGTCCCCACAGGGATATAGCACTACCACCCTGAAGCCTATTTATGCCTATTTATGACCATGTGTGTCTATTTATGCCTATTTATACATATTTAAGCCTATGTATGCCTATTTATGTCTATGTATACGTATTTATGACCATTTGTACCTATGTATGCCTATTTATGCCTATTTATGCCTTTTTATGCCTATTTACCCCTATTACAACTCATGTCTCAAGGTAGCTCTCGGCATTTACTTTCTTGTTTTTTATGGGCTTCGGCACCAGATAAGTCGTGAGCTTTAGAGGGTCGTGAGCTTAGGAGGAGTACGTTAAAATAGAGAATATTGGCAATCTTTAGAGGAGGCCTTTGTCGAGAGACAAGCCGTTTTGAAAACGACACCGAACGCAATACTTGGTTATAAGTTGCATTTAAATTTAATTTATTAAGTTAGTAATTAGTAAGTAAAAAAGCAATAAAGGTTTATTATTATTATAAGTCGTGAGCTCGTCCATGGACTGAAACAAAAAAAACAAAAACCAAAAAGCACCTAGCATGTTAATGAATTTCCTTCTAAAACTAGAAATACAATAAATAAGTTAGGCAGAGAATAGCATTGCAGATAAAGTTATCCGGATCAGTCTTGGAGCAACGGTTCGTGTTTGTGCACAGAACAAATACAACTAGATTAGCTGAATTGAACTTAGTGAGCTAAGAGTTTGTGTTTAATTTTCCGCAACAACCACAAGCTTACGGCTTATGTTTAGGTGCTTAAATTCGATCCGTAGTATTTGTACAACCCTAAATACGATCACAAATTTACTACTGTTCAATCTTGCATTTTTTTTAATTCTCATTATATTATCTCTGACGTATAGAATATACTAGGTACTGCTTGAAAACGAAATACTTTGTTCTCAATATCAAAATAATTATGACCACTTTATATATACTAGCCGTACTCGTCCGCTTCGCTGGGCATTTAAAATTAACATTATTATTTATTGTCATTATTATTAGGAAGTCCGACACTCATATAAATATTACCAAGCTTCACCTCTATCGGAAAAAAGCGAGCGCACACAATACGAACAAACAGATATATTAATTTTTGTTAAGCAAGCAAATCAGGCAACTTTTCGTCACGTACTTAATGATTCTGACGCGCTGAAATAGACAATCATGGACACCTTTGCATACCCGATCCTGTAGACCGAACGGTAAACAGTCGACGTCGCCCAAAACACGTCATTTCGGATCCTCCCGATCCATTAACGGTGCTTTTAGGTACCACAAGCACCGGTCACGGTCCTCGTCGAACCTTCGCTTGCGACGAAGGGCTCAACGAGCGAATGAACCCATAGACACAGCCCACTGAGTTTCTCGACGGATATTCTCAGTGGGTCGCGTTTCCGATCCGGTAGTAGATTCTGCGAAGCACTGCTCTTGCTAGGGTCAGTGTTAGCATCACTTCGGTTTAAGCCCCGTGAGCCCACCGACTAGTTAAGGTTACGCTGAAATAGCCTCTTAAGGCTATGAGCTAAAGTAGGAAAAAAAAGAAGGCACCTTTGGGGATAATTATTAAATTCTGATTGGTATTTTTATACATTACTTAAAATTGGATGCAGGTGGCAACGAACCGGCCGCACTGAACATCAATTGGAGAGACCTATGTTCAGCAGTGGACAGGCTGAGATGAACGACTCAATAAAGGAGTTTTGGAGACCGCAAACTGGTAGACGGTAAGACGCCCGATAACATGGCGGAACAACGATATACGCAATATATAGTACTAGGAACCGTAAATGAAGATGAGAGGCCCAAAATTGGGTCGCATGGCGCGCCTCGGGAGAGGCCTATGTCCAACAGTGGACTAAAATAGTGTTACGCCGGTAAGAGTAACGCCATCTATCGTCGAATAGCCGAAACGAATACCAAAGAAACTCGTAACTACGAGAAAGCTCGAGAATTACAACGCCATTTATTGTCAAATATCGAAAACACACATCGAAGCAACTCGACTTGTCCAGAATGTTCTCGAAAAATCTAGAGATGTCGTATCGACTATAAAAGCGTTGCAGAGATGGCACGGAGCAATCAGTAATTGGAACTACTCGAAGCGAAACAGCAAACGGAACACCTGAAGCGAAGCGGCAGAAGTGAATTGAGAATTTTAAATTGTTCTTTAAGTGTTCTAAGTATTAGTACAGTTTTAATTTGTACGACAGTAGAATTTTTATTTATCCCGAACCCCAGCGCGTAACAATAGGCTTTTAATGATGATTTGCATGATGATTACTCAATAAATCAAATTGATATGAGTAGTTTCAAACTGAACGGACCCAAGATAGGACCTTCTTGGTCTATAACCGAGAATCAAAACCAGGACCTTTGGATACTCAGGGCCATCAAAACAACGAGACGATAAAATTTAATTCCAATAACAAAATCGCTATTCTTCTGCACCTACCTTTAAAATTATTACATAAGACATAACCCGACAGCCAACGTTCCTCAAAATTGATAGTTCCAGAACAGATAAACCAATTTATGGCGACAATATCTATTAATGGGACAGTTCAATCAACAAATTAGACTAAGTCTGCCAAGAGAAAAGCATCTTTATTGCTTTCAGAACAAGAGCGAACGCTCTTAAACACGATTGATGTTACATCGTGAGTCAGATTATACAGGGCCTACCAGAGATTGGCGTCATAAAATGTCACCATTCTTAGTAAGTACTACCCATCAGCTTATCAATATCGAGCCATAAGATCTGCGAACAAAAAATGATTTTTTAATTTATATATGACGTGTTTTAAAAATGTTGTTTCGGTCATGTATTTATGTGTTATTTAATGCAAAAATAAGACTCAGAAATTGTTGTTTAATTCAGTTTATAAGGGTGCCTTTTGATGCAAGTAAAAGTTTTAAAAATATTTAAACAGATTTCTGGCTTAGTCTAGTATACTTATGTCACTAAAGCACAGTTGTTTTTTGACAAAATACCATTCTGACGGAAGTTTAGATTAGACGTACATAAAAAAGCATCTTTGTAAGGCTTCAACTAATTACGTAAAGTTAATTTTATTATTCACGCACTTTAAATAATTAACATTTATAACTGCGAACAAGTGACTCATGGTCATCCGGCCCCAAAGTAGATTTCCTTGTACCGTGGGAACTAGAGACAGTTTAGCATACTTACTTAAGTTTATACGTTTAAATAGATACACACATAGATATTAAACACAAACACAAAGAGAAAACAAAAGTGTTCGTCGCACGAATGCTTTCCCGACGTGGGAGTCGAACCCATGATCCTCGGTCCAGGAATCAATGGCCCTAATTAATGCGCCACCGAATCAATGGATTAAACCAGATTTACTAGCGCGTTCCGTTTGCTTCATTTTACTAAAACTAGTGTCACTACAAAATCAAATAAAAACATAGGTTCCACTGCCCCGCTCAATTTTAAATGCCAATTCAAAATAAAATATATTAATAACTAGCTGACCCGGCAGACATCGTCGTGCCTCAATCGATAAATAAAAGACCTAAACTTTAGTATAAAATGAACTTAAAACAAACAAAAGGAATCCGTTCGACCGGGGACACATCAAAAGAAAAACAAAATTGTTATTTTATTTAATTCCGAGCAATTTCATAGTTATCTACCTTTTAAACCTTCTCTGGACTTCCACAAATAATTTAAGACCAAAATTAGCCAAATCGGTCCAGCCGTTCTCGAATTTTAGTGAGACTAACGAACAGCAATTCATTTATATATATATATAGATTAGTTTCATAATCTCCACTAAGTTTCGTGGCTCCAACTCAAAGTCGGTCCGGCCGCTCGCTAAGGTCAACTATAAATGGCAGCCTGACTGTGTTTCCTCATAAAATTGATCCTTCTGAATTGAGAATAATGTTCGCGTTAGGTTAGCTACACAATTCTACTTTAATACGCTTTCTTAGTTCTTTCGAGTTACGGCTACGCGTTCGAAAGCCGGTTTGAATTTAATATTAAAGATATTGAAGATCGATTTCAAGATAAAGAATCTTCAAAGATCTTATACCGACCCCTAGAAAGTCTTACACGGTAATATGTTCGTAGATAAAACGCTTATGGTCCTTTATTTATGAACCTTCTAAATAACGCTATATGAAATAGTACACTTCGCATTTGTAGATACATATTTATTTTCATTTTACTGACTTCTTGCGAGTCATACACATAATTAATTAGAACCACTTTATTAGTCCTTTGGGACTACAATAATGTCCACGGTAGCGCGGTCTCCGTCAATGCTCCTTCGGAGTTGTCCGATTGCGCTGAACTAATTTTAAGTGTTTTTTCTAATTGTCTCACAACTTACAGGAAAAATCTATCGCGGATCATTTCCCAATTAAATATAGCTTAATCTTAAGCAATCCATCAAATGTAATCAAATCTTAGTTCTATTTTTTTTTTTTTGTTGTTGTTAATGCACTGTCGATTGTACCTATAATTGAGGTGACATCTGTCACGAACTTTTGTTAATTGTTCAATGTTTTGTATCGATGATCACTTTGTTGGTGCAACTTAATAACTAAATAAATAAATAAATTAGTCGTCCGTGTGACTACGAAAATTTTACAGTAATAAAAAGGTGGGGAATCCAATGATAAACGCGATTTTCAACCCTTAAAGTAATCTATAGGTACATCTATACATACAAATAAAATTGGAGTGTCTTTTTGTAATATTGAAATAACCGCTTTTTACTACATGCATAATAATATGAATATATATACGATACATACACCAAAATAATATTTTTTACATTTTTTGTCTGTCTGTCTGTTTGTTCCGGCTAATATCTGAAATGGCTGGGCCGATTTTGACGGGGCTTTCACTGATAGGTAGCTGATGATATAAGGAGTAACTAGGCTACTTTTTTTAGATTAGCTTCGTCCCGCAGCATCACCCGCGGTACGACAATAACCGCGGGTAACATCGCAGGACTCAGCTATCAATAAAAAAATGTAATGTTTCCGAAGCGAAGCGAGGGCGGGACGCTAGTATAATAATAAAAGTGACCAACATCTTAAGAAAGTTACGAAACTTTCTGATTTCTTCAGCTGGATAACGATATCCAGCTGAGTTAGGAGACTTGTACAGAAGGTAGTTGTCTTTGATACGGCTCATATTGTGAGGAGATTTCTCACTGTGGAGCCCTAACCACTGATGGCTTGTGTCGTAGACACGGTCATCACTGTTTTCACCATCCACTATTTTAATATTGTATAATTATTAAGATTCTAATAAATATAGTACATATAATAAACTAATCTAATAAATAAATCCAATTTTAAAATGCAATTTCTAACGCTCTCTCAAAGCCATCCATTCCCCATTTCATTTATTAAGCTCGAGACTAGTCCTTCGATTCAATAAACATTATGCCAAGAAATATTGAAGATATTATAATATATTTATATAAATATGTATTGGTAAGGAAAATATAATTTCAAAATATTTCTCTGGTCATAATGTAGACAGCACACGCGCATCTTACGATACTATGATGAATGGGGTATATCTATTTTCGCTCAATCATGCTCGCGGAAATGTCGAATCTGTTTTACGATATTTTGGATGGTCAAGTTGCGAACACGTTCTATTGAAGTTTCGATCTTCGATCATGCTCAAATCGACCAGATACTGATGCTGTAAAGAGCTACTAAAAGTTTTCCACGTCTAAACTCCTCATTTACCAGTGACCTTGCCGGAAACCGCATCGATCGGTTTGAGATCACCGCTTCTATCTTCCACGAAACCGACATATTTTGGTAGGCTGAAGTCCATGGGTAACCACTCACCATCAGGTGGGCCGTATGCTCGTCTGCCTACAGGGGCAATAAAATAAAAATATATTATGTTTCGGATGCTACATCATATTAATAAATATATCTTACGTAAAGTTGAGATATTATTTCTCGAGAGGTAGGTAGGTTGGTAGTTGAGTGAATAGAAAGAAAACATTCTACGCTATGAGTTCAAGTAAATAAGAGGGTTTTATTGTTCGCAGTGTGTTACTTGTTTTTTATGGGAGCGTTCGCAATCTGGCGTGACGCGACCGGCTGCGACAACTTACAAATTTTCCCGAAAAATACTTGAGGTTATGAAAAAGTACTTTTTTATTACTATTTGTATATTGAGGTTTTGGAAGAAAGAATTCGCTAACTCGTAAACGTAAGGATGTGTAACTTGGAACAAAGAACAGTAGGAAATATATATTTTTTACGAGCTCACAGCCCACCTGGTGTTAAGTGGTTACTGAAGCCCATAGACATCTACAACGTAAATGCGTCACCCACCTTGAGATATAAGTTCTAAGGTCTCAGTATAGTTACAACGGCTGCCCCACCCTTCAAACCGAAACGCATTACTGCTTCACGGCAGAAATAGGCAGGGTGGTGGTACCTACCCGTGCGGACTCACAAAAGGTCCTACCACCAGTGAAAACTTGCCCAGAATGTATTCGATGAATCTAGAGATGTCGTATCGACTATAAAAGCGTTGTAGAAATGGCACGCAGTCAGTCAGTAATCGGAACTACTCGAAGCGAAATAGCGAACGGATCACCTGAAGCGAAGCGAAAGAAGTGAATTAAGAATTTTAAAATGTTCGTTGAGTTTTTTAAGTTTTCTAAGAGTTAATACAGTTTTAATTTGTACTTTAGTGGAAATTTTTATTTATCCCGAACCTCAGCGCGTCACAATAGTAAGGCTGAGATGTTTTAAAATATAAAAATTACCTTTTTTTGAGAGGCTACATACCTTACACCATGAATACCGCCATCCACCTTGAGACATGAGGTCATTGTCTCAAATTAATTCTAATGAACGTTTCAAACTAGAACGCTAGACTCCTTCGCGACATAGTATTAAGACAGGATTGTTGTACTCATCCGTATCGGCTCAAATATTTGGACCACACTTGGAGAATCTTGAAATATATCAGAAGTGATTCATAAATAAAATTGTGGCGTTTAAGTACGCACCTTTTTATGATGCGTAAGCCGGAACGCACGAGATGTGGGAAACAGAATATAGTCTGTGACATAGTGTGTGACCTTTTTTACCGCCAAACATTTAAAACATAAAAATAATTTATAATGTGTTAAATAACTAATATAATGTAATTACTTAGAATTGTTTATGCCGCTACAACAATAAAATTTATATTGTTCCAACTGTGGTGTTAATTACATATAACACGACTTTACGGCTAAATATAGAAGGGACTCTATATGCCCTCCCTCAAAATCTAAAACGTTTAATAACATTTCGATTGGTAAAGATTCATAATAACTTACGTAAATACACGATTTTTTATGTATCAGATCCTGCGGTTTCCGGTCACGTATTTCATTTGACATTCATATTATCATACTTTTAATGCTTGCTTGATACTCTTGCCGAACCTTTTTGACGAAGAAGTCTAGGTGGTTTAAGTGATTTATCTTTGTTTGGAATCTTAACGAATCTCATGTGGAATAACCACTGTTACTTATAGATCAAGGTTCTTTAATACCACCTTATCATCAATGATATACCCCGGACTCCGGAGACCCATCTGGCGCTCTTCGCCGATGACACCGCCATCTACTACTCGTGTAGGAAGAAGGCGTTGCTTCATCGACGACTTCAGACCGCAGCTACCACCATGGAACAGTGGTTCCGGAAGTGGCGCATCGACATCAACCCCACGAAAAGCACAGCGGTGCTCTTCAAAAAGGATCGCCCTCCGAACACCACGCTGAGCATCCCTCTCGCGACTAGGCGCATCGACACCTCCGCCTACGCCATTCGCCCAATCACGATGTTCGGCCAGCCCATACCGTGGGCCCCGAAGGTCAAATATTTAGGCGTCACCCTCGACAGTAGGATGACATTCCGCCCTCACATCAAGACGGTACGCGACCGTGCTGCCTTCATTCTAGGACGTCTCTACCCGATGATATGCAGGCGAAGTAAAATGTCCCTTAGAAATAAGGTGACTCTCTACAAAACTTGCATACGCCCCGTCATGACATATGCAAGTGTAGTGTTCGCTCACGCGGCCCGCACTCACCTAAAATCATTTCAAATTATCCAATCCCGTTTTTGCAGGATAGCCGTCGGAGCCCCGTGGTTCGTCAGGAACGTCGACCTCCATGACGACCTGGACTTAGAGTCCATCAGTAAGTATCTACAGTCGGCGTCGATGCGCCACTTCGATAAAGCGGCACGACACGAGAACCCTCTCATCGTGGCCGCCGGTAACTACATTCCCGATCCTGCGGACAGAATGGAAAGCAGTCGACGTCGCCCAAAACACGTCATCTCGGATCCTCCCGATCCACTAACGGTGCTTTTAGGTACTTCAAGCACCGGTCACCGTTCTCGTCGAACCCGTCGCTTGCGACGAAGGGCTCGACGAGTAAATTAACTCTCAGATACAGCCCACTGAGTTTCTCGCCGGAAGTTAGCATCGTCGTCAGGTTTGAGCCCCGTGAGCTCACCTACTAGCCACGGTTACGCTGAAATAGCCTCTCAAGGCTATCAGCTTAGTTCTATTATTATGGGCGGGACCCAGATCCCTCCGGTGGATTGGATAGGACCATGTAGGGTCTTCGTATGTTTCTGTATGTTCTATCATATGTTCCATGGGGATGGCTCTAAAAACATTGGAAATCATAACTAGACCTTTGCTTGCTAGCTTTAGTGGCACCAAGTTGAGAATAATTAGTTATTGGCATAGTCACGTCATAAAAATTGGAGCGAATTAAAGTTATATTTATTATTATAGAGGAAGAAACCAACACCTTCTAATAATAGCTAAGCTAAGATAAGCTGAACTCAAATTAGGCTCTGATGACAATACCATCTTAATAATACGGTACCATCGAGCCGTCATAACGAATCAACGGCTTTTTTTATTGTTTACATGGATGGACGGGCTCGCAGCTCCCCTGGTGTTAAGTGGTTACTGGAGCCCATAGACGTCTACAATGTAAATGCGCCACCCGTCTCGAGATATAAGTTCTAAGATCTCAGTATAGTTACAACGGCTATCCCACCCTTCAAACCGAAACGCATTACTGCTTCACGTCAGAAATTGGTGGACTTTCAAGCGGACTCACAAGAGGTCCTACCACCAGTAAATAGAACGCTGTGAATGGAGTTCATCGAGACATTTTTTTAATTGTTGTTCGTGAACGATATATGCTAAATGCATTCGTCGAGAGTGTGAAAGCGTTGTAAATATTGAATGCGAAAATCAAATCCCGCGAGTGGGACGATAAGAAAAATCGTATTTACGGCTTTATACGAATCGAGGATTAATGGCTCGTGCGACGTGCGAGTGTGTGATCGAAACACGTTCTCGAAGTCTTACTTACTTATTCAAACAGTCAGTTCAATGACATTTTAAAGGAGACTGAAACGATTACATACATTTTTGGGCCCGAATGTAACGTGATGAAACTAATATTAATTAATAGATTCAGATTTATCAGTACCTTGCTGAAAATTATAAAAGTTTTCTCAATCTGAGAGCCGAGTTAATAAAGATTTAGTAAAAGTTAGGTTATGTTACAATCTCTTTATAAGAGCTGAATAATAACTTATTTAAGCTTAAGTAAATGTTTATTATATCCATTGGATAATCTTTTAAATGTCATATTATGAATGAATATCAATGATATATATCAGGTATGGAATATGGAATTGCTATCCCACAATTCACACAGCGATCCATAATTTCAACAGTATCCAATGCAACAATTTCAAGTCAAACGTGTGAGCGATCTTCGGTGTCCAGTGTAGAAGCAATTGTCGTACAAGGCTGGCAGAGTTGGAATCCGTAATAATAAAGCAGTGATCGTTGAAAATATAAAAACAGCCCGATAGATACACACTCAAAATGCGTCGAAGATACAAAACGAGTAGAGCAGAAAAAACCAACAAGCGCCAAAAAATAATTGTATAATCTATGAACAAACGTCATGTCAGCTTACTGTCAAAGCTGTCATCAAAAATACAATCGATTTTAATCGATTTGAAATCGATAATCATATTACTTTGCTAAGTAATAATAGACTTTTCTTCATTTATGTATATAATCGCAATTAAATCCGGCGCATACCGCACTTGTATACAACAAATATAAATCGCTCATTTAATTACTTTGCATTAATTACCTAGTGCAATGTTTTTCTTTTTATAATCCTGTAATCGATTAATTAAATCGATCACACCGTTATACCGACAAATACTAACTTTCTCATTTTTCTCCGGTCCCAGAAAGAGGATTGAGGTGATTTTTTATATTCTTATATAAAAAAATATGACAAATTTTTTAGACTACATTCCAAGTTATTACATTTTTGGCCCACGACTTTCCGTCTCCTTTTATAATAACCTCGATACATTTTTGAAGTGAAAGTTCTTTAGAATCGTTGTTATTTCAAACTCAATGAAACGAAACGAAAAACTAAGTGTGCCACGATTGGCTTGCCGAAGCGGCTCCGAGCGGCGCCGACAAATCACGAAGCGCTATACGCATTCTCGCGTCCCCGACTAGTTCAGTGTGTGTTTGACGTCCGTGCACGATCTCGTGGCGCTCGGAGCGCCCTGAGATACTTTTATTTCTATTTGGTTTGTTATCAGCAGATGTCGCTGCACGTAAATTCAACAATCCCTGAATCGCGGTGACGAGATGTTACACAGTTGATAGACGTTCTCATATTTCTCTTGCTAAATCGTACTTACTTACTTACTTACCTGATGTAGGGTTACCGTGATCATGCAGGCGGTTCCCCAGGATGACACTGCTCCATTGCACTGCGAAGTGGTTGACCCTTGCGATTATTTTTATTTTTTATAAGTTTCACTTCTACCGTGTGTGACTTGCATACATACACATTTTTTGTCGATTTTTAAATCGATTAATGGTCTATGTTCATTTAAAAGTTTGAATAGACGAATCCCTCGTCCTTCCTGAGTCGCATTCCTCATGTCTGAGGGTCTTGACCATCTCCTCCCGTTATCCCTCTCTGGATTATGTTTCGCCATCTTCCTCCATTCTCGGCGGTGTATATAGCATCGTAGACGATGGTGACCAGACTGGTGCGGATTGCGAACCAGTGCATTGGATTGCGGCCAGTTGCTATGAATTTTTCAAGATTGTCGCCACTCTTTCTGGTAACGTGACCGAAAAACTCAAATATCCTCATGAGGCAGATGTTTGATGCCATTCCGTGCGATTTAAATTTAAATCTATACTATGTTTTTTCTTTTCATACTAAAACAAAACAAGGTATTGCTTGTTACTTCTCATTTAATGAAACAATATGAAACAGCATTGACTTCGGACTTAGTTCGAAACCCGGAAAGGGAAATAGGAGTAGTCCGTCTCCCTGGGGAACTTCAGACAGGAAGCATTATCTTGCCCACAATGAACTTCAAGCCACCTTTGAACCGAGATTCACCAAGTTTGATAATGCAGTTTACTTTTGAAGCAGTATTACTACTGGTTTATGTCGTAAAGATTTGATAATGCTATTTTGAATGATGATAGGAGGTTATCAGACTGAAACTGCCGTTGTAAATTAAACTGACATTTGTGGTGATTTATAAAGTCCAATGACTATTTTCTAGAGCTCATAGATATAACAACTGTAGTGATAGTTATAATAGAACAGAATATATTTGAAATAAACATAAGACGCTAACAATATTTTCATGATAAGATTGCAAGTAAACAATTTCTAAATAATATATTAGGATGGTCCGTTTTTTGAGTAAACTCAACCGATTCGTAGCAGATTTTATTTATGTAACTATACTTGAGATCTTAGAACTTATATCTCAGGGTGGGTGGCGCATTTACCTTGTAGATGTCTATGGGCTCCAGTAACCACTTAACACCAGGTGGGCTGTGAGCTCGTCCACCTTCTTGCTTCGGTTTCCTCAATACTAAGGGTCGTGACCACCTCCTCGCAACGAGAAAGAGTTTATTACGGACCATTCCACGCCATTGGCCTCTATCTGCCGCCGAGTGTAGAGCATTGTGAACTGTGGTGTCGAGAGGGTAGTGCGGATCTGGTCGGTCCAAAGTGTCGGAACTCTACCTCGTGGTCTTCTTCCGTCCACCCATATAGGCAATAAGAAAATGTGTTACAATCTGAATGCTACTGTTTATCTTGAGAGAAAGTTTGAAGGCTCAACTAAATCGAATGACAGCTATCCCACACTTCAATTCGGAACCGCCAACTTCGCTTCGGAAATAACAAAGATAGTAGATCCACATATACGCGAATACCAGTATAAGTTGGCCGTCAGAAAGAAATACGTACATCAAAAACCAAAAAAAAAATATTATACTTAAAACCCAAGGCCTAAAGTCGCATCTGCATTGCACAATTAAATCCTATATCCAATTTCATATCTGAAAACCTACTAAGACCTAATTCATAGAAGCCGAATAAATCATAAACTAATTAAATCCCATTTAATCAAGAACCAGTATAACGTTTCCAGGAAAAGCATTTCCATCTCCAAGACTAGTTAAAACTTTGCTAACTTGTATGTGCGCTTTCATTATACTTAACAACAGAATAAGCTTTGGAAAGTTGAATTAAGCTGTACAGATTTAAAGCTATTTTCTTGTGGAATCTTTTGCAGAGCTTTTACCCGGTGATGCAGTTTCAAGTTTAATGTAACAATCATTGTGTTATGTAGTAAATTTTGAAATGATATCGTAGTGAAAGCTACTACAGCTTACCACAAGTGTTTTATGTCAGTGTTAATTTTTATCAACGAAGATTCGGGGCTCCATAAGCTTGGGGGCCTAAGCTTTATTATACTACCTTTGTACAAAAATAATGTTGAATATAATTATTACAATTAATAAAAAGATATCAAAAATTTGGTACGAAACAGAATTAGATTTTAGAGATTTTTTTAACAAAAATACTCTATTAACAAAACAAAATTTATAAATTATTACACACACATTATTACCCAACTTTCAGTACTCATAAAAAAGTATGAATCTTGTTTTAGTTATTTATTTTATACCTATTTCATTCATTTATTTTTTATCCTAATCGTTAGACGTTCAATTTCTAATAGAAAAGGATTTAAAAAAATCCGACATTTTCCAATAGGTATTGAACATATTCAACTTTATCTCAAGAAATAAATAATCTTCGAACGGAAAGAGGACTGAACTTTATGATTTCGTTTAGAAACGATGAAATTTAGAAAGTTTTAAATCTGATATTGAGTTGATATCGAGTATCAAAGACAAGGATGCCTAATGTGGCTTGTGACGTCACTGTAGCTAGACGAAAACGCCTATTTAAGTGCTCCTAATACGTCATTGCCACTCGTCCTCGAACTTCCTTATAAAATATCTCGACAACTACCTACGCCATTTTAAAATAAGCGTCTACATTGTTTTCACAAAAATTTCCTCAAATGATTTTCGTTTAAAACAATTTACAAAATGAAACAGGAATCTTCGCTATTGTAAAAATTATTTATGGTATACATTTTCAAAAGTTTACTTTACTTAGCTGTTTTAAAAACATTAAAAATATCAGTTTACTTGAAACTCCCACGCGACTACGGGGCAGGATAGGTTTATTAAGTAATTTTTTTATTGCTTAGATGGGTGGACGAACTCAGAGCCCACCTGGTGTTAGGTGGTTACTGGAGCCCATAGACATCTACAACGTAAATGCGCCACCCACCCGTAAATGCGCCACCCACCACGTAAATGCGCCACCCACCACGCGTATTTTGTAAACGCAGATTGCCGTAAAGTTCTCAGAATGGAGACTATGCGGAAACCAGGACAATGTAGCAGTGGCCATCATATAACATAAGATATTTGACCAAAACCCGAAACGCACAAACAACATCTTCAAGATAAGTTTCCATATACATATACAATTTAAGAACAATAACATCCGGACAGTCAATCTATAGGACCAAACTCCCGCTCAGTGGAAGATTTTAAGTTTGCCATTCTGAAGATCATTTCCTGTGCTGTTTCATGCCAAAAATAGGCAGGATGGTTGAAATACGTACCTGTGTCTGCAAGCAATATGTCGTCAAGTTTAACAATCTTCTTGATATATTTATGATGCCTATTATAAGTACCTGAAAACCTATTACTAAAATAGCTTTTGCCTAAATTTTACATGCGACCTCATTTACGTAAAAAGAAAAAAAAACGATTTTGAGACATTCTTTATTGGTGCTCCTGGTATTTGTATTGGTCTTAGCGTGATATTACATAGGCTATATATAGCCTTCCTCAATAAATGGGCTATCTAACACTGAAATAATTTTTCAAAACGGACCAATAGTTCCTGGTATTAGCGCATTCAAACAAACAAACTCTTCAGCTTTATAATATTAAATAAATAAAGTATAGATATAAGATATTTATAATAACCTGTTCAATAGTAACGCTGTCTGTTTTATAAGTATTCTTGATTAGTTCCAACAACCATTCTTTATTTTTTGCCGTGAAATTAATAAAGGCAGCCACACAAAATAAACACTTCTTAGATGTCAAAAGTAACATACGTCCAAGAAATAAATAAATGTAACACATAGGACAATTTGAACCCATTTTATTTGCGGAATAAACTCTGTATTTGACAGTTATTACATTCTGTCCGTCGGTTGTACCAATCCACTCGGAGCTGACTGTGAATATCAAAATCCCGAGATTGGCAAACATCCCTTTATAAGCTGTTTCCACCTCAAGGGCTGGCTTGAGACGGGTGCAAACAGGGACGAATCCAGAGTAATTAAGCAATGTTTTTTTGTTTATTTGGAAAAAAACATGCTATTTATTTTATTTATTTTAGATAGCTTAGATGGGTGGACGAGCTCATAGTCCACCTGCTGTTAAGTAGTTACTGGAACCCATAGACACCCACAACGTAAATGTTGCCACTAACCTTGAGATATAAGTTCTAAGGCCTCAGTATAGTTACAACGGTTGCCCCACCCTTCAAACCGAAACGCGTTACTGCTTCACGGCAGAAATAAGCAAGATGGTGGTACCCACCCGCGCGGACTTACAAGAGGTACTACCACCAGTAAGAACGAGGTAGGTAGATTCCTGACATTTCAAATGCCACTGGCAAAAATATAGTCTCCTTTATGTTGGTTTGCAATTAGTGACTGTGATTATTATGCCAAGGAATCGGGGTTCGGGGTTAGTTACAAATCTTTGGTTTAGTTATTATTTGATCTAGTTGTACTTGTCACACATCTATTAACTTAAATATACATAAATATTAGATTAAGTTTATCAACACTGTAACTGAAAATTACTGGCAAGCTGATTTAATCGTTCTGCTAATGAGCAAGCAGAAACCAAAAGACAAATGTCTATAAATCATTCCGTCACATCTGCATTTATATATGTATAGACAGGTTTACCTGCGAAGTATTTTTAATTCGTTTATAATCTATAACTCAATAAACAATATAAATAATTTAATTATTATATTTTAAGCGTCTCAAAGGCTCAGTGCGTGCCTGTACAAAATTAAATCATTTCCATCCCTTAGAAGGGGTGTAATTTCGAGTCGCTACAAGTGAATACTAACGAACGAGCAATCCAACTTGATTATTGCCTGCAACTTGCAATCCTGATTAGGTGTCAGAATTTATGTTGAACTAGCTTTTGCCTGCGACTCAGTCCGCGTGGAATAATTACTTTGGCATAATGCTAAGTTTTACCCCCCACTTAATTTACGTAGAAAGTGAAAATATTTTTGAATTATAGAATGTTAAGGAGCTATTTAAACCCCTATTTTGAAACTTTCTTTATTGGTGCCCCACTTGTATTGGTCTTACCGTGATGTTATATTATAGCCTATAGCCTTCCTCAATAAATGGGCTGTCTAACAGTGAAAGAATTTTTCAAATCGGACCAGTAGTTCCTGATATTAGCGCGTTCAAACAAACTCTTCAGCTTTATAATATTTGTATAGATTATGTGTACTATTAAATTGCGAATAAAACTACTACATAGGTAACGTTAAATGTATTATTATATGTATGTATGTATGTACGTATATGTGATTGTGTATATATGAATGTATATACTTTTTTTTGTGTGTATGTAATTGTCTACTGTACTGTACACTGTATACTGTACAGTTATGACATGGTACTAGGTGCTATCTTCATCTCCCGAGATAAAATATTTTGCTTTCGGACAGGATTTCTTAGAATTCTTTTCCTTACTGCTTTGACCACCTTTTTCGTACGAACACTACGTGGACGGCCAGATATTTTTCTGTCACAAACAGAGGAGGTCTCATTGCACCTATTAATAGCCCGGTACAAAAACATTTTGTATGTAACAGTATGGAGAGTTTTAAAAATTGCATTTGGCTCCATACCTACTTTGTGTAATGCAATCACAGCGATTCGGTTCTCTTTATCACCCCACTCCATTTTAATATCGCAAAATATTGTACAATGTATTGGCGCTAAAATGAGAAAACTCTGTGAGCAATCATATAAAAATGACAGATTCCAAATTCAAGTGTAATATTTTGTTTATTTTTAATTGTAACAGTATTTATGGCCAGACTAAGTATATAAGCCCTCATAACCACTAAGCAAGAGGTGAGCCGTGAACTCGTATACAGATTTACGCGACTTAGTATGAAAAAAGGTTTACCCACAAATTTAATAGTCTTAATTACGTGATCAGAATTAACGAGAGATCTGCGGTGATGTTATTTTTAACTTTTTTTCGCTATAATTAAGCAGACCAGTTTTACGGTTTATCTGTTTTAAACTGTTATCTGACTCGTGGACATTACGCGAATTTTTCTGTCCCTCTCAACTCTTCGGGTCGATGTCTCGAATGTAGCTTAACCACTAGGCCTTCAAACTAGAAAATACAAATACTTTGTGGCATTTAAAATATCATGTTACACAAAGCCCTATGTTGTATTGCATAGATTTTGTTTATACCACACTTTTGAACCGAAATACCTATAAAGAAGCGAAAACGACAAGGACCGTTGTAGAGAATCACGAAATATTAATGCAGAAACCGTTTTTTTTAACTATTCTAAAGAATGATATTCATAAACATCTCTGGCTACTATTGTCGTTGTTTGAAAACGTTCTCATTATAAACATGTACAGCGAACACGTATTTTCCAGTTTCAAAAGGAAAAGCATTATTATTTATCTGGACACAAAAGAGCGCAGTTGAAAACTCCTAAGTCCCGGGAGCGTTAAGGACGAAGTTTCTTTATTGTTGCCACCTTAGACCTGTAAGTTTGTGACAAAGCTCCGTACGTACGTACTGGAAGATTCACTTCGAACGTATTTATGAACGGTACACGAGAATTTTGCGAAAACTCTGAAAGCTCTTGCGTCTCACTTCAAGTTTCGAAAAGTCAACATCGTCGGTTTTTATGAAATATCTAAAATGTTAATTTGTCTTGATCTCAAAAGGCATGCTTTTTTTGTGACAGATATCTTCGGAATGTTAATATCAATCCGGGTCAACTCCCACGCTAAATACTCGTAAATAATTAAATCAAACTAATCCTGGTTAAGACTCAAACTTCCTATTTGTTGAGTACGCATGAACTTTGGATGACTCTCGAATGTATTGTGTCAACATTTTTTTTTTATTGCTTAGATGGGTGGACAGGATTAGCTCACAGCCCACCTGATGTTAAGTGGTTACTGGAGCCCATAGACATCTACAACGTAAATGCGCCACCCACCTTGAGATATAAGTTGTAAGGTCTCAGTATAATTACAACGGCTGCCCCACCCTTCAAACCGAAACGCACTACTGCTTCACGGCAGAAATAGGCAGGGCGGTGGTACCTACCCGCCCGGACTCACAACAGGTCCTACCACCAGTAAAAGAATGAAGAATGACCCACCCGCATATTTCTCAGAGTATCATACTTACCTACAGCAATCACTAACCGGCATTTAGTTGTCTAAGAGGAAATATGAAGCATCACTTTTGGAATTAGCGGAAATTTACTGAGATATAGGACATATGTAGATAAATAGGTTATACCATTTAGTAATTTCAGCGAAGTGCAATCAATAAAACGAAATTCCAAACAACTAAGCCCCTCGATTGATTACGGAATAAAAATAAATTTAAAACGCCAATAAAGACCTCGTTCTCCGAAAGTTTAAAATATTTTCGTAATAGAATTATCGGGAACATTCTTGAGAATTTTTTGAAAAGGGCTTGATGAATTACTTTATTATAAGACCGGCTTTTATATTGAAATTTTGCGACTTCAAAGTGAAGTTACAAAATAACTGAATGTATACGGAGCTTGAGGCCAGAAGTGGGGGGTCTCCTGCCACACAAAACCCCCACGTAAGAGTATACAAAAACGCCTATTCCAGCTTGGACAGAACCTAATTAGATAAACACCTATAGTAATTAATTCTCACTAAAGAAATATGGTTTTTAAGTTATAATTTTAGAAATAATATTAATTGAACTTTTATCAGCCAATACCAGCAATTAACATGTAGGTAATCAGAAAGAAGTCAATGAATACAGAACGGCACAATGTGGCTTTTTTTGGAACCGGTGGTAGAGTTAACATTTTCTTTTACATTTTGACATTCAACAAGTGTGTTTTTGATGACATCCAAGTTGAAATAAATGATTTTGAATTTGAATTTGAATTTGAATTTGGTGAATAGCGCACTTTATTAATCTTTGTAAACGAAAATATAGATTGCCGAGTAACTTTTCCAACTGTTAGACGAACAACCTACACTCCGCAGGCTTTATTTATGTACTTAAGAAGCAAAAACGTTAATTAAAACACTGAGCCGATAATTTAAGAATGTACTAGAATACTTTTATAGAAAATAAATGTTGGCGGTAAATTCCTACTCCAGAGACCCAAGTTGCGTGGAAATTTTTTATGGAAATATAATGTTTGAAATGTGGAATCAAGTTACCAACTTTCCTCCTGCGTATCAAAGGAAAAGCTGTACAGTTTATGTGAAAGAATTCTTTGTTTTACTGTTCCCAAAAATGTTTTAAAGAATTTTGTTAAAGAAAATAAAACTATGAATAGACTCATATTTATCGGTCTGATTTATTAAAAATATTGATGATCGGAATATAGTATACTAGCGGCCCGCTCCGGGTCCGCTCGGGTCAAGAGAAATTTCAACGATATTTGATGTTGTTTTATTTTTTAAATAAAATAACACTTACTGTGGCATAATTATAATAGTTAGACATATGCTGTTGCGACACTTTTTGTAAATAATAATGTGTTCTACAAAGTCGTAGTAGGTACCTACATTATAAGTATTTTATTCTATCATCAATAGTTTTCGCAGGACACGCGATGTAAAGAATATTTTAGGTAATTTTTTTACACCTTGGGTTATATTATTGGAGTTTTATTAAGGATACCTAATTTTTTCAAAAAAGATTATAGCCTATGTCACTCGGGAATAGTAAGAATTTTTTTCAAATCGGTTCAGTAGTTTCGGAGCCTATTCAATACAAACAAACAAACAAATATTTCCTCTTTATAATATTATTATTATAGTATAGAAGTAGAGATGTGCTTTTAAAAGTATTTGCTTTAAAAAACCCTAACATCTCTATGTACATGTAACATCAACATGGTGTGAAGACAGTTCCCGAAACTGTAACAATAACTTAACTGAAGTTGTCAAAACTTAATGTACTGGTGGTAGGAATTTTACTGGTGGTAGGACGTCTTGTTTGTCCGCACGGGTAGATACCAACACCCTGCCTATTTCTGGCGTGAAGCAGTAATGCGTTTCGGTTTGAAGGACGGGGCAGCCGTTGTACTGTTATAAGTGAGACCTTAGAACTCATGTCTCAAGGTGGGTGGCGGCATTTACGACCCACCCGACTAGGCGCGTCAATAACCCCGCCCCCGCCGTTCGCCCGATCACGATGTTCGACCAGCCCATACCGTGGGCCCCGAAGGTCAAATATTTAGGCGTCACCCTCGACAGTAGGATGACATTCCGCCCCCACATCAAGACGGTACGCGATCGTGCCGCCTTCATTCTAGGACGTCTCTACCCGATGATATGTAGGCGAAGTAAAATGTCCCTTAGAAATAAGGTGACACTCTACAAAACTTGCATACGCCCCGTCATGACCTATGCAAGTGTAGTGTTCGCTCACGCGGCCCGCATACACTTGAAATCATGCCAAGTCATTCAATCCCGTTTTTGCAGGATAGCCGTCGGAGCCCCGTGGTTCGTCAGGAATGTCGACCTCCATGACGACCTGGACTTAGAGTCCATCAGTAAGTATCTGCAGTCGGCGTCCATGCGCCACTTCGATAAAGCGGCACGACACGAGAACTCTCTCATCGTGGCCGCCGGTAACTACATTCCCGATCCTGCGGACAGAATGGAAAGCAGTCGACGTCGCCCAAAACACGTCATCTCGGATCCTCCCGATCCACTAACGGTGCTTTTAGGTACTTCAAGCACCGGTCACCGTTCTCGTCGAACCCGTCGCTTGCGACGAAGGGCTCGACGAGTAAATTAACTCTCAGACACAGCCCACTGAGTTTCTCGCCGGATCTTCTCAGTGGGTCGCGTTTCCGATCCGGTGGTAGATTCTGCGAAGCACGACTCTTGCTAGGGTTCGTGTTAGCAACGTCATCAGGTTTAAGCCCCGTGAGCTCACCTACAAAAGTTAGGGTTACGCTGATATAGCCTCTCAAGGCTCTCAGCTTAGGTAGGAAAAAAAAAAAAAAAAAAAAAAGTGCATTTACGTTGTAGGTGTCTACGGGCACCGGTAATCACTTAACACCAGGTGAGCCGTAAGCTGATTCACGCCTTAAAAAGAAACTTAAATAACCGAAAATAACATTTATTTACTAAATTAAGCATAAATACATCTCATTTCAGCTATCTCGTGTTTTGTCAAGGCGTTACTTGAGTGCTGCGAGTGGTCCACGTACCTTAGTACTGTTCGCGCGCCAATGAATTTTGTGTGCTAGGTACAGCCTCTACCGATGTGCTCTCTGTTGTTTAAATTGCATCATAATTAGTGACACCTCAAGATATAAATTCCTTTTACGTATTATCTTGTTTATTTATTTTTATTATCGTCATTTGACTAAAAGCTCAATAACAAAATAACTACGGTCATCATAGACGTCATTACGGATCCTCGCGATCCTAATGGATCTATCCTATCCCTATCCTAACCAAAAGCACCGTTTAAAACACCGAATTAAAACAATAAGTCAATAGCTTGCCTGTAAAAAAATAATTACGTAAATCTGGCTAATCAGTTTCTTAGTTTATTATAGTACATTTCATCCCAAATTATACCATGCGTTATAAAATTGCATTTAGCATTTTACCAAGCTCGCCAATTTAAGGAAAAAAATAAGAGTTCTTTAAACACAATATTTTCACGCATTATTATCATGAATAGTTGAATGGGTATGTGTTATAGATTTAGTATCACGTACACTATATACTGCCACTACTAAATTTGGCAAACCCTATCCCGTAATCCTTAAGGAAGTTGTATCCTCTAGCTGCTGTCGGAAAACAATAATAAATTGCCTTTCCACAGAGTAGGGGGCCGTTAGACGTACTTCCTGGCATAATAAACACTTACTTTTCTTATTTTCGATCGCAATAAAGCTGTTAGGCACGTTGAGATATATTTTTATTTTTTATTGCTTAGGTGGGTGGACGGGCTCACGGCCCACCTGATGTTAAGTGGTTACCTACCGGAGCCCATAGACATCTAGAACGTAAAAGCCGCCATCTACCTTGAGATATGAGTTCTAAGGTCTCAGTATAGTTACAGCGGCTGTCCTATCCTTCAAACCGAAACGCATTACTGCTTCACGGCAGAAATAGGCAGGGTGGGGATCGCTATCTGTGCGAACTCACGAGGCGTCTTACCACCAGTAATTACACAAATTATAATTTTGCGGATTTAATTTTTACTACACGATGTTATTCCTTCACCGTGGAAGTCAATCGTGAACATTTGGTAAGAACGAATTTCATTAGAAAAATTTGTACTTGCCAGCGGGATTCGAACACTGGTGCATCGCTAGATACGAATGCACCGGACGTATTATCCTTTTAGGCCACGACAACTTAAATGAAATAGTGTATTTCTTTAAAGAATCCTTGGACTGTGTTGTATCAACAATCATCTCGTCTTCTTCTTGCGCTTATCCCACATCATGTGGGGTAGACACAGCTTGTCCTCTATGATACTGCAGAGATTTGGCCGGCATTTTATGACCGGTCCCCAGCCTGACGTCAAACCTTCTGTACTACTATAGGATACTACTATATCCATTGCATCGCCCCATAAGGATATTAAGAATATAATTAATTTTACTATTATTCTACCTACTACATATTTATTTGTATCTCAAAATTAGCGTCACATTTACATTATTACACAATTACAGATACCTACTAAATGCCATTGGTTCATTTTCATTTTCCTAAAGTAGCCTCTTCGAAAATCTCCTCTTTGACGCATATGTACATATTTCGAGGCATTGAGACCACAAAAAAGTTACTGGCCAGTCGTATATTTGCGTTACTGTTTGTGTTGTTGAAAAAAAAAAAGGGCAGTTTCGCCGCGAGTCAACGCTAAAATTGGAATATTCTGAATTGTTGGAGACCGGGTTCAGGTGCTTTCAAAGGAATAGCGTTACAAAACAATTGTTTATGTTTAAAAAAATCTGGGTCAAATTCCTTTTTGGATCTAGGAAAGGTGAGGTTATCTATTCAAAATATGGAGGGGCGTTTTTGTGTGTGCGCAATGCAAAAAAGACGGCACGTTATCATCACCGTAAATACCGCCAAACGCCTTGAGACATGAATTCTAAGTCTCAGTTTTACAGTACGACTGCCCACCCTTCAAGCCGAATCGTATTTTTGCTTAAGTGTGCTTAGTGCGAGTTTCTTAACGTTCTCGATAGCGTAAAAGTTAAGCCAATTTTGTATGCAGTTGGAACAGCGCCGCTAGCGGCAAACGTACGCAAACGATCCCATTCCATACAAATCTGAGCTAACTTTTACGCTATCGAAAACGTCAAAAAACTCGCACTAAGCACACTGAACAGAAATAGGCAGGGTGGTGGAGCCACAAAACGTCCTACCACAAGTGTAGGTATAAGGGATTTTTACATTGCCCGCGTAGGCTGACGAGGATACGACCCACCTGGTGATGCAATAGTATACGGTGTTTGTCAGAGGTACATGCACCGTTTCACAGCTTAGCTACACATCTGTCACATCTTCGTACGCTCAGCTGCACATCTTTGGTGAAAACGCAGCCCAAGTCTGTATTTGTCACGTATTTTTTCGATGTTGACAATCGAAACTGAAGCATAGATCATGAATATAATAGTATCCTAATAAATTTACTAACGTTGTGAACTGATTTGGAGCTACGTATTATAAGAAACACAATGCCGTGTAAACATTACATAAAAATCACAAATTATCTTTCATTAACAAAATCCCACACGGTAAAACAATCGAAACCCATCGTCATTTTTACAATTGTCCATAGGTTTCCCAAAAAAACTCGGGTAAGGGTCAAATTGACACGGGGACTTCCCTTGTCCACAGAAGATGTTTGTTCACACGCCACTCACCTTATGTCATTAGGCTGTGTTGCAAAAACACATTACTCGGAGAATGTGTTTTTCAACCCCTACTAATTACTCACTGGGCCGAAACGACCGTGCCAGATTACCTTATATAAATATCTAACCGCACTACAAGAGTTTTTATGGCAACTATTGTATTCAACATTTTTCAATTTATCATTTGTGCGACTTTTTATTCCTCCACCTATAAGCTAAGAGCCTAAAAGGCTGTTCCAGTAACGCCCGAACGGGTAAGTGACCTCACGTGCTCAACCTAAGAGATTTTTTTAACACTAACCCTAAAGCAGTGCAAAGGAATCGCGACCCACTATGAAGATCTGTGGTCTGTGTCTATGGAATTTGTGGAATGTCCTGTTTTTAGTATAATAACCTTTATTTTTTTTAATGTTTACTAGCTCTGAATTGTTTGGTTGACATCATGGACTTCCGACCTTTAACTCCTAAAGTCTAAATTGATTTAAAAAGAATACTATCCTAGAGTCTTCTTATTTGGCCGATAACGCTGCAATCACCACGATTGCTCATTTTCATTACTTGATAAGCATTCAGATAATCGCTTATTGTGCGGAAAATTTAGCTCTCTATAAACAACGCTCTAAAAACCTAAGTCTTAACAAAAGGGTTTATCACGTCAGTTATCACGTCTTTGTTCGCAAACTAAAACAAAGATAATGCAAACGAAATCTTAAATGTTTTATCTTCAATTAAGATAACCCAAAGTAAGTACCTACAAGAAGTGGGTGAGGAGAGCCGTAGACCAGGCTCAATGGTGTGAATTGGGAGAGGCCTATGTCCAGCAGTGGACGGCTGTGGGCTGTTGATGATGATTATTATGATGATGAAAATAAGTACAAAATATTTGTTATTTGTACTAACTTAAAAACGATTACTGTATAATTTGAATATCTAGGCTTATTATGTTCGGATCGTTCTTTACTATAAGCTAAGATTCTTAGCCCAATACCTTACCTAAGATATCTTCAAATCAGTGAAGTTTTAGTTGCATTGTTCCAACAGTTCTTCTACTTTTCAAGTTAGAACACAAATTCTACGTGCCAGAAATAGATCGTATATTGATACCCATCTGTTTGGACATGCAACGTGCTGTAGCACCAGAACTAAGAGAGACACGTCGTTACGGATCCGTCTAAAGATCCTTACGGAACTGTTGCGTTAGAGGTCTTCAGCTCTAACACTAGGAGCAGGCTTAGGAATCCCGGTAACCGTACCCGTCGAACTCGACAAAGAGTAACCCAACCCATGCATCAGCCCGCTGAGTTTCTCGCCGGATCTTCTAAGCGGATCGCGATTCCAATCCGGTAGTAGATTCATTCGCGAAGCGCTACTCTTGAGTTGTTAGGTCTTCTTTGGAAGCGCTCGGGCAGCTGTTAGCAAATCCCGTCCCTCCTGGCTGAGCCTTTGCTCGCCCATCTGTCTCTGTGAAACTGGATCAACTCCAGACCAACAGTAACCCTCAACCCTTAAAAAAAACTTAGAGGTTAGGGTGAGGTTCAGGCTGAAAAACATTAATATTTTCTACGACAAACCTAAAATTCTCTAATAATGACTACTTAATCGACTCGATTCACCATCCCAATTTGATGCTGAAGTCCATACTTATCTTTAGTAAAATGGGTCAACACATCAATTTCAATGCAGTCGGAGCATCTGAACATTTTGATATTTATAAAAATTAGTGTAATGTTTAATTAGATAAAGCAATCATAGGCCCTACATTATGTATGTACACGAATTGCAATCAAGGCAGTAACTACTCCAACATCAATATGGCGTGGAGAATTATCTCGCGGTTACGACACACCGGAATTTCTGAGTGAAACAAATAAAAGCAAAACCGAAACAAATCAGCTTTTATATGACACTTACGCGGGCCCCGAAGGGCATTTTGCCACCTATGTAAGATGAACCTGATTGATTACGGATCCAGCCAATTTTGCAAATTGAACGAGGAAACTGCATCATATACATGACATCACGAATCCAAAGTCACGATCATGAGTCTTAAATTAGATTAGTAATCAACTCAGTCTTAAAGAGGCTTCGAAGAAACTACCGTGGGTGTATCTTAAGATAAGTAACAATTAACTTTGAGAGACATTATTTATTTGATCTCTACATTCTCAACTTTAATAGATCTGATACAGACATAAAATTGAAGGAGGTAGGTACTACAAAGGATCTTTGTATAATTTACGTATTAATTAGTTTGGAGCCTTGAAATGAGCGGAAATTAATTGCTCGAAATTTTTCAAACTACTCGTACTATAAAACTGCGCGTGTGTTGTGTGATTTATAATTATTATTATTAATACAACTGATTGAATATTTCCAAACATTCGCGGACAGTTTTCGACAACGTCGAATCATAAATGGGACTCTAGGACATATAACATACTACAATGCAACAACAGCAATGATTACATGCAGTTTCCTTCCTTTTTCCTATTCTATCAGCAATGTAATTTTTAAATAATTCTAATTGCAGTAAATTTTAAATATTAAAATAATGTAAATTTAATTCTGACGAATTTCTATTATGTTGTACCCAATCTATTCTTGCCGTGCAATCAAAATATTTAACTAAACCCACTCCTACATATATACATATGTCTTCTATGTACAAAATGTTTTCTTCTGTGCTCGATTATGGATTAAACACTATGAGCGTAACGAATAATGTATTTTTGTTTGACTGAGTGTAATACTTAACCAGTCATGCAGTGTTATTCACAGTAAACACGATTTGTGCTATATTAGCAATATTACATAGTGAGTGAGACATTAGTGTTGGTAAGCTGCATTATCTCCTAATCCATGGCTCTTCAGTATCTGTAAATAAACAATATCTGAGGAAAAACAACAAAACCTATAGGTAATACACAAGATCTTCATTGCGTTCTATTTTTTATCCAATTTCATTATGCTTGTCTAATTCTTGTTTAATGGCCACACCGTACCTACACCACGTCACACAATCCTTCCTTCATATGTGGGGCGCTCACTGTTATTCATAGACTACAACGTAGGCGTATGAACACATCTTTTGCAAAGTTTTATACTAGATATGAGTATTACTGTCCGCTTGCGTAACCAAAGGTGGGGGCAGAAATTAAATTATTAATAATATTTGTTTGAGCAAACATAAAATAATACAAACATCACGGCCTGACGGATAAGGCAACCGATGTCTTGTCGGATCCCCCGGATCCACTTTTGGTGCTTTTAGGCTCTTCAAACACCGATCACAGTCGTCGTTGAAATCGCCGACTCCGACGAAGAGTTCGACGTGCAAGCTAGCCCATAGACATAACCCATTGAGTTTCTCGCCGGATCTTCTCAGTAGGTCGCAATTCTGATTCGGTAGTAGATTTAGCGAAGCAATGCTCTTGCTAGAGCTAGTGTTAGCAATTACCTCAGGTTGAGCCTCCGTTACGCTCACCTACCGTTCCGTGTGAAGTTGAAATAGCGCCTGAGGCTACCAACGCTTAAGTAGGGGGAAAAAAGCAACTGATGTACTCCTAATAAGAGACGCGATTAACATCGTCTAATAAAAGTCAAACACGCAAAATTGTAAAAGCATTATTACTAGGGGTAGAGCGTCTTGTAAGCTCGCACGGCTTACCACTGACCAGACTATTTCGGTCACGAACCAGTCGTACATCCGAGTTTAAAGGATAGTGACAGCTGTTATACTATACAATTCAGAATTAGAATTAATAACTCAAAGCGCATCGCCACTTTCTTTTCTTGCTTAAATGTGTGAACGAGCTCACGGCCCACCTGGTGTTAAGTGGTTACTGCAGCCCATAGACATCTACAATGTAAATGCGCCACCCACCTTAAAATAGGAATTCTAAGGTCTCAGTATAGTTACAACGGCTGCCCCGCCCTTCAAACCAAAACGCATTACTGCTTCACGGCTGAAATAGGCAGGGCGGTGGTGCCTACCCGTGCGATAGTAATTACGCCAATTATATTTTCATTAGTAGTATATTTTAACTATCCTAATCTTCATACAAAACTCGTGACTGCTTCGCAACAGAAACGGCTAAGATAGGGGTATGTATCCGTGCGCGCTCACAATACGCCCTTGCAGATATTAGCTAATTTCAGAAGCTCTATGATGGTTGAACGGTCGATTCGTTCTTTGTCCTCTATTTAAGTATTTTAAGAAGGGTATGGAAGGGTAGGAAGGGTAATGCCTAAAAACAAAAGTCTTCAACGCTTGCGTGCTGCCGGTCATGACATATGGCGCTGAAACGTGAACATTAACCGTAAGTCTGGTCCGTAAATTCAAAGTCGCTCAGCGTGCTATGGAAAGGTGTATGCTCGGAGTTTCTTCGATGGATCGAGTCAGAAATGAGGAAATCCGTCAAAGAACCAAAGTAACCGACATAGCCCTAAAGATTAGCAAGCTGAAATGGCAATGGGCCGGGCATACGTGTCGCAGAACCGATGGCCGTTGGAGCAGACGTGTTCTGGACTGGAGACCACGTACCGGTAAGCCCAGCGTTGGGCGTCCCCTTGCCCGTTGGACCGATGACTTGCGGCTATATGCTGGGAAAGATTGGATGCGGAAGGCGGAGGATCGTTCATTGTGGCGGATTATGGGAGACACCTACATCCAGCAGTGGAGAGATACAGGCTGATGATGATGATGATAAAGAAGGGTATCGAAAAATGACCACTGCCAGTGAAACGTCGTCTTGGTTCCTTTTTGTTTTTTCCAGTCTCCCAAATCACCTGTCAAGTCTCTAGCTTGGTTTATGTCTACTCATTGTAGGTCGTATGTCCTTTCAGAGAGGTTGCACGCCGCCACAATTATATTTATCCATGAATACCGTCACTCTTGTACATGCAAGATGTATTCCAGAAAAAATAAACAGGACGATAATACTCGGGCAGATCACCTACCCTGACTCCGAGAGGTTAAAAACCGACCCCGTTCACTATATATTATATACACAATCTATAGTAGTCTTCATTAATCCAACTACTTCAAATTTATATCTACTCATGTCTGAATTCCCTGTGCCAGGTAAAGACGTTCACGGAAGTCTCTAGTGGCAGGTGATTCATTTGACAATTCGAGAAAGCACTTCCCGATTGACCTAAGTATAAACCATCGACAGTAGAGCTGACCGATGCCGCGATGGCGACACTTTACCGTATTCAGTATTCAAAAATATACTCTATAATAATAACTCAAGCTATCATTACATAGTTTATTAGGCAACCCTCCTATAAAACGGTATTCTAAAGCTCGGTTCCACTCTAAAACGAAAGGAATAATTCCCCAATACCCTTTTATAACACGGTATTTCTACAACACGATAACGGGATTTTTGTTGAAATTTATTTAGGAAATTACATTATGCACTATGAACACACAATATACGGTAATGAATTTTACGAAATTTTACTGCTTATTTTTGAAGTGAAACTTCTTTAGGCGCATGAGGGTAAAATTTTTACAGAACGTCACGCAGGTATGCAACGGAAGTGACATCAAACTACTATTGAAATTAAGTAGGTACTTGTCAAATGTCAGTAGTAGTAGTTGTTTATTGTTCCAACTGAAAAGGCAAATGTATACAGCCTAATATTTTATAATTTTTTTGTGAAAAATGTTAATAGGAATTGAAATGAAATGAAAAGAATTTGGAACATTAATCAAATAGCATGAAATTAAATTAGTCAATTCAATTGGCAAAATATTAGTCATTTACAATTTAGAAATCTAAACATAATGTGACTGTCAACACTGAGGTTTGAGATTGACATTTGACAAACTTTTGGCGGGAACATATCTTCCTTTTTCCCTTCCTCTAAGTCTCGGAAATCTAAAGTTTTAGATTTGTATAAATATAAGCAAGACTTATAAATTAGTTCGCCAAAGAAGTTTCACTTCTGACATGTGTACTTTGTGCGCACGCACTTTTTTTATGTATAGTGGAAAAAAAATACATATATATATTCAATATGTTTCAATGAAAAAAATAACGATTTCACAAAACACAACATTATAAGAACGTATCTACTGTGTTACAGGAGCGTTACCTGTACTCATGAGAACCATTTCCGCTGACACAAGAGTTGCCATATCTGAGGTTTAACTGAATTATAAAACATATCTATTTAGTAATTGTAAACCTTAAAAAGAAAGACGACCTGCGAAGGTCGCGAACACAAACCGAGACATGGGGGGTATGTAAATAGCAAAACACGTGGTATATTGCTATCTTGCCAAATCAAATTACGTTCCACAAAATCGACTATGTCAAAACTCACCTTGGACATCCCTACTGAATCTACTCTGCAATAGCTTTGCATGCACCTCAACAGCGCTAGAACTTAAGATGCGTTCAAGAACTTTGATGCGTTCTTCGATGCTTCCCAAACTTTCGTTAATAGCTTTAAATGGCAATCAAACTTACTCATAACATGCATTGGAAGTTATTCAATGAAATACAGATACAAGATACAAAATACGTACTTTCATCTTGTATCTATAAAAAATATTTTGTATCTTGTATTTAAATACGTTTTGTTTGATATTTTTATTTTATAAATAGTTAGATACTATGTTTGCTTAAATACTTTTAGTAGCCCATAGACATCTACAACGTGAATACCGCCACCCAGCTTGAGATATGGATTCTAAGGTCTCAGTTTTTATAGTACCACGGCTGCCCCACCCTTCAAACCGAAACGTATTAATGCTTGACGGCAGAAATATGCAGGCTGGTGGTACCTACCCGCCCTAGCAAGAGCAGTGCTTCGCAGAATCTAATACCGGACCGAAAACGCGACCCACTAGAAGATCCGCGAAAAACTCAGTGGACTGTGTCTATGCGTTAATTTACTCGCCGAGACCTTCGTCACAACCGACGAGTTCGACGAGAACGATGACCGGTGCTTGAGGTACCTAAAAGCAGCGTTAGTGGATCGGGACGATCGGAAATGACGTGTTTTGGGCGACGTCGCCCAGGATCGGGAATGTAGTTTCCGGCGGCCACGCTGAGAGGGTTCTCGTGTCGTGCCGCTTTCTCGAAATGGCGCACTGATGCCGACTGTAGATACTTACTGATGGACTCTAGGTCCATGTCGTCGTGGATGTCCACATTTCTGACGTACCACGGGGCTCCGGTGGCTATCCTGCAAAAACGGGATTGTATTAAATGTTAAAATGAACTTAACACACTGAACGCCTCATTAAAGAGTACACGCCACATAAGAGTATTTTCATTCAGGCCACGGTGCTCATCGGTGAGCCTTATCTTACTCAAGCATTCGGGCCATGAGGGTCACCCGTGAGTCGCGTGAGGTTTCCAACGTAAACGCTTCCTTCTAGCCAAAATTGCAACTATCAAACAAAACGCGTATGAAAGTGAGCCGCGTGGCCCTTTAACCGAACCAAACGCCTTTCAAATTCAATAGAAAGTTGTAGTTTTAATCAAAATTAATACTTTTAAATTATCTTACGTGGTTTACTGGTGGACCTCTTGTGAGTCCGCACGGGTAGGTACCACCACCTGGTCTATTTCTGCCGTGAAACAGTAATGCGTTTCGGTTTAAAGGGTGGGGCAGCCGTTATAACTATACTGAGACCTTAGAACTTATATCTCAAGGTGGGTGGCGCATTTACGTTGTAGATGTCTATGGGCTCCAGTAACTACTGAACATTATGTGGGCTATCGTGCACCTATCTAAGCAATAAAAAAAAATGTCGCTAATTTTTATCTTCCGTGCAAATCATCGCATTTTATAAATTTTAGAATGATAATCTCAAGTCAGTTACCGATTCCCTGATTTTGGCTCGGCCCGAATGGTATAGTACGCTAGGCCCACCCGTGGGCGGCATGGCGTTCAACGTGTTATGACTTGATTGTAACCAAATACAGTGTCGTTTGCTCTATAAACTGAAAACAGTTTTGCGTATTTAAATTCATGCGAGCAAGAATGTTCTACTTGCATATACCTAGTCAGGTCATAAATTCTGTCACATGTTTAATGTAAAATAATTGAAACAAGTTTATTCATTATGTAACCATTCATATACCAAAATGAACTTAACAAAACATAGATTCTTATGACACTAAAGTTTGTTCAAAATGACCTCCGTGATTTTGAATACAGGCCTTCAATCTGCGCGGCCAATCGTCTATCGCAGCACGAACGAGGTCCATGTCAATATCGGCGGTTGCCTTAATCAAGGATGTCTTGAGTGACTCCAAATTGGGATGAGGCTTTGAGCGCGCCTTTTCCTCCAAGTGTTGCCATATCTTGTAATCTAACGGATTCAAATCTGGACTGGAGGAGGGCCAGTCTTCGTGCCGGATGAAGTCGATTTCACGCGCCGCCGGCCAGTCTTGTGTGCTCTTCACTCTATGAGCTGGCGCCGAATCTTGTTGGAATACCCAGTGCCTGTTATTGAACATGGTATGAGAAACAGGTTCCACAAGGTTCGTCAGGACTGTATTTTGATACACAACTGCATTCGTTTTTACACCTTTCTCACAAAAATGTACCTCTGTTAAGCCCCAATAAGAAACTCCCAACCATACCATGAGCGAGAATGGAAAATGACCTCTTTTTTTTTTTTTTTTTATTGCTTAGATGGATGGACGAGCTCACAGCCCACCTGGTGTTCAGTGGTTACTGGAGCCCATAGACATCTACAACGTAAATGCGCCACCCACCTCGAGATATAAGTTCTAAGGTCTCAGTATAGTTACAACGGCTACCCCACCCTTCGAACCGAAACGCATTACTGCTTCACGGCGGAAATAGGCGGGGTGGTGGTACCTACCCGTGCGGACTCACAAGAGGTCCTACCACCAGTGATTACGCAAATTATAATTTTGCGGGTTTGGTTTTTATTACACGATGTTATTCCTTCACCGTGGAAGTCAATCGTGAACATTTGATGAGTACGTATTTCATTAGAAAAATTGGTACCCGCCTGCGGGATTCGAACACCGGTGCATCGCTACATACGAATGCACCGGACGTCTTATCCTTTAGGCCACGACGACTTACACGCGGAATACGGTTGCTCGCTTCTTCACTACTGTGTGCGTACACCTTATCATTTTGTTTGTTGTAGCTCTCTTCTAAAAGAAGAAGAAAGAAAAAAGAATTTCCCGATATTTTTTTCCCGCGTACCGCTTCAACAAAGCGTGGCATCTCTTCAGTCTCAGGTCCATTAGACGAGCATTCAAACGATGTCCTGTTTTTCTACGATATGCCCGAAGCCCTAAGTCTTCATTTAACACCCTTTTCACCGTGGTTCTGCTTAACCCCATCTGAAGGGTCAACAGTTTCTGCTTACGTTTGGGATTTCTTTGAATTCGCGCCTTCACAGCTTTTATCACTGCTGGAGTCCTAACAGACCGAGGGCGACCACTTCTTGACCTGACATCTACACTAGTCTTCATTCTATCGTTTGATGGTACGATAAACGAATCTTTTGGTTATATTAAAATTTTTCAGTATGTTAAAAATTTGAATTGGCGCGTAACCGCAACGATGCAACGCAATAACTGCAACACGGTCTTCTTTAAGCGTCCACTCCATATTTAAAAATGAGTAAAATTCTAAAAGTATACATTTTTATTTTCATGAACAATTCGAAATTCGAATTCAATAAACTTTTTTGTGACCAGCATTCTAAAAGAAAAGTTTTTACTGTGTGACAATACTTATGACCTGACTAGGTATAACAATGCAATTCCCACTCGAGAATCGTATTGAGCGATATACGGTACCTACGGTACGGCACCAGGTTTTATTATTGGCTCCGAGTCCAAGAACTACTGTGTACTTACTTCCTTTGACCTTTTGTCACAAGCGCTTAACTATTAGCTCAAGCGATCATGACATTCACAATCGTAGTTTTTTGAAATTCTCAGCAATAGGGCAGATATGGATATGCAAAGATTGTGTAATATCCTAATGTATGGACGTATTTACAAAGGACATCTCGTCGGAGCACCATGGTTCCTAAGGAATGTGGATCTCCATGATGACCTGGACATTGACTGGGTTAGTAAGTATTTACAGTCGGCATCATTGCGCCGCTTTGAGAAGGCGGCACTATACGAAAAGCCTCTTGTCGTGGCCGCCGAAAATTACATACCCGATCCTGTGGACCGAACGGTAAGCAGTCGACTTCGTCGTAAACACATCATTACAGATCCTCCCGATTCATTAACGGTGCTTATAGGCATCTCAAGCACCGGTCACCGTCCTTGCCGAACCCGTCGCTTGCGACGAAGGGCTCGACGAGTAAATTAACCCATAAACACAGCCAACTGAGTTTCTCGGCGGATTTTTCAGTGGGTAGCGTTGTCGATCCGGTGGTAGATTCTACGAAGCGCTGCTCTTGCTAGGGCCGGCGTTAGCGACACTCCCGGTTTGAGCCCCGTGAGCTCACCTACACGTTAAGGCGAAGCTGAAATAGCCTCTTGTTTTTACTGGACTGATTGAGTCAAAATCTTTTCGTTCAAAGCTCGAATAGATTTGTTGCAAATTATCGTTGGTGCGATTCAGGCCTTGTAAGATTTATTCTATTCGCATTATAGAAACTGATTACCGTCTTACACCGTTTCTTTTGTTTCAGATGTCGGCACAGTTTGTCTTATTACTCCTATTTAAAAATAGTTTTACAGTTTAATTTAGACTTTACTATTACCGGCGTCTTGAATAATTTAGTTTTCGTGGTCACGGACGATCATACTCGCGTTCAATTTAATTATATATTGATGTATCTTACAGATAATTCACTCATCCTCCTCCTCCTCCTTCAGTCGATCGCTCATTGTTGAGCATCGTGATGTGCCCGCCTGTGAACTTTTTTTTGTAATTTGTAGCCACTTTTGTCGGTCAGTGGCACAATGAAGTGCGTGGCTCAGTCTCATGTCCAGATGCTCGGACACTTGGTCACTCCATCTTTTTAGGGTCCAACCTCTGGATCGTCTTCCATCCACTTTACTCGTCACTATGAGTCTCTCCAGGTTGTCAGAGGGTTTTCTTGCTATATCACCAAAATATTGGAGCACTCCATATAGGCATTTGGCGGATAGCCTCTGGTCAACGTTTAGCTCGTTGAGAATGGAAGCGTTCGTCCGGAAAGCCGTCCAAGGGATGCGCAACATGCGTCGCCAGTACCACATCTCAAACGCGTCTATGCGTCGCGTGTCAGACACTTTTAAGATCCAGGTCTCAGCCCCAATTCACTCATACGTGTGTTTATAAGGCCTTCCTCTTGGCTCACTCGCATCCACAGGTTAATTCATCTATCTTCTTGTAACATTTGCTCTTTCCTCATCACGTCTCTAATCCTAATTTCATCAGTCCTGGGGCTACTTCGACACTTCCTCTATTATACATTTCTTCACCTTATCCATTCGCTTAACCCCACAAATGCATCTTTACATTCACATTTGTGTAGATCGGATTCGTTTGGAGGGAAGGTCATAAATCGGGAAGTTTACTGAACCAAGCTGGGGCCCACCTGCGGCTGTAGTGACTTGGTTGATAATGATGATCGATACATTTACTGTCATGCTTTAAGAAGCCCCGGTCATCGTTCTCGTCGAACCCGTCGCTTGCGACGAAGGGCTCGACGAGTAAATTAACTCTCAGACACAGCCCACTGAGTTTCTCGCCGGATCTTCTCAGTGGGTCGCGTTTCCGATCCGGTGGTAGATTCTACGAAGCACAGTTCTTGCTAGAGTTCGTGTTAGCAACGTCGTCAGGTTTGAGACCCGTGAGCTCACCTACTAGTTAAGGTTACGCTGATATAGCCCTCAAGGCTCTCAGCTTGGGTAGGTTAAAAAAAAAAAACCCGCGTTTTGCTTCGTACGATGCTACTGGTTTTATAACAGTTTTATATCTTCGACTTCAGTTGTAACAGAATTCTTGGATCACATTTGGCGCGGGAAACTTGCCTTCAACAATACGGCGTACTGCTGTTTCCCATGCCGGTCTACATCACCGTCAATAAGGACACAATCGGAAAGTTTTCCAGTATTTTTTCTGATGCTTTTCATATTTTAGCTCGACTCTTGGATATTTACTAAAGTGAACTTATTATTTTATCGTGGAAATTATTTTTGGGCTCAGCGTACAAAAATACCTAAAAAAAATATTTAATTAACTTGTACAGAACTTTGTCTTGATAAGTCGACAACAAAAGACAATAAAGGTAAACAGAAAATTCGCTATTGTCACGAAAATACATATTATATATTACGCCAATGCTTTTGTGAAAAATTTACTTTTAGCTTATTACATAGGGGGTGTTCATTAAAGTTAGACAAACAACAGTAAAAAAGTCCAAGTCGTTATGACTTAAGTGCCGCAACATACATCAATGCAAATATTTTACAAACCTTAAAGAACAAATCTTTTTTTTTTTATAAACTGTAAGACTTAAACGCATAAGATGAAGAGGAACAATTGAGAATCTAAGGATGATAAATTGTTGTACCTACTTTAAAAATTTTGCTCACTGTGTAAAATATCAGTTTAATTCTTTAGAAACTTAGATTCGAAAGAAAAAAAAATCACAATACTAACGTATTGAGTTTAAGTGGTAATGAGATTTAGAGGCGGGTCAAGTTTAGATATTTTTTCAACGCTATTCTCCGAGACGGCTGTAGTTGCAAATGGTTCGAATAGGACTTCTTGAAAGATAACAGGTATACGCGATCTTGAATAATAGTAAAAAATACTACTAAACTAATTTGGGTGATAAGATTTACCATTCAATTACATTTTTGGGACAGTTTCGAAATTAAAGAGACTGAAAATTCCATTTCGTTCGTTTCATGTGTGCGGCGACTTATTGCATTACTTTTTTAATACGCTTTTATTAGCTTCAGACGTATGTATGTTAGTATGTAACGGAACCTTTGAACATGATTTTGACCCCCTTCAAAACGTCGGATTAACTCGAAATTTGCTATACTTATTGAGGACCGTTGACAATTCAACATTAAATTTTTTTTTAAATAAGTTGAAGAAATTGAAATTCAACTAAAAATTGAAAAATAAATTATAGTTTAAAAAAAACTAACAAAATACGCTTTTATAGAAAATCCAACTAAATATAGAAAATAAATTTTAATAAATTTGAATTAAAGGTAATGTAAAAAAAATGATTTTATTGTAAAAAAAGCGTGGGGTGCATGGTATCAGTGGTTATAGATATTTTATGAACAGATATGAGTAGAAGAAGGGTTATTTTGATAATATCCTGAAAAGCACCCCACGCATTTTTGGATTTTCTATAAAAGCGTATTTTTTAAGTTTTTTTTAAACTATTATTTATTTAAGTAGTAGCCAGAATATTAACATTTTTAGGAAGCTAATCGGCGTGACCAAATCGACGCTGAAGGAAAACTATTATTTCGTCGCCGAACTGAGCTTCGGGAGCGATACGGTCTCAATGCCGATCTCTGATCGAAGGAAAACAACAGGTTCGATAAAGTACTCTCCTTTAATATCATCAATATCGAAGCTACAGTAATTATACGGTTGAAAGACAAACCGATGTTTCTCTGAAAATTCCAGCACCAAATTGGTACGTGGTCCCTAGAAAGTACTTGCCTACTTCGTTAGATATATTTCAGTTGCCGCCTTCAGCCAATCGCGATTCGACCACAAGAAATGAGGCCGTCAGCGCAAAAGCAGCTTAAGCGTAACCATAGTTCGCGTGGAGATAATGAGGTTTGAATTTACTTTTACACTGCTTTGGAGGCAAAAACAATACGCGCAAAAATAATATTTACAAATCTATGTGTGAAACTATGGATAGGCCGGTTTTGCATCAAAATTTGTTTATGTTTTAAATAAATTGCAATATATAAGCGCGAATATGAAAAATTGTGGGTTAAGCCACTTTTGCGCTGACGGTCTCAAATAAGTAAATGTCTCCAAAACCGTTCATATCTAGTTCAATATTGTTCGCAATAAAAGAGGTTTCATCAATCCTGATAATTTGTCGTCGTTTAGTTCGTGGAAAATATACGATCAAGTCGATTTTAATTTATAATTCATGATTTATTCAGAAGTATACACTTCGCCTTAGGTAGGAATGCAAAACTCAATACAACATTTTATATATTCAATGTAAGTCACATATAATTGCGCTGAATATTAGAAATTGCTAGTTTACATTTGCGACCAAATGATCATTTCATTCAAATAATCATTCATGAGACAGATATTGCGATCAATTGTCGTTTTATAGTCTCCACTAAACCTGGAGGTGACTTAAAAGCCCAGACTATTTATCGACTTTAGACGTAAATGATCAGATTTATTCAAAAAGAGATAGCCCAAATGTTCAAGTACAGAGGAATTTTGATTAAATTTCCATTAAATACGATTCTAAAACGGTACTAAGAGTTCACAATTGGAATCACGCCTAAATAAGCACAACGTAGGGTGTTCAACTTATATCCCAAAGCAACGCGAAAGACAAAGAAAGGTGCTTTGTTGGTTGCTGGTGGCCCGGAGTTTGCGACTGCCCTAACAGCTGAGAGACAGCTACTTCACAGATACATCCACCGCCGGATCAGAATCGCAAACCGCTCAGAAGATCCGAACTAAAACACGTCCATTAAATAATACAAAGGCCCGTGTGCTTCTCCAACATAACACGAGGTGACTTTACACCGGAATTTGTTCAAAATCACATATTAACTGAATAGTGATTATTGAATACTAGATGGACCGACGACCTAGTAAAAAGCGCTGGGTCTCTTTGGATGCAGGTGGCAATGGACCGGTCGCACTGGAAATCTATTGGAGAGGCCTATGTTCAACAGTGGACGGCGATAGGCTGAAATGATGATGATGATGATGATTATTGCCAGATGTTTGGGGATAGCAAGTAGAAAGCAAGGGATCCAAAAAACCCCCAAACCCCAAAATTCGTCCAGCCGCAACATTGACATGAAACCCTGAAATTGAAAAACCTGTATTTAGTGTCACAATCCCAACATCTCGACTTGTACTTTAATAAATATTTCCCTTCATTAACAATTAAGTATAAATTTCAATGTAACATTGACGATAACATGATTTAATTTGATTCAATGTTATGTGGTAAGTGTTTCGTGAGTTGTAAAACAGTTTATTGTCAGCGATGACAAAGGGTGTGTTTCACCCAATGTCACGGTCATCCATATCTAACGAAACCATAATGCAGTGTGCCGTAACGAAATTAGAACTACCCTTGAAATGAGACAAAAAAAAACACACCCAAGTATTTTTTACTATAAAGGAGAATGGCATTTACCTATTAATGAGGGATAGAGGTACTAAACACAGGTACTAAACCAAGAGATTAACCAGAAATACCATCTCAGGATTTTTCTCATTTTCCGCCATGCAGTCACCATTCCAGTATATATCAAGATAATTGAGCAATATCCCAATACTCAACAAACTTTAATCGAAGAGAAAATTTGATTGACCAATCAAAATGGACACACTAAATTACCTACCTGTTTTCCAATATTCAAAACGACGGAATTCAACGAAATTTATTTAAATATCGACGAATACTAAATCCAATAATAATGAATACTTAAAAATCGCATAAAATCTTAGCCTGAATTTCCTAAGTTACCCTATTTCATAAAGGAACTAACTCAAACGTGGGAACAGCTGTTAGTAGCACGCTTGCGATCGTTACGCGTGCGACAGAGATAGCACTACTAGCCAAAGACCGTCTCTCTGTCGTCCCTCTAGGTACCAGCTATAAACATTATTTTCTTTGTTTAATACTAAAGGGTTCAATCTACTCAATCCTATAGGGCAATTACGAGATTATTTCATCTTTTTTTTTTCGAAGTAAATAAATGTGAAAGCTAGTCTCCAGTGGACAGCGAACACAGAAATTACCTAATAAATTCTCAAAAGTACCATTCACCTTGAGCCTTTACCTAAGAGATAAAATAATGTACAATATCATTATTAAGCTTTATTATTACATTTAATAACTATATTTTATTATTATTATTATTATTATTAGAACTCTCCCTCGAACGTGACAATAGCGAATTTCTTACTAATTAAAAACTTGACTGTTTTCGGTACAAAGACTCTTGTTTTGTAAAACATATTTAATACTCTCGGAGTTTTATTTATCTAAATTGTATATAACATGGTTTCATATATATAATTTTATATAAATACAAAATACATCACTACTATAATAACATAAACCTGATGCGGAATATTTGGAAACATTATATTAATCACAAATCTCAAATTATAGTTCGGACTCAATCATTCACGTGCAAACATGTACAAGAGAGTAAATTATGATCTCAAATCTTCTGCATCAGAAATTGTTTACAATTTTATTTCTATTAATACCTCATGATGTTTTAAATTCAGAGTTCCTATCCAATTTGTTGTACCCATTTTCATTTAGAAACAATATTTATATTTAACAATTATTATTATATAAATAGATACTATATTTAAAATGTTTTAATTAAAAAAGGTTTATCAAACTAATGAGCAATTCACATTAAATATTAATATAATACTAAAAACTCAATTTAATAGGAACAAATCATAAAGGCTTCCTTATAACACACGAAAAGGTTGGCGTAGCATTCAGAACAGAATTGAGGTTTTGTAACAAAGCATTATTGGAATCACAAAAATTAAATTTCAAGCTTTAATGTGTTGCACGCAATGTAACACTAGATGATGCGCAGGGTCAACGACCCCGCGGTCCTCTGTGATTCTGCGAACAACCTTGTCTTTAGTTTCTGGACGCGTCTCCTGAAACTATTCATACTTTTTTTTATTGCTTAGATGTGGTGACGAGCTCACAGCCCACCTGGTGTTAAGTGGTTACTGGAGCCCATAGACATCTACAACGTAAATGCGACACCCACCTTGAGATATTAGTTCTAAGATCTCAGTATAGTTACAACAGCTACCCCACCCTTCAAACCGAAGCGCATTACTTCTTAACTTAGCAAATCAACATCGTCCTGCGCTAATGTGTTACATTGCTGTTTCAGCTTAGAGAGCGTTGCCTTACAGCCTGTAGTTTGGCTTATGTAACATAATTATATTTATTGGTAAAACAATGGAATTTCTTAATTGTTAGCACTATTTATGTTTTTTATGTTTGTCACGGTAGGCAGCGGCTTGGCTCTGCCACTCACATTACTAAAGTCCATGGGCGACGGTAACCACTCACCATCAGATGGGCCTACAAGGGCAATAAAATAAATAAATAAAACCTGTTAATGATAGATTCGGATATACAGATAGATCTATAAATTAAACTTCTATGAAGGTAATTCACATTATATTACACTATCTCAATTATTATTACCATTACCATTCACATGGAAGCCCATAATAAAACAATTTCCATGATATTGAGACGTTCAGTGTCCAAAGTCTGCATACTTGTAGCCTAAATTGTTCCTCAATAGTACTAAATGGCTTACAAAGTGTTGTGATGAAAACATCACAAGCATTGTCTAGATCAGTGATTCTCAACCAGTGTCGCGGAAATGTTTAGCCGACTTCAAAAAGGAAGTTCTTAATTCAGATGTTTTTTTTTTGTTTTATCTCACAGTTTATTTCTAGGTGAACCGGTTTTTATAATTACTATTCGAAAGGTGATATTTCGTATGAGGTGAGATTTAAATTTTATCAAGATCTGACTAGTGATTATCGAGTAAGCCTTAATAATGCGTATCTACTTGACTTTGACTAAATTGAAGATATTCTCACTTAATTTGTTAATGTTAACTTTAAGTTGTTATTGTTTTTCTTTTCTAATAATAATAATTTCTAATAATAATTAAATACGCAGCGAATTTGTTGAAAGTTGTGTTTCTAATCAAAGGTAATCTTATCATATACATATAGGTACAGGCTACTATTATTTTTGTAGTATATATTATTTTATTTTACATTTAAAATTATGTTCATAAAATGTTTTATAAAGTGTATGTAATGTTATGCCGGTAAGAGCAACGCCATCTGTCGTCGAATAGCAGAGATGAATATCAAAAGAACTAGTAAAGTCGAGAACGCTCGAGAAATTCAGCGCCGTCTATTGTCAAATGGCGGAAACGCATATCAAAAATACTCGACTTGTGAGGAATGTTCTCGATAATTCTAGGGATGTCGTATCGACTATAAAAGCGTTGCAGGGATGTCACTAAGGCAGTTAGAAATCGGAACTACTCGAAGCGAAACGGAAAAAGTGTATTACGAAGTGTAAAGTGTTCTGTGAGTGTTCTAAGTGTTAATACATTTATAATTAGTACTTCGGTAGAATTCTTATTTATCCTGAACCCCAGCGCGTAACAGTAATATAGGTAAGTTAACAACTTTTAACCTTATTCGTTTTCTTTGTGTACCTTCACATTTTGAAATCGTGAAGTGTACAAAAAAAGAAAGTTTGAGAATCACTGATTTTCAACATAAAATTTAACATAGTGCACCCAATCCAAAAATTTTACTGTAGAATTTCTAAGCGCTGGGCGGACCAGTATTCTAAAACACTTATCTTTACAAATGAGATTTTCTTGAATAATTCATAAATCTTGTTAGGATAATAATATATATGATCACCAGCTGACAAAGCACTTATTAACCCTCTTGGGTTGTACGATTTCGGGCGAACAAAATTTCACATTACCAACAAGATATGTAATTTTAAATATCAATAATTTTAAATCCTATTCTAAGGATATAGAACATCAACTTCTGTACCTACATAGATACGTCCACAATTATACTAATGCGATCGGCTTGTACTGGTTTTCCTTGAAGAAGGCACCTTCATTCTTATTGCATTAATTACATTATAATGCAATTTTAAAAGTTTACATAAACATCTCATACTCAAAACAGTCAAGTCTCTTAAAAAATATAGAACGTCTAGACTAGAAAACAAGTAAGTCGTGTAAACATAATAATATATATGTGTGTGTACGTACGAACAACGAATTATTTATACAAATTTAAATATATGGTCCTTTTACAGACCTATCTATATACAAAATATATATTTCACTATATATTTGAACAATTATGGTTGTCACAAGATAATTAATACCCTACGTTTTAAAGATAAAAGCGATTGCTATTAAATTCATCGATACTTTTATTTATTTCACACAACGCTTTCAGATATATATATATATATACTTGAGACCAGACCAATATTTCCATTGGGATCGCGACACGTAACTGGATAATACAGCCTTAGTTTTAAGAACTAAATCATTAAATCAGGCTAAAATGAACTTTATTTCAACAAGATAATAGTTAAATTACTAAATCCGAACTTAATAGTTGGACAGGTATTTCTATCCCATTCTGTTAGCAGCTATCCTTCTCTGACCACAAGAAAACGTCACTACTGTCACGCGTTATGGGAGCAGCTGCACAACTGTTGGTGAAATTTCACCAACAATTAACCACCGAAGAGTGCACATAGCTCACAAATTTTGGTGACATTTCACCAACAATTAACCACCGAAGAGTGCACATAGCTCACAAATGTTGGTGAAATTTCACCAACAATTAACCGCCGAAGAGTGCACATAGCTCACAATTGTTGGTGACATTTCACCAACAATTAACCACCGAAGAGTGCACATAGCCCACAAATGTTGGTGAAATTTCACCAACAATTAACCACCGAAGAGTGCACATAGCTCACAATTGTTGGTGACATTTCACCAACAATTAACCACCGAAGAGTGCACATAGCCCACAAATGTTGCTGAAATTTCACCAACAATTAACCACCGAAGAGTGCACTTAGCTCACAAATTTTGGTGACATTTCACCAACAATTAACCACCGAAGAGTGCACATAGCTCACAAATGTTGGTGAAATTTCGCCAACAATTAACCACCCAACTGCACATAACTCACAAATTTTGGTGACATTTCACTAACAATTAACCACCCAAGTGACGGTGATACCTAAGAGCTTCTTCTACAACTTTCTTTTCTTCAAAGCGTTAGAATCAGTCTCTAAACTAAGTACATCAACCAATTTCTTTCACCTCATGTCTTTTGATGACCATTTCATTTGACCATTTTTTGTTATATTGTGACTTTTTTTAAGTCCTTACTGATCCGTATTGAGTTGGCTTTAAAATTATGAACAACAGCAAAAAAGAAATATATATTGAATGGATTGATTTACTTTTTATTGAAACATAATATTCGCATTCCATTCTTTTATAAAATAGCTTTGGAAGTAACATTACTTTTAAATTTCATTGCATTGAGGTATGTGAGTGAATGAATGGGGTAAGTGAATGTATTGAATGACTGAACCGAACATTGTTGTAGGTTGCTTAGTTGTGAATGAATTGAATAAGTTAACTGAGACAATGAGTGAATCAATGCGTTCAGATATATTCCAATAATTCAATAATGTGAGCCGTCACGGGACGCCTGGCAGATGTGAAACATCGACATTATTTTGTAAAAGCAATATGCAGAAAAGAACAGATTGTGATAGGAATTAAATATGTCATAATGATAAAATAAAATATTACGAAAAAATAATTTGTTTTCAAGTAAAACACAGGTTATGTGTACTGTAGTAAACAAAACTGTATGCATTAAGGAGTATACACTATAGGTATCCGAGCTCAGTGTAGCGAGAGAGATGGTTTAACGCCGAATCGAGTGGGAGAGAATCAGTGAATCACAGTCGATTGCGCATGGCGACGCGTCGCCACACCGTACACACTACTGCATATAGACTGTATATATATATACCAACATATAGCGTGGCGACGCGTCGCCACGCCAGAAATCGGTTTTAGGTGCGGCTATAGATGTTTCACATCAAAAATCATAAGAATGCGCGTCTTACAAAAAAATACGTACGGAGTCTAATTTGTGCTGTGACGGGGTGACCGATGAAAATATTTGAAAGGTCAATAATTGAAATAAGGCAAAATACTATTTTTTATTATTATTTTAAACACAATTAATTACAAACTGTTTTAATGTCGTAAATAACAAGTATTCTTGGATTTAAGAGAGTGAATGAAAACATAATAAAAAAAAAAATTTAATAGCAATCGCATTCTCTATAGTACATACAGCTTAACCTCACAACTTCAGTCTGTAAACAGCAGCTTCTCAGCGTATTGAAACGATACAAACACACGAGCTGCCCATTTATTTGGAAAACTTCCTGAGCGTGTGACTAAGGGTACACTTGCCGAGGAACCACCCCTACTCATGCGTCACTCAACGTCATCCGTCGAACTATTTAGGACTCATCCAACGTACTAACGTTGACGCTTTCATAAAAATTTCACTTTTCAACCATAACAAGTATATTTACAGTCGCCCGGAGCGATACAGCACTCCTCGAGGATGGCAGATCACCAGAACCGTTGAGGTCGGGGGCCCATCCATCGGTTCGGTCGAGGACCTGGCCGGGGCCATGGTCCGAAGCCGGACCCTCTGAAGCCTGCCCGCGGCCGCCACGCCCGCGGGAACCTCGGGCTCATGAACCGACTCGGCGGGCCGCACCACTCGCCCTCGTTCGCATATTCTTCAAAGTCTTCCTCCGATCTATAATTACGTTCATTAGCTCCGTATTCTTCGTAATTACCTTCAGTTTCCATGCGAGTTCTGCTTTCAGCGAATTTTTTCAAGGACGGAGGCATCGCGTCGAACGGGTTGACCATTCTGTTGGCGGGAGCGGTCATGGGGGCTATGGCCGGGGGGTTCAGCGCAGGGTTCGGCGGGAGGGGGGCCGACACGGGCCTGACAGCAAGCCGCTCGGGCTCGGGCGGCGGGCGGGGCGGGGCGAGGGGGAGGTCGCCGCGGCTCGGCCCCCCCTCTCCGCCCACCAGGACCTTGTTGTTGTTGAAGACGTGTCGGCGACTGTGCTCGGCTTGGTTCTGCTGCTGACTGCCGTACATTGTTTCTGCAACAAACGATTGCTAATCAAATTGCGAAAGCAGACTTACTGAAATACGTAATGTCTTGGCCTAATCGCCTCTTCCGTTTAGTGGTACTCTGAGATCCGGGTCTGATTCTTCAGGAGCCTGATATTTTTATTGTTTTTTATTATTATATCAACTTAGCATTCGAGATCAGATTCTTGTATCGCATGGGTTAAATAAGAGTGTCTTTAAGACAAAAATAATAAAGCATGAGTTTTTTAACGTTCTCGATAGCGTAAAAGTTAACTCGAATTTGTATACCATTGGAACATTTGTATACGTTTTCCGCTAGGGGCGCTGTTCCAACTGAATACAAAATTTAGTTAACTTTTACGCTATCAAGAACGTTAAAAAGCTCGTACTAAGCACACAGAGGTCAAATTCCCAACTGCATTAGACAGTTATCGAACCGGCACGTGAGGCACGACAGTAGCTACCGTGTGGACTCACAATACCCACGTTTATAACTACACCAATTCATAATCTTATGAATTTAATATTTAATATGCGATACTATTTCTTCGACGTAATTTTAGTCCTTTGTGCACGCGTATCGAATCTAAATATTCTGCAGCGAATATGAACTTCTAGAACTTTTTTCTGATATTCATTTGAAAATCCCTTACGTGGATCCTCATCTTCGGATAGGTCCATGTCGACACTCTCCACTATGTCCGTGGGCTGCACCATGACCGGGACTCTGTAATCCTGTAGACAAACATTGTATGAATAATACAGAAACCACTGAACTCAGTATTTACTATTGATATAGAACTTTAGTATATAATCAATACATATATAATAGGTTGGGGAAAAGTTTCTTTGCATTTTTTAAGAAAATTCACAACATTTTTTTAATATTGTTTATTTACATTTAACTAAAGTATGTAGGTACCATTTTGGCTTCTGATCAAAATACCGCGACAATTGGTTTTGGCAGTCCTCTCGTGATGTTAGCCTGACACTGCCTAAAGAATTCTGAAGAGAGCAAAACAGGTGGAAATCTGAAGGTGCAAGGTCAGGACTATACGGCGGATGCATTAACACCTCCCAGCCAAGCTCTCTTAATTTTTGCTGAGAGGCTAATAAAGATGTGTGAGGTCTGCCTGAAAACTCTTAATTTTCACTGTTATGTTGTAACCATCCCATAAGAATTTTATAGTCATCTGCCATATAATCACAGTACGATTGTAAATTTTACTTACATACCAGATTCTCAGAGACAAACTGTAAAATTAGTAAAAAACTCATTTGGATTCTGACCGGTGATGATAACGTGGAGCATCCTGAGTTCTGATGATCTTATAGCGTTGTTGTGTGTGAGTGAGTTTACCTGGTCCCCGACATGAGCGCTGTTGGGAAGCGGCGCCGCGAGCTGATGAGTCAGCGATATTAGATTCCTGTGGTCCACGTCTGTGGATGAGAAAAAAATCATTAGAAACACAAGACCACAGGAAGGTCCACATCTTATACACATGGTAACACACAGAGAGAGCTTTTGTTCTTGATTAAAACTTTAGGTAGGTTCATTGGACAATCACACAGTTCAGATAACTTTGCAATAAGCAAAAACTTTGTACCCCTTTTTACGAAATTTGCGCGAACGGAGGAGTATGAAATTTCCCACACTTACAGAGAATATAGAGGAGTGCAGAAAGCTAGTATTTTTTTTTAATTATGCCTTAAAAATAAATTAAATCAATAAAGAAAATATTACACACACTACTATATATTTAACATACACACGCATATATACTTTTTTGTTTATTGATAAAGTCTGCGGTCAAGTTGAGAATAGATTAATATTGTTTGTCTTTAATACTATTTGTCTACTATTAGTCTACAGTGTAGTCTTGGAGTGTGATTATAGAAGTAAAGTCTTTGACAATAGTGCCATAATAATGTTCAAACTTATAATTTAAATTAATAATTAATTATCTAGACCGTGTAAAAAAATATTTATACACTTTGTAGACAATTTTGAGTGACTGACCATGTTTAAAGGCTTCTCCCTTTTTTTACTTTTTATTGCTTAGACGGGTTGAAGAGCTCACAGCCCACCTGGTGTTTTTTTTTTTATTGCTTAGGTGGGTGGACGAGCTCACAGCCCACGTGTTAAGTGGTTACTGAAGCCCATAGACATCCACAACGTAAATGCGCCACCCACCTTGAGATATAAGTTCTAAGGTCTCACGTATAGTTACAACGGCTACCCCACCCTTCAAGCCGAAACGAATTACTGCTTCACGGCAGAAATAGGCAGGGTGGTGGTACTTTTCCTAAAGATGCCATAGTACAATTCTAAATCATTTAAATTTGGATGTGTTAACAGCTCTCTATATATATTCTGAACTGCACGCGACCGTACTCCACCGCATTTGTCGAACGACTGACAAAACTTAACACATGTAGTGTGCGAAAGGGACAACGCTCTACAAAACCGAAATTAGCCGAATATCTCTTTCTAGAGGTCGATGTGCATTATTTCTTGTTCAGTACTGTACCTTGATGTAGAATCGGATGTCTGGGTGCGGGGGGCGCGACTGGCGGAGGGGGGTTCGATAAGGTTGGTAGCAATCTGTGATCCACATCTTCTATGTCTGCGAAAGACAAATCGGCTGATAAGTTTACGTCAAAACATTTTGAATGTTACTTCATGCTCGACAGGTGAACCCCATTCAGTAAATTATATAACGTCAAACTTTACGCTTAACTTTACTGGTGGTAGGACCTCTTGTGATTCCGCGCGGATAGGTACCACCGCCCTGCTTATTTCTGCCGTGAAGCAATAATGCGTTTCGGTTTGAAGGGCAGGGCAGCTGTTGTAACTATACTTGAGACCTTAGAAATTATATCTCAAGGTGTACGTAGTAGATGTCTATGGGCTTCAGTAATCACTTAACACCAGGTGGGCTATAAGCTCGTCCACCCATCTAAGCAATTAAAAATAAAAATTAAAAAAACTTAACGAAGTTGCCGTTTTACATAACTGGCCATTTGAAATGTAATTTATGTATGCCCGACAATAAATTTTAAACATAATAGTAATTATCGTTCAAAATCGTTTGACAAATAACTATGATTCTAAACTCACGTCCCAGCATTGACAGGACGGGGGGCGGAGGCGGGGGCGGCAGGATACCTCTGTGATCCACATCGGAGACCGGCGGCGCTTCCTGAAAATATTTAAACATTTCTATACTTTTTATTAAATAATCGTAATGTTCATTGGAAACTGACAGATACTACTTTTCAGGAAGGGGTGAGTGGGGGGTCAGGAGGGGGTCAGTGGCGAGAACAAACCACAATAAAGATACGCGTCCATTGGCCCACGCCGGACAACGCACGCAACGCAATTTTATTTTGCTTGGTATTTTTTGCTCATAAATGCAGGCGTTCGTAGCGGGCGGCGCGTAGTGGACGCGTACCTTTAACCACTCTTTTTTTTCTCAGCGTGAGACCGGAGCAGTTGTTGCGCTGATAGCGAAAACAATTAGAAATAAAGGCCCCCCACTTTTCCATAGTAGTAGATAACCTTATTATCAAACCGGACTTATTATCATCTCCTATTTAATCCCTATCCAAATTTTGAGTGAAATTTGTTGTGAGCTTGCGCTAGTAAGTGCGACCACCTTGACTATAGATAGCGTCACAAAGAAATCCGATTTGAATTTGAATTGATTGGTAGGCAGCGGCTTGGCTCTGCCCCTGGCATTGCTGAAGTCCATGGGCGACGGTAACCACTCACCATCAGGTGGGCCGTATGCCCGTCTGCCTACAAAGGCAATAAAAATAAATAAAAAAAAGATCGCATTCTTGAGCTGTGATCCTATCACAAAACTTTGACATAACACGTCAAGGTGAGTGATGGCCCGATCCGGTATTACACACACTCGTGCAAGCATACACACATGCGCATAACGAAATTTTGTAGTGACATAAAAAAAAATACTTTTTTATAGGTTTCCTGCCGTTAATAAGGCATGGTGTTATCGTACGCATGCAATCGTCAACGTATGTGAAATTAAACCTTTCGTTTCCTTAACTTCAAGACATTATAACGAGTGACCATCAGAACAATTTCTATAGTACGGATAGGGAGATGCTCTTCACCATCCCTTAGAAGCCACGCAGAGAACATTGAGTCTGAATTACCATTCCCTTCTAATGCTAAACCTTATAAGCCACGGAAATAAATAAATAAATCCAATCTATGATAGCTCACGGTAAACTCTACAACCAATCACTTTGTTTTACACGTTTGGATTGTGAGTATAATAATTTTAAATGGTGTTAGGACTAATATTTTTTTACCGATTTGTAACTCATACAGGATAACAGAAATTCAGACCGCGTTATCTGGAAGCGCGGCACTTGCGAAATTTACGAATAAAAACTGCGAATAAAGGAACGCGGAGAATGGAGGTGACCGTAATGAGAATTGACAGGGGGGTCATTAAATTTTTAGTTTTTTTTTTTTTATATCAAAAGGCCATTTTCAACCATTCTCGTGTTAACTAAATCAAAAGTTTGAGAAAGTTTACGTTTTGCTTTTGAAGTGAAAGCTTTGTTTAGCACAGTCGTTTTATGAAATTCGATGCAACAAAAAAGCAACACCGAAAAGAGACAACCGTATCATTTATAGGACTAATAGTAGAATTATTTTGTCCGTGCAGTTTGGGTCATAAAACATAGTCCGGCTAGGGTCGTGAGCATGTTGCGCAGGCGCAACGCCATTATCGATAAAAACAAATGAGTCATCGAAGGCAGGTACACGGCGGCGGGGCGGCATACGAAGGGTGGTGAGACTTTGTTATGTTATAAGTCATTTGTACTTACCTACAAATTATAGTACATTATGTCGAAGAGAAATGTGTTTTAATGCATTCGTTCTCTGAATTTCTTTAGTGACACAATGGCTACTCCTTTGTTTTGTATTCAAACGGCAGAATTTATTCAAAATAATATTTGCACGTGTTGTTTGTTATGAACAATGTGTTACAAATTTTCACTGAAATAAGAATAGATCCCGAAAAGTTAAAAAGTGTTAATTTCTGCCGTTCTCGTTAACTTGCTGCGGCGATATGTGGTGTAAGTGGTTTATTAGTGATTTTTTCTTTCATTTTTATCACAAACCCAACAAAATGACAAAACTAAATACACTATCGATAACGCTTATCGACAACAATAATGCGCATCACTATGCCCGTCCATAAGGCTCGTGAGTGGAAGAGAGAGCGAAATACTCGCTTTACCGCTCCCATTTTTTATGACCCAAACTGCACGGACAAAATAATTCTACTATAGTCTGAGAAGTTATGAGATAGCATACTTCTAAAGGTTTCACTTCTACCACATATAAACTGCACGTGTGTGTGAGTGTATTTTTGTTCTCTTTGCTAAAAACATTACGATTAAAATCGAATATCAAAAAAGGATCACTAATAAATGATAATTGAATGACATTACCGTTGCAATGACAGGAGCGAAGGGTATCCCCCGGGCTTGATGGTGAGGCGGTGACTCCGGGGTGTCAATTATAACGGGAGGCGGAGGTATTGATGTGATCTTAAGGAAAACAGTTACCTTGTCATTTTAAAAACGTATCGGGCCCTTCGTCTGTAACTATACTCAAAGGTCACACTATACTTAGATAAAGGACGCGTTCTCTATCAGGCGATTAGCGACACATAGTAGTCGTCGTGGCCTAAAGGATAAGACGTCCGGTGCATTCGTGTTGAGCGATGCACCGGTGTTCGAATCTCAGGCGGGTACCAATTTTTCTAATGAAATACGTACTCAACAAATGTTCACGATTGACTTCCACGGTGAAGGAATAACATCGTGTAATAAAAATGAAACCCGCAAAATTATAAATTGCGTAATTACTGGTGGTAGGACCTCTTGTGAGTCCGCGCGGGTGGGTACCACCACCCTGCCTATTTCTGCCGTGAAGCAGTAATGCGTTTCGGTTTGAAGGGTGGGGCAGCCGTTGTAACTATACTTGAGACCTTAGAACTTGTATCTCGTGGTGGGTGGCGCATTTGCGTTGTGGATGTCTATGGGCCCCAGTAGCCACTTGACACCGGGTGGGCTGTGGGCTCGTCCACCCATCTAAGCAATAAAATAAAAAAAATAAAAAACATATTGACGTTACAACGCGAATACCGCTCGAGACGATGTTCTTAGCATTATCTACCAAGCCCCCGATTATCTATAAAATGACTTTGGACACTTAACTTATTTCATAGCCAATTTTAAGCCCTAAGGCCATTGTCTAAACAGTTTAATGATGTTGAAAATAATTTTGCAATGATCGAAAATACCACTTATTAAACTTCACGAATTGTTTAATTATTATACCTTTTGCCACTCTTGGCGGAGCTTACGACCCGCCCGATTGTGAATGGTCGTCACCGCTCACGGAAGTAAGCAAGGATAAGCAAAGCAACTCAACTAATGATTTGTAAAGCTACAATCCACTATTTTACTTTTCATATAATTTCCTCTCGTCTTAAACTTCTTTTTTAAACTACCTATTACATAAACCGACTAAATACCTAAATGATTGAAAATATTATTAATAATAATAATAATAAAGCCTTTTTATTTCTGGTAAATTTACATAACTTAAAATCTATCTATGTGTTAGTTAATTAGTGGATTTAAATATTACATAATTTTTAATATAGTTTTTATCACTTACTTAATATAATTAGTATGTTTAGTTAACATTATATAGTTATGTTTACTTAATATTATGTAGTTATTTAATCTACCGGAACCCCAGATTGGGTGAAGGCCTCCTCCAGTGATGACCATTATTCCTTAGTTTATAATTTATCTATGGTATTTTTTTTTTCTCTATTGATGACTTCACTGGAGGGTTTTGGTCGTATTCTTCCACGGTGACCAACCGGGATGGAAGTTTTTTTTTTTTTTTTTTTATATGTTATTTTGTAAAATTGTGGCATTTTTGTGGTTGGAGGGGCTTAGTTGCTATATATTCTCGCTGTTACTTTCTTGGTTGTTGTTAGTTTTCATTGTATTTTTGTTGACCAAGAAGTTGAGCATGCTAGGTTTTATGACTCCTTCTGTGATACTATTTGACCTAGTGACTGTCTTGCCAATCTGTTTTATCTTGTTTTTTTTTACTAGCCTGAGTATGCTTGTCCATATCGATTTGTGAGGTATTGTCTGGAGATGACCGGTATTTTCTTTTACTTTGGTATTTTGATACAATTAGTTTATCATATTTGAGTATAGCTGTATTTCCCTTTTCTCTCTCTAATTTCAGTTGTTCCTGTAGTGCCTTTCTTTTTTCAAGTACATATTTGGGAAAGTCTTCTTTCATATAGTACTGTGTATCTTTCAGCGCTCTTTTTTGTTTAAATATTTCGATTTTTATTCCTAGTGTAGTGAAAGTTACAACAGTTGGACGTGGTCTCTCTTGTTTCTTTCCCAGTCTTTTTATCTCCTGAATGTCTCTGTAGTTCAGTTTGATAGAGAAATATTGCTCAATCCATTTAATTATATTTTCTTCGAAACTCTTGTATGATGTTTCGTTTTCCTCGATACCGAAAAATACTAAGTTTCTTACTCTTGTTTGTTTTTCCAGGTAATAAATCCTTTTTATTGATTTTCCACTTTTTCTTTCATTTCTCCAAGTTTTCCTTCCCAGGCCAAAAATTTCTCCTCGAATATACTAGTAATATTTTGTGTAACTTTTTCCGTAACATTTTTTCCAGTTTCTCTAATTTCAATTCTTTGTTCTTCTAGTTCTTTTTTTATTGAAATTAGCGTGTTTAAAATTTCTTCCATCGTTATGGTTTGTTATGATGCAAGTGATGTCCTCTAGCGGTGCGTGTTTGTTTTAGTTAGCGCTTGACTTGACGTCGATGAGTGTGACGTGGTGATTAGCTTCTGTTGTAATAGATGGCGCATGGGATGTTACACTGATTGGAACTATGATGATTTGCAAAACAACAATCTTATCGATTATCATATGATCGTTTGCACTTGTTTTGTTTTTCACTTTGATCTGCTAATTTCACTATTACTCACACAAGTGGGTTCTGGCTTGAGGTGTTGTGTCTCAAAAGATGCATAAATGCTCTCAGAAGACCTTGGAGATCAAAACTTTGTAGATAGTTTGCACAATGTTTGATTCAAGTTTTTATGAGTTTGATATTTGTGTTTCCACTGTATTTTATCTTCACCAGCTCCCTTAGCACTAAGTCTCTGTACACACTTATATAATGTATCTCAAGTCACTTTTTAGATTAAATTTTCGTTAATTTTTATCGGAGTCGATGTTGAGCGTGCCACGGTCTATCTACCCTCCAAAATATTATTACGATGAAATAATAAAATCAGAGTTGTAGATTTTTATATTCTATACCATATATATGACCACTCGTTGGCACGCCGCAATGTACGTGCAATGATACATTACTGGCTCACGAACAATCAACTACTAAAGCGATAATGTTTATAATTGACTAGCCGTACTCGCCCGCTTCGCTGGGCATTTAAAATTAACATTATTATTTATTGTCATTATTATTAGGGAATCCAACACTCATATAAATATTAGCCTATCCATTACCGACATGTATTTTCTAAATGGATACCAAGTTTCAAGTCAATCGGATGCACGGTTCAGTAGTTATAACGGAACATCCGTAAAAACCACTGTAGATTTATATATTAGTATAGATATGGCAAATCCATATTGATTTCTGATCACATTAAAGTAATATTAAACGGGTCCCTATACCGAACACCGAACCCCGTACGTTTTGTGAAAAGCTTTAAGACAACTCACCGCCGCCACATTCCAGGAGTTGCCCTCCCAGGGACTCGTAACTTCCGGTATGTAGCTTGCTTCCGGTTCGTCTGAAACGATACAAAGGAAATGACATCAACAATCTATATTTCCAAAATCCAGATCAAATAAAGTTAAGACATACAGATAGGCTTTCGAGTCATTTAACAAAAAAATATTCCACAAGATTCATGAAACTCACAATTCATAACTCGAAAGTACCTCAGCAATTATCAATTTATTATTTGTTTTACAACGCCCCAACACAAATAATTTTAAGAGAAAAATACCAATGTCATCTAGTGAATAGGTATGGAACAGTGATGGGCGTAGCTAGTTACTTTTGTAATCTAATTAGTAATTAAACTACAAAATAATTTAATTACAATGTAATCTGATTATATAGTAATCAATTACATTGTAATTAGAATTACTTTGGATGTGAAAGTAATTGAATACAATGTATTTAATTGCAATATAACTAAATTAAAATCTAACTTAATTTATTAATCTAAATATATTGTTCCGTAGTATGGAACAGTATTATCTGACCTTTAAATTGTGACTGAGAACTAATGCATAATCTACACTTTAATATATCTGAAACCTTAGCTTAAGCTAATTTAACATTAATAAACTTAAATGGTTTAAGTGAAAGTCATTACAGCATACCGTTAATGGTACCATAGAACGATGTGGGTGGCGGTGGATTTCCATTACTTTCTGGTGTCAATAAATCCAGACCGGGAAGTGCATCTTGGGATTTCTGAGATAATGTTCCGCTGCCCACTGAAATTTAATAATCACATTTGTACTTTTTTTTTATTGCTTGGATGGGTGGACGAGCTCACAGCCCACCTGGTGTTAAGTGGTTACCGGAGCCCATAGACATCTACAAACGTAAATGCGCCACCCACCTTGAGATATAAGTTCTAAGGTCTCAAGTATAGTTACAATGGCTGCCCCACCCTTCAAACCGAAACGCATTACTGCTTCACGACAGAAATATGCAGGGCGGTGGCACCTACCCGCGCGGACTCTCAAGAGGTCCTACCACCAGTAATTACCCAAATTATAATTTTTGCAGGTTTGATTTTCAGTACACGATGTTATTCCTTCACCGTGGAAGTCAATCGTGAACATTTGTTGAGTACGTATTCCATTAGAAAAATTAGTACCCGCCTGCGGGATTCGAACACCGGTGCATCGCTCAACACGAATGCACCCGACGTCTTAAACTTTAGGCCACGACGACTTCTAAATTTTTTTAAATTCAACATTATATGTATCAGAAATGGTTTATTCTTTCTCACTGTTCACAGGGACACACAAATGAGTCACAGTGGTAACAGATGACTTTTGCTCTTGTGATTGTTAGCTCCGATGCTGCACACCGTCCTACCACTATTCGATGAAGAATCTTTAATCACACTCACTCTATCAAATTCAAGTAAAATTTATCTGAATAACTCACCTGAATTATTGTCCGATGTGACAGTGTTGTCATTAGGAATTAAATTCTTGAGGAAATCGTTGATATTAAAATCCGGTTTATCTGTTGGTCTTGAATTTATCACTTCAATTTTGTTAGCTGCAATTTTAGAAAAATATACTATTGACTCATAAACGCAGTTAAAACGTGTGACCATTGCGTCTTCGCCTTAATAAAAGAGCTAGTGGACTCATTTATATATTCAATTTCTTACGAAAAACGAATTATTGTAATTATGTATTAAAAAATAACTGTACACCGAATGATATAAACTGCTTAGTGAAGAATTTGTAGATTTAAGCACAATTGCATCACTAGGTATGAATAAGCTGCATTTGTTATTTATTCGATTGCATGTCTGATTACTACAAAATTCATAATCGCCGTGAGCTTTATAATGGCAAGATTTCAGTTACACAGTTATATGCAATTAAAACTTAAATATCGAATCTCGAGCTGGGCGGTGGCTTGAAGTAACAATGTTTATTGGTAACTCTAGTAACCACTTAACTTAAGGTGGGCTGTGACCCCATTGAACCATATATACAATAAAAAGAAAGTTATTCCAATGTGAATGTGGAGAAGAACTCCAATCTCATATCCCAAAGAATACCGTATATGAGAATACCTAATCACCACAGAAGGTAGACCATGAGCCTAATCTTAATAATATGCTGTGTATTATTATGATTTTATGTGATTATTGTAGTAGAAAAATCACATCATCCATCAGTTGAATGTATTCCTAATTTACAAACCATGTGCTTAATATGAAAACTAAATATAAGGATAACTTACTGCTATTATAATCTTCATTTGACTCATTGAATATTGCCATGGGATTGTCTGAGGTGAGAAACGATGTCAGACCCAAATTATATAGAGAACCGTCTGGGCCAAGAGTTGTGTTAAACGATTGATCAATGTTGTAAGCCACTGAAAAAATATCCAAAAGAAAATATTTAAGTAACAGTTAAGTTATATTAAGTAAGTTAAGCAATATTCAAATAATTTTTTTAAATTAAATTAATATAAATTTTAAATTATTTTTTGCTTAATTTGGATTTTATAATTCCATTTCAATTTAACAGATTTACGTGTTTTTAAACGATAATGAAGCTTATATTTGCAACTCAAAACATTAATTCGAATATGCTGAGTAAGAAAATAAGAGTGTGGAGGATATGACAAATGATACTATTTTAAGCTATGTCGTCTAAATGGGCTCAACACACCATAGTATTGATGAATGATGAAATATGTCAAGTAAAAGATCTTTTACTACTGGCTTTAACTGTTCACGTTGTAATAAAAATGTTCTTCCTTAAATAACTACCTGTCCACTAAAGCAAAATTCAACCATGACATCACAACAGAGCATTTTTTTCCAGTGAGTATCGAAGATTTAAATTTTTTTGATTTTTTTTTTTTTCTATTTTTGTGTCTAGTTAAAAGTAGACTATTTTCATTATATCATTCATTTATTAATTTTGGAGTGCCAACAAAAAACATACATGATTCACATATTGTTGAGAGTATCATCGAAAATTGCATTACAATAACTTACAGTCATCACTTGCTTCTTCACTAACATCGGGAACAGGCAGGTCGAGATCTTCATCAGGACCAGGTGAAGGCACATCTTCATCTCTCGGAGGAGGAGAGGGCGCCGACGACGGTAAATTAGGTATTAATTCATCTAATTTACGTTTCAATGCTCGTACTCGAGCACCAAAATTTTTGTAAGCCTTTGGATTAAAACAATATTGATTGACAGTGACTCTACACTTTATGCAAAAATTATAGTAAGATTAATATGTATATATATTTTTTAATACTATCGTTATAACCTTAAATCTTTATTAATCCTTATCCTTAAGTTAAGTATTCACTCACAACCATATTTAATAGAGAAATTAATCTCAAGCATCTAATGATGAATGGCTCTGGAAGAATATTTTCATAAGATTCTTCTGAGAGCAAGTTGGTCCACATAATTTCTATATATTTTTTTTGTAGGTAGATCAAATATGATTAAAATGATAATAACATACATAGGCTACAACTTTGACTTCCCCACGTTGGGTTGAGTAATACTGTGTGGCCGATGTCAACAATGCCAATAGTGTCTCCCTTGCTACAATCTCACGTTGCAATGCTTGTGTGTATCTCTCTACACAAGCTATACCTTCAGTCACTTCTTTTTCTACATTATCCTTAAGGCATCTCTCTAAAACAAAGAATGAAATTTTTTAATTATATTCTTCAGTTTAGTCAGTCATATCATTCAGTTTTAACATGCTATATACTTAATTTAAGCACTCATTACAAATGGTTAAGTGAATGAAATTCGAAATTTTTATTTATATAAACACTGGAATATATAAATTATTACATGAAACAAAAAAAAACTTATGAGCACAGAAATACAACACAGTTAATATTTTTATGTTAAAATATATGGTTTCATTCATTTCATTTTTTTTTAACTGTCTAGTAATTTCAATATCAAAAATAGAAATTAATTCTCTTTTATATTGTATATTGTATGTATACATTGACTAATTTTTATTTTTGTATTTCTCTGTTCAAAAGCCGTTTCCCGATAATATACCCATTGTAACTCCCACAAATGAGACAAATCTAATGTTAGTATGTCAAAAGGTTTAAGGTTTGGTGTGTCAAATAATTATATATAAATGTATGTGTATTCAACATATGCTCAAAAAACGTTACCCTCCTATGGGATTGTAAGTATTAACAGAGATGCAAAAAAACATGTAACACCTAATTTTTCCATTCAAATTGGTCATATTTTAAACACTCATAATAAAAATCTCTAAAGGTCTTTTTTTTCCTACCTAAGCTGATAGCCTTGAGAGGCTATTTCAGCGTAACCTTAACTAGTAAATGAGCTCACGGGGCTCAAGCCGGAGTGATGCTAACACTGACCGTAGCAAGAGCAGTGCTTCGCAGAATCTACCACCGGATTGGAAACGCGACCCACTGAGAAGCAAAGGTCTAATGGTATAAGATAGTTCTATAAGAAAAATGAGAAATTGAAATTAATGTGTCATAGATAACGTAAAACTTCCGAATACTGAAGACTATGTAATATAATAGTACTGGCAACTCTGAGAATACATTACATTTTTGACACTGCAGAAGAAAAGTTTAATTTTTAATTAAAGCTTTTTTTAATTTCCCGACTATAGTATTAAGACCAATAATGTTACTAACAGTACTGTGGATTAGATTCATCAAAACTATGTTATATCCTCTAGTGGTCTTGTATTTTGGATACCAACTTACCTTTTAAATTAGCAGATAACGCATCTATATCAGAAAGCGGTAATTGATTCTCGTGAATACTTTTCAGTCTCATATCAGTATCAGCCTCGAGCACAGTGCATTGTTTTATTTTATTAACCAATTGTTGTGGCTGAAAAGAACAAAAATAGCTGTTATAATACAAATCCAAAAATTAAGAATTTAGGTGTGTCTATTTTCCTTTCTGATACTTTTTTAAAGAGTTTGTTTATACACATTTTTAGGATATTCATTCTTTTTTTGCAAATAAAATATTAGGTTATTACACGAAATTATGTTTGTTTAGATTTAAATAATTTTGTATGAGGTATAAATGTAGTGGTGTAAATTTAAGTGTCACATCATATTCAAATTATTGCATCTAATATTTCATTGGAAGCACACATCGAAATGTGATTTCTAGTTTTTAAGTTGAGTTATTTAGTATGAATAAATACAATCTATCCATTTTAATTCACTTTTACATTATTATTCTATACACAATATTATTCTAAAAAACAAAATATTTAAAGGACATGGGCCACTCTCCATTGATTGCCTGGCCCGCTAAACAAAGTTCAAGGACAGTAACGAAATTAAGTTTAAATAACAGAATATATATCCCTTTTATTATAAACAAATTAAAATCAATATTGTTCATGGGGTACAGAGATATTTAAAAAATAAGATAAGATTTTTAGGTTACCTATATCATATGATTTGCTGTACACTTACACTTAACATTATCATCAACTTAAATATTATTTATATTACTATACTTTATAACACAGACCTAATTCAATGAACGCCAAGACTTAATTTTATGCACAACAAAATATAATAAGCAGGTATATTGCAACAAAACACTTAATAATATCCACAATGCGCACAAGTGCGAAAACGACTGATCAAATGCAAAACGTCAATAAACATTAAACAAGCATAGTTTTGTTTTTGCTTATGTTCAATAATTATTGATCAATGTAATGATTTATTCTACGGATTTAAAAGTATAAAAATAGATTTTTGTTTAGATATAATGTTTTATGTTAGTTTTAAAATCCATTAATTAAATATGTTAATATATTTTGCTAGTTTTTTGCAATATAATGTCTTTTTTAAGAAGATTTAATGTGGAATGTTTAAAATATAAATACCTATAGTCGGATTTTTTATTAGACGAAGTAAACTGACGTTTACTGTGTTGTCAGTTTTTGATGAAATAAAAATAGTGTTGTGACAAAGTGAACGATTGAAAAAACTCCTGAATTAATGAAATTGCCTCGATTGTCTAGTGAATAGTTAGTGTGCCGAACTGCCGATATCGGGCACGGGGTTCGAATTTTAGCCGTGCTTTGTACATACCAACGAGTTTTCGACGAAACATTATGTTCCTATGGTATCTACCTGTACTGAATACCGAGTGTTTTAAACATTAAGAAAAACATTGCGAGGAAGCTTGTAAGACTGTCCTATTTCCAATGCATCATATAGTTGAAACTATAGATGTATAAAATATAACAATTATAGGTACATAGGTAATGAAAATAAAAAAAAACTGATTGTAGTTACATACTACTAGTAACATATTATTATATTGGATCACTTTAATACAATTTTATTGTAAAATATAAATAATATTCTTTTATAGTTTGAAATTAATGATTAACTCTTCACACTCATTGTTCATTTATGTGATTGAACGAGAACTGAATGCATCACTATTACTTTAAATATAGCAACATTATTTCACAAAGTGACATTAGCTACTGTCAGCTGGCTTCGTCTAATTAAAAATCCGACTATAGTCAAGTCATAAATTCTGTCACATGTTTAATGTAAAATAATTGAAACAAGTTTATTCATTATGTAACCATTCATATACCAAAATGAACTTAACAAAACATAGATTCTTATGACACTAAAGTTTATTCAAAATTACCTCCGTGATTTTGAATACAGGCCTTCAATCTGCGCGGCCAGTCGTCTATCGCAGCACGAACGAGGTCCATGTCAATATCGGCGGCTGCTTTAATCAAGGATGTCTTGAGTGACTCCAAATTGGGATGAGGCTTTGAGCACGCCTTTTCCTCCAAGTGTTGCCATATCTTGTAATCTAACGGATTCAAATCTGGACTGGAGGAGGACCAGTCTTCGTGCCGGATGAAGTCGATTTCACGCGCCGCCAGCCAGTCTTGTGTGCTCTTCGCTCTATGAGCTGGCGCCGAATCTTGTTGGAATACCCAGTGCCTGTTATTGAACATGGTATGAGAAACAGGTTCCACAAGGTTCGTCAGGACTGTATTTTGATACACAGCTGCATTCGTTTTTACACCTTTCTCACAAAAATGTACCTCTGTTAAGCTCCAATAAGAAACTCCAAACCATACCATGAGCGAGGATGGAAAATGACCTCGTTGGACACGCGGAATACGGTTGCTCGCTTCTTCACTACTGTGTGCGTACATCTTATCATTTTGTTTGTTGTAGCTCTCTTCTACGGTAAAAAGTTTTTCATCCGAAAAAAGAATTTCCCGATATTTTTTCCCGCGTACCGCTTCAACAAAGCGCGACATCTCTTCAGTCTCAGGTCCATTAGACGAGCATTCAAACGATGTCCTGTTTTTCTTCGATATGCCCGAAGCCCTAAGTCTTCATTTAACACCCTTTTCACCGTGGTTCTGCTTAACCCCATCTGAAGGGCCAACAGTTTCTGCTTACGTTTGGGATTTCTTTGAATTCGCGCCTTCACAGCTTTTATCACTGCTGGAGTCCTAACAGACCGAGGGCGACCACTTCTTGACCTGTCATCTACACTAGAGTCTTCATTGTATCGTTTGATGGTACGATAAACGAATCTTTTGGTTATATTCAAAATTTTCAGTATGTTAAAAATTTGAATTGGGGCGTAACCGCAACGATGCAACGCAATAATTGCAACACGGTCTTCTTTAAGCGTCCACTCCATATTTAAAAATAAGTAAAATTCTAAAAGTATACATTTTTATTTTCATGAACAATTCGAAATTCGGATTCAATAAACTTTTTTGTGGCCAGCATTCTAAAAGAAAAGTTTTTACTGTGTGACAATACTTATGACCTGACTAGTTATATTTTACCTATGGCAACTCGTTCAATATTATCAATGTAGTTTAGTCATGCTAATTTCTTTTTATTTATGATTTTAGTTAATCATCCCACCATTGAAAGACCCTTAAATTTTATAGTAAGTATGTAAAAATGAAATGTTTTTTTCTATAGATATTTCATTAGTGTCCTTGATAGCACTAGTAGCTGGGCCGAAAATGACCTATGTCCTTTAATATTTAAATTATATTAAAATTGGTTTATTTTTAATGGAGTTTGAAACCATTTTAAACTATAAATAATGCAGTTTAAAATAAAAATTTGTAAGAAAATCAGCCACTCTCTTTTAATGAAATAAAAACTTTATGTCATTAATAGTTCTTACCTGGAAATCTAAAGCATCATCATCTGATTTCTTGATTGCTCCAGCACTAAGTAGTCCAGTCAAATCAGATAAGAATTCATCATCATAAACAGATCGCTGTTCCCATATTTTAAATATCCTCAAGATTTTGGCCTCACTTTTTCATCTCTGAAAATATTTTCTAAGAATGATTTTTTACATTCAACATTGTTATCTATAACTATGTTATATGGACAGTCGATTGAGCCCAAGGCCCACCTGATCTTAATGTCTTAACATATGGATTTGGTAACAAACTAATACACAGACAGACAATAGCTTAAGACTAGCCCTTTCCTAAGTGCAGAAGAGTTACATATTAAACATAAGAACAATTAGTAACAGTATATATTTTACCATATATGAACCGGAGATTGAACCCAGATTAATTTAATGATCAGGGTCACTCACTGCTATACAAGTCAGTAATTTTATATTTTTACTACACATTGCAAGAATCAAAACATGTGAAATATTTACACAAATCACCAACATATTACTCAGTTAGTTGTGCATAGTAAAAAATTACCATCTATCTACATTTGATGCAGTATTTTAGTAACCTTGTATTGGTCAGAAAATCTCTAAGACAAGATGGAATTTATATCAAAATACACCAGCTTAATATATCTTTTGTTTTTGTCAATTTTTGAGAATAAATGGTGTAGATAGTGTCTGTTTAAAAGTTTGGAGTATCAGACACTACAGCTATTGAACATACTTTATATTTTATTTTCGTTAAATATCTGGCATAGCTCCGTGAAGCCACTATTTAAATACGCTATGTCGCGTGAGTGCCATTACAAACATACATAGACAGATACCTGAATCAATCAAAAACTAACCTGACCAAAGGTGTTGCTTTCTGCAAATAAAGCCCCCAGCTTTCGACAAAATCGTAGCCTTTTCTTTTGCTGTACTGAACAACATCGTTGGCAAGATAAAACAAAACTAATCTCTGCTCAATCTTCACTCTTTTCAACACATTTAACCAACTCGATACGATCTTCTTATGATGCGTTCTCTGTTTCAAGCACCACGACGACAACGACTGTATACTCTCCTGAGTGTCTTTTAGCTGCATCAACCTCTTTTCGAAGGCTAATGTATTAAAATCTTCAGTTTCACCCATTGTTTTCAACGGAAACAACTTCAGTAATTAACTTCATACAATCATTGTTTTAAGACGTTTGAATACACTGAACATTAACACTATATGAGAAGACCGGCAATTCAGTAATTTGCAATATTTATCAATTTAAAAAGCCACTCAATAAATATAAACGCAAAAAAATGCGGTTAGAAACCGCGCTAACAGCTCAGGGTTAGATTTGACATTTACGTTCACATAAACACAATTTTTCTCTGTTACATTTATCATGAAAGGTTTCAGTTTAGTACTGCAAAATACTTAACTAAAAAAAACCTTATTTTCAAAAATACTAAAGTAAACGCGGAAAAACACAACACGGACAACAATCGCCATTTTGAATTTTGAAATGGAGGAAAGTTTACGTTCCACAACGTAGGCCTCACTTTTAGTTTTAGATTAATTTTCAATGAAATATTTAGAATTCTCTTGAGTACAGTATCGTAACATGATGAAATAAAATGAAAGTAATTCGAAAATAAAACAATTTCCTTCAATTATTTCAATAAATTTTCTTTATGCTCTGTAATTTCACTTTATTTTTTATTTATCAATTTAGTAAATGGAGAAAATAGCTTAAATCTTGTCATTTTAACAATATTTCAGTTTTGTTTTACAGAATCAAATAGAAAAAATATTTTAGCATAAAAACTTCAAATGGTTTCAGAACGAAATAAGCTGTGAATACACAACATAAAAAATCTTTTGTCGTCATTTCAAATAGGTACGGTCCATAAATTTATGTCCATTGATCTGTTTATAAATACTTTTTAGGTAGATTGTAAAAAGGAAAACATAAAAATTTTCACAATTTCTGATGTACTTATGGAATTACATCTACAGGTGTTTGTTTACTGTGCTGTTAACCCCTTTTGACTAGATATTGATTTTCCCCGTTCTCATTTCTGTCGTTCCCTTGACAGAGGTGAGGCACAAATCACATGCTTAAAATAAATTTTCTTCTTTCATTAATTACCAGTTGGATACTCTTTCAAGGTGCTTAAAATTGTGCTTGTGCACTGTGGAATTATTTCAATATAATTCTTGATACATAACAATGAACACCTAAGTAAGAAAACGACTCGGCAATCGAAGTACGTATGACCTTTTTATTTAAATGAAATACGTTGAGTATTGTAGTGTGGGACGGCTACTTATCAGATGGACCGACGACCTAGTGAAAATCGCTGGGTCACGTTGATTGCAGGTGGAAACGGGTTGACCGCACTAGACACCAATTGAAGAGGCCTATGTTCAGCAGTGGACGGCAGACAGGCTGAGATGATGATACCGATTTTAGTGTTAATATTCTCTTTGAGGAGAACTCAAAACATACGGAAAGCCGTTGTTTAATTGTCGATTGTCATTTTTTCCGTAAAATTTTTATTTTTCCCTCTTTGAGGAAAAAATGCAAGAATTTCACATTAATTCATGTTTAAGAAAAAGGACGGCTTTAGTGTATTTATACGTCCTATATTTCTAAGTATGAGTGACGAGCATACAGCTTTAAGCGCCTTATTCACGTTCCATCTTGCTGTACGTCCCGCCAAGGCCATGCACGATGCACGATGCATTTAGCGCTTTATTCACGATCCATCACGGCTGTACGTTGCTCAAGGCCGCGGTGCTGGATGTATCAAGCGCGAACAGAATAAATCGAACGAATTAAATGAGAGGGTTTTAATTTATTTAAAATGCCAGCTGTTTTATCAAAACGCCAAAAATAGGAGTCCTTCTGATGTTGTCAGCAGCACCAGAAGAGAGGCAAAAAATAGCAAGAGGTTTTTGATGATTTTTTTTAAACGTGCAGAGTATACTCAAATAATTAATATCATTTTTTACGCACGCCATCAATCCTTGCAGCTTCCACTAAAATGGGCCTAAAAAATTGTAATACGTTTATTATTTTTTGTTTATTCATATAGTCTGCGCTTGAGACATTCCACAAACATGTGGAACTTATATCTTTCAATAAATCTTGAAAGTGTTTCATGATCCATTTTGACGTGCAGTCTCCTCTCGAAACAAGCTTTAAAAGTTAAATCTGCTGTACAGCAAGTCTATACACGATCAAGCACGCACGACGCAGGACCGCTCTGACGTACGTCCACGTTATTCACTGTCTATCTGCACGACGTTCGCGGTGGTGGGGGCACTCGCTGGATGCAAAATTGGTCCTGCAAATCCAGCAAACAAATAATAATTATCGACGTACGTCAAGCCTATTCATGGTACTTTTGCATCGTCTATGGCCTGGGCGGGACGTACAGCAAGATGGATCGTGAATAAAGCGCTTTTGGGTGGTGAGTGGTTACCGTCGCTTATGGACGTCAGCAATGTCAGGGGCAAAGCCAAGCCTCTGCCTACTAAAATCCATGTAATAAAACACGTAGGAGAAAGGAGGAACATTAGCCATCTCCGCATCAATCAATCACATCTCTACTTTGGTTAATCTTGCATATTTAGTGTTAGTACGTTCTGTTATAGTCAAATAATAATTATAAAAATACTTTTATGTCTACGACTCGCGAAAACAGAAGAAAATATTATCTTAATTTTTTTGGTAATAGCTTTGATCAATATTGATCGAAGGGTAATAGTGAATTATTTTTGATAATAATGAATTATTAGTTACCAGGTTATAAAATCCCTTAAAAAAATGTATCTGACAGCTGACAAATTGATGGCAAAGTCAAAATGACCTTATCACATAGACCTATATAGTAGGGACACGACATATTGTTCTATACGTACAATTGCTTATATAAATAGCACCCATTTTGAAGGCACATACATAAACATATATCTATCTCGTTCTTACTCAGCACTTTAACTCGCAGGAAAACAATATAACAGTATTTCAGTGCGTACATAAAATGAAACATGAATATACGTAAATATCTCCATCTCCGTCTAATGAGGCCGAAAATCCGCCATGTTTAGCGCGCCAAATGTCATTGTCACGTCAGTTCGGCCGTCTGTTTTGGGTTGTACATTATTTATTGACTTTGATATCGATTTAATATGATTGATTATATAAAATTTCATAATTTATCATGCTTAAAACATACAAAAATAATAATTAAAACGTATTTTATAGGATCTCAAGAAAGTCGATGTCCTAAAACTATTATCTATATGTATTTAAATTCATTATGGAGCTCTCATCCGAAAAATCCATTTTTCGGTCGGAATCTATTGATCATGACACTAATCATAAATACCACTTTAAAATATGTCATCAAAACATATTTAGACATTCTGTTTAGATATTTCGGGAAAAAGGCTACCGACAAAATCTCTTCGGAACTATTTAAATAAAATAGTTTTATTCCGCAGTGAGTAAAACACTATTGTAAATTTGTTAAATATTTAATAATTAAGTGATTTTAGAGAGGAAGTCACAAGGAATGACGTTTGTAATTAATGAATAAATGTTCTGTAGGTGTTTTTTTTTTCACGCGGTCCCTTGATAAGTTTAAAATTTGAATCACTCTCAAGCGAAAGTGATTCAAATGGTGCGGCGCTCCTTCCTTGGGGTGCGCTGCGGTAGTATGTTACGGACTTTAGAGTCAGCAAAACAATTAAAATAGATTGTAATAGTCTAAGAAAAACACGTACTCAAAATACGATAACATTTAGCATGCTAGAAATGGGCAGATTGCACTGTACTGCGCGATATCTTTATGTTTTGCGACAAACGACAACTTCATAAAATCAGTGTAGCAACTTTTAAAAATCATCATATCGTTTACTTGGCAAATTCGAAGGACGAACTTGTCTTAGATTTCACCCATCTAAATCATATCATATTTGCACATAACAATATACCTACTTACTTCCCATTAAAGTATAAATTCTACAAATAAATAATACTCAACAATATTTAAAATAAAATGAGCCAAGAACGTTTATCGATAAAACCTGATAACATTGAAATCTTTTGTACAGCACTAAAGCCGCCATGTTTTGTGGCCAGATGACGTCACAGTGGCACGAAATTTTGGTTGACGTTTCATTTCCATAGGTTTCCTACTTCATTGCCTTATCATCCCAAATTTCCCGATAGAACAAAATTTTCTTGTTTTCCACTTGCTATTGAATTTTACTGTCCAAAAGTTATAGATAATATAATTAGTACATGTGTGATTATCACTGATCTGTGGTTAAGGGCGGGGTAATAAAATTCTTATCGTAGATAGAGATATTAACATTTATATGAGATGCTCATTGGCAAGTTAATTTTCAAATGAAAGTTAAATAAAAATAGTATTACATTGACATTTAGATATATTTTTAAATATCAAAAATATATGTAACATTAATGAGTGTATAAAGTAAAAGGTAAGCTTTAGTTACAAATTGCAATTGGATCTTTATTTACTTTGTAATTGCCATATTTGGCAGCACACAACCGCACCTGGTGGTAAGTGGTGACCATCGCTCACGGACATAAGCAATTACTGGAACATATCTTGACACTGTTTACTGCTGAGGACTGTCCTCAAACCTCATTGGAAGAACGACTTGTCATATAGCTCGGGAAATACCGCGAAGATTTCCACCTGAAACGGGAAAAGGTCTCTGGAACTACTTCACCGCATCGCTATCGGAGCAGAGTTCATTAATTGGTATTAATGAACTCTGCTCCGATAGCGATGCGATGGTAAAAAGGAGATGGAAGGAAGGAAGAGAACGAAATATTATTTCTTTACAGTCATGCCTAAAGTAATTTTTTTAAGTACATAGAAGACTTCTTGTCTTTTATGTAGGACTTTCAAAAAATTAAATTTGCACAATTATAATATTAATTTTTTTTTTACCAGAAATTCTGTGAGTTCTGGTGAACATCCAACACCAGGGTAGCTATGAGCATGTGCATCCATCTATTCAATAAACATGAAAAAGATTTGATCAGAATGTCCAAGGTTTAAAATCTTGCATTCAAATTCTATATTTCCCCTTTTGGACACAAATAAAAAAACCTTGTTTAGTTGTTAGATAACTCATTATTGGGATATACTGCCGATTTTCATTATTCCGGTTTCAGTGGTTGTGTGTGCTTTGATGAATCAATTTGTGAGTATAATATAATTATTTACAAAGGTATGCATGTGTGGAACCAGTCATAGTTGATTTACTATAGTAATGATGTTTGGTAAATTACTATTGAATGGAAAATTTAATATGTACATCAGATATACATACATAGGAAGTCAAATAAATCTTAAAAAAAAATTGTGATTGCATTCCGAGGTTTTTTTTTTTATTGTTTAGATGTGTGGACGAGCTCACAGCCCACCTGGTGTTAAGTGGTTACTGGAGCCCATAGACATCTACAACTTAAATGCAACACACACCTTGAGATATAAGTTCTAAGGTCTCAGTATAGTCACGACAGCTGCTCCACCCTTCAAACCGAAACGCATTACTGCTTCACAGCAGAAATAAGCGGGGCGGTGGTACCTACCCGTGCGGACTCACATGAGGTCCTACCACCAGTAAAAAGGTCTACAAAATTTGATAAAAAGAAGTTAAAAAAATTGAATTGTTAATGCCAATTGTCTATTCAAATTCAGTGATGAAATGTTACTCCCAATAATGAGTTAATCAGTTAACATACAACGCACATTGCCTTCCATTGAAATATGACTCCTACTGATTAATTATGTTATAGTTTAGTATTTCATTATTATTTAGTCTGAATTTAAACCCAAAATACATTTTTATTCTACAAGTGAATAAGGCCCCAAGTGCTTATTGCCAACACGATTTCATATTGTCATTATCTGACAAATATCCACCATGTTAAAACTATACAGGTAGGGCATGAATGACAATGGGAAATTGTTCCACAGAGCAGATGCCTTGTTTTCTCGACTGACAGTGTAAAAATAGAATGTAAATGTGTGGTTACGGTACAGAACTTGCATATATGTAAACTTATCTTGGAAGTGTTAATAATGCAATTCGGACTGTTAAGTAAATGATTTTTTAAATGAAAAAAAATTTGGTAATTGAGCAGTGGTCTGTTAGGACTATCAGAGATAAAATCACTAGAGAGTGTACGAAGCAGTTATTGTTTTAAGAATGACGATATGATAATATCTCGTGGAACGTTCAAGATAATCTCCATCTGTTATATTACGTGCCTCCAGATGTTCTGTTTATTGTCGAATATTACATCTAGTAGCTAGCTGTTGCTTTAGTCTAAAAATCAGTTTATTAAGTAGTGGTCTAATCTGTTATTGCTAATCCATTTTTAATCCTTATCAAGGAAATTTTAAATACAATGGCTTTTGATAAAAATTTGGAATTTATCAAAGATTATTTTTTTTGGTATCTCGGTATGGTTTTTGTAATGTAGTGTTTTATTTATAATAATATTTCTATAGATGCACCTACAACCTCACTTACCATCTGGTAATCCATGAGCGACGATCCATGGCCGTATGCTTGTTACTATAATAATAATTAAAAAAAATATATTCAATAAAAATCAGCAATGAAATTATATTGAATGACAGCTTCACAAACCTTTTGACAATTTTGAAATTAATAGTTATTTCCTAAAAATATTTTAAGATTACGATATAAATGGGTAGTTATAATTTTTATAACAACAGAAGAAATATAACTGAACATAATTTTTGCAATGTATTAAAATTATAGCAGAATTTTATTTTATTTCAGGTCAAAATGATTCTAACTGGGAAAAATCTCGGCGAGAGGCAACGTGAACTAAACAACAAAGTCAACGAAGCCTTCTCGAATAAAGTAGATTTTGAACACGTTAGATATGAACCCGAACATTCTGACGTCGACAGATTGTTCAAAATCGATTTGGCATCGAAATATAAAAATCTCGATTATATTTTGGAAACGATAAAATGCGGTGACAGTTTGTATGTTTCGCGAGCTTTGAAAAGCTCGTGGCTATTCGAAGATGAATATTCACATATCATAAATGTAGACTACCTGCACAACGAATTATTTCCGTACATGTCGTTTAAAATGGTAAGAAAGTTATTGACAATTGTCTCTATGCACGTGAAAGACGAGAAGATAATTGAATTTTATAATTACTGCAAAAAACAGCGACTAACACAGAACGGCTACAAGTTCCTCGTACGCACCTCAGAGTCGTTTAGGTTGCAAAATGTGCCCGATGTTAATTCTCTGATTGACAAGCAAATGCTGACGTACTACATCGGAGATTCGTTCCCTATAGCAACATACTGCTTTGAAAACACTCCCGAGAGCGAACATAACGACATGCTCGCGCAGTTCAGCTATTTGTATGCTGTGTCTGCAGATAATTTTTTGGATATGTTGGAAAAGTTTTGGTCGAACGATGGATTCGAATTGAATCAGAAGGCAATCGGTTTGCGAATTTCAAAAGATATAATGACCAAACACAAGACCCGTCTTTACAATCTTCCCTTGTTCTATCTGAGAATTGTCCGTAGGCCTGTTCTGCTTAAGTTTAGCACGGTACAGGATGCTAAATTCTATTTGACAGTATTGCTGCCTGATAGTATTACTCAATTTTGGCGTATGCATTTTTATTCAAACTATAAATACATTTTCGAATTGATACCGTTTGAAGAAAGGTTAATAGAATTCGAAAAGATCTTCAAGAAAAAATGGCCTAATGAAGAGTTTCGACTGAGCCCTCATTTTTATCAAAATCGCTATTTCGATCTAATGAGGATAGATATTAAAGAAGCATGGTCTCTGCAGCAAATCGAAAGAGGTGTAGAGTTAAGTGGTACCGAAAATGATTTCACGCTCTATAGGTTTGTAAGATTTGAGAAGGCGTTTGAAGAATTGAAAAAGAAAATAAAGGTCACCAAAAAATTAGACACCAGGGCAGAAATGTTAATTGTGTTAGTGAAATCTGCAAAAACTGATAGAGACATTGAAAAGGTACTACGATATTTTTATGAAAGACACATCAATGAGATGCTACACGTCAGAGAGATGTTTGTTGAAGCCGTTATGACTGAACACAATGTATACAAATTTGATCTTCCATGTTGGGAGGCTTACAACCAATTACTTTATAACTTGAGAATATACGAACCCGATTATCACAGCCCTAAAAGCGATTTCAAAATAATGCCACTAATTTACAATATAATCAATAGAATAGAGATTCCGAAGAATATCAGCAGGTTTCTGGAAAGCGGCGTATACTTTAACTTCTTCAGGGTGCAAGTTGGCTCTCTAACGAAGGAAGAATTCGAAATGGTTTATGAATACGTTTTATCTTATTATTTAAATAGGATCAACGATATTGAAATGCAACCGTCCAATGAGGAATTAAAACCAAGGATAAGAACATACGTACATTATATTTTGGATCTCTTGTATCATTTCAATAAAACCATCCACAATATACCGGAGGTCTTAGAAAACTATATACTAGCTGATATACAGGAGTTCCAAAATCACCATCTCCTCAAAAACGAACTTCGTTACACTGATAAGTTGACTCAAGGGAAGCTATATAAATTTCTTAAACAAGACGTTTCTGTTTTTCTTGCCAATCTCCCGCGCCTAGAAGAAATCTTCGGCGTACAAATGCTTCGAATCCGAGTCGCTAGCGTATTATCAAAACTCAAGATATATTTCAACCACGATATAGCCAAAGATGTCTTGAGTATATACGAAAGAAACCTATGTAGAGAAGCGTACTACTACACAACTGCAAACGATATAGTCTATGGAATTTTGAAACTGGGCGATACAGATTATGTAATTAATTTTATGGAGAAATTCGTGCCCACCGAAACCAAGATCCACTTCGATCAAATAGATGGGAACACACTACTCACGCAACAGGCTATCTGCAGGTTCATGTGTTTCACGCGTCCTCCACTACCATTGCATTACGTTCACAAATATCTCAGGGGGGATTACGTAAAGTTTTGTCTGTCGATATTCAATTCTTATTTGGCCAAATTGCCGAGACCAGCTTGCCTGGAGTTCGTTAAGTCATTAATTGACAAGCCGGTTTCGGTTCAAAAGCATGGCATACGTTTGGCGTTCCAATGCTTGGATGTCGAGGATTTGAAGAATATAATCGTTGAAGTGTGGACGCAAAACGACAACGTATCTCTGAGATCGGTCATTTACAAGAATCTCTATCATAAGATACTTAAATCGGATCCGGATATCAGGAATGCCTTATTTGATTTGCTGAAAAATTTCACTCTGACATTACGGCCTACTGATGACGAGGACTTGATCAGTTTGGGTGCTTCGGACAGATTGCCATACGAACTGAAGGGAGAATACATAGAGACTCTTTGGAATGTAGTTGATAATATGCCGTTGACCGGTACCTACATAACCATGAGGGAGATTGTTGTCAAGTGCATGAGCAAAAACGTGCACTTGGTGCGCGACGCGGTCCTCAGAGATTTGACGGAAAAGACAATAAGGAACGCTTTATCCGGATTACAATTTCAAGAAGCAAAATTCGTGGACGACTTAACTAAAGCGAAATGGAAATTCGTCGCTAAATACCTTACGTATTTTAAGAATGAAAACGATTTCAATAGAAAATCCGCGAAGGTTTTGAACGTGCTCGAAGATTGTATTATTCGTTGGAGGACCGTCAACACGGAGGTGTACGTGTTTAGGCGCTTGTTCGAAGAATTCCTGAACGACATAGACGTATTCAGTTTTGAAAACAATCTTTCATCATACAAATACATGAACGAAATGTACAAGAGGATTTTGGACGTTATTTTTAAATCGTTGCGGATCGAAGAAGTTTACGAAAGGATTTGGTTCCTGAAGTTCAGTATGGTGGCGAAAGAGGCCGTTATGTCTGTCGAACCGAAAATCCGGGAGTTCAACATTGATTTGATCGATAAATGCATTGAGAATTTCAGTGTAGGATTCGCGAAACTGTTCAAAGAAATGTTGGATAGTAAATTTTATTTTAAAATTGTCGCCCTCGCCGTCACCGCCCCACTTGAGCTACAAATAATGAACATGCTAGGCGACTTCCAATGTTGGGACGAGAAGAAGAAAGTTGACACGTTCGTTCGTATTGGATACGAATTGACCAAAGTTGACGATTTCGACCATTACGTCTTTGCGATGTTCTTGCTGCCCAAAGACCCCGATGAATGTACCTACATCGAGATTTATAAGGAAGTTATGAAGAAATTGAAAGATTTAAATAACAAGGAGATGAATATTTTCATGTACAGAAAGTACGTCGAACCCAACTACACACGCCACCCATTTTATTCATTTAATTATTAACTACCCACGAGTAACAAAACTCCGCCTACAATCGATGCTTATGTTTCGCACGACAAAACCGACGACCGCGCGCCATCTATCGGAATGCAGTAGTACTGTTTCAGATACCTTCTAGAAGTGCAACAGTTACAAAGATTGCAACACGAAGAAACAAGCAAATCCTTTAATCTGAAATATTATAAAATCAAGTAACGATAACAATCACGAAACAGAGGAGATTTGGAAAAATATAAGTCCGAAAGTTAACGAATAAAGTTCCGAAGGGCTTTCGGGCCTTCCGTTTACCGGGCTTCACCCGAAGAATTTGCCTTTATCGTTTCCTGTAATAAATTATTAATCAGACGGCGCGTCATGATGCTCATAATAGTTTCTGTTGTAGCATTTAGGATACGCAAGTCGGATTTTAGTTTCCACAAAGTTTCTGAAGAAAAAAGTCCAGTTTATTCAAAATAAGTAAATTTCGAAAACTTTTGTGCCACACATATCGTGAATTTTATCCATAATATGTTATAAATACTCTTAGAGATAAAATAAGATAATTAGTTTTCCTTAGAATTGTCAGTGACGCCACCTATATCACTACCGATTTTATCAAAATGATATGCATACCAATTATTTTTGTGATAAACATTTGCATTTACATTAAAATATATATGTATATTTCTACCTATTTTATTACCAAACTAGGAATCCAACTAGCCAATTCCATCTTCTGAAAAAAGTTGAGTTATTTTTGTATGTCTTTACTATTTATTGTATATTTTTATGTTTTAACCTTTTCTAATATGTGTAATAATAATACGCTTTTAGATATATTAAAAAAGTGTCGTGAGTCAATGTTGTAAAAGATTAAATGTAGGTAAACATCAAATAGTTATCTTGTTGTATAAAACTAAATGTTGTGTCTTAGTTACTCGATTATTAGTGTGTTTAAATATAAAGCAGAGTAGATACACTATCTACTATAGTGGGGATACTAGCAAGTTCATACTATACATCCAGTGGTAGACTCTGCGAAGCACTGCCCTTGCTAGGGCTAGTTCTCCCGAGTTGAGGCCGTGAGCTCACCTACCAGCCCAGGCGTAGCTGGAATAGCTCTATAGCGCCCTTTAGCCCCAGAATAGGTAGAAAAAATTACTACACAACATGTGAATCTGTGAATTTTTTTTTTCTTTTTCATATGGCGTGTTTGGACAAACAACTATAAATCTTGGTACGAATATTTAATGTCAATCCTATCCTAATAATAGTCCCATACCTATCGATAATATTAGAATCGATTACAATTTGAATTATAAAACGTTTGCATAATAGATGTTTCACCGTTGCTTTTATCATTTATTCCGACATTTCAAATACTTTACAGTTTTCGTGGCCGCAGACAATTATGGCGTGATTATGCTTTAAGCGAAATTAAACAGTAAAAGTGGTTTAAATAATTCGGTGATTCGCAAAGAATGATGATAATTACTTTAACTCTCCTAATGTCAAAATTTTTTCATCGATAACTACTAGTCGTTTTCATGAAAAAATTGAGGCGCGAAATGTAATCAGCTCCCTTCACTTGTTTTTTTTTAATTTGACATGGTTTTTAAATTTACATCTTTTTTTCGCTCTACCTGTGCTGATAGCCTTGAGAGGCTATTTCAGCTTCGCCATGACGTGTAGGTGAGCCTCACGGGGCTCAAACCACAAGTGTTGTTAACACTGGCCTTAGCAAGAGCGGTGCTTCGCAGAATTACCACCGGATCGGAAACGCGACCCACTGAGAAGATACGACGAGAAACTCAGTGGACTGTGTCTATGGAAACACATCTTCAACGAATCGATAGGGAACGCACCTAAAGTTATTACTGCTTGTTTTAATGACAAGGAGCATACTAATGCGTTCGCTTTCGTCAGGGCGCGTCCACCGCCGAGTGTGTCGTTATGCTTTATATTCAAACATACTCAGCTCGAAATTATCATTCAGAAAGTGATAGCTTTTAGGCAAATTTCATTTCAGGCCTACCAGTGCAGCTCTCTTAGCTTATTAACACGTTCATGCTGGCGCGTACTATCGGTGATTCACACAGAATTGTCTGGACGTATACAGTGTGTGCAGTGTGCTTAGTGCGAGTTTTTTAACGTTCTCGATAGCGTAAAAGTTTTTTTTTTTTTTTTGTCAGGAGGAAATCGCCGGACTTCCGCCCTTCACTGGGGATGGAGGGCGGGGCATGTCGGAGTCGAACCGACTAAAACCTCCTGTCTCTCAACAACCAACGTCCAAACCTCGCATGAGACAAAACTCATGAAAAGGCAAGGGGGGGAAAGTGAAGCGTTTAGTGCGGAGCACATCTCTCCCATCACCCTCCCCCTCGGGACGCCGGACTGGCGGTCGTCGGCGCCACGACCACCAGCCCTCTCGGTCGGCAGCGTAAAAGTTAGTTCATATTTGTATGGAGTGGGATCGTTTGCGTACGTTTGCCGCTAGGGGCGCTGTTCCAACTGTATACAAAATAGGCTTAACTTTTACGCTATCGAGAACGTTAAGAAACTCGCACTAAGCACACCGAAGGAGAGTTTTTTAACGGCAAACGTAGGGGCGGTGTTCCAACTCCATATAAATTCGAGTTAACGTTTACGCGATCGAGAAGCTAAAAACTCCGCAATAAGCACACTGAACACATAACCTCAATAGCTTTAAAAGATTATTGCCTGAAAACCGGTATCCTTACAATAATCGTTTGATGAAACATTTTGTTCGGACCCATTACCGAAAATCTCATTACAGCCACCTATAGGCGAGAAACATGAACTACAGCGCCGGCGTGAATGTGTTAAGGTGTAAACGTCAATAGAACTATCCAATGTGGTTTAATTGTTATAGTTATTTATGCTCAATGCTCCTATGTACCGACGAGCAGCGAAAATCGCCTCTGAAGGCCCTTTATACAATAGCGGCTGGTTTTTGTATCGTCAGATGGAATCAAGATTGAATCGATATAAAAAAAATGTGAATGTATAAAGGCTTCTTAACAGACCTATTAGCTTATTACGTATGTGTTATTTTTTTTATATAATGGAATCTTTGAACGTTATTTTATATCGATTCACCAGCCAATGTTATGACTAAACAAAGAGGTAATGCAAATCAAGATCAAATTGTTATTGTAATCTACATTGTCTATATTATATTATAATCTATGGGCTAAATATGGATAGTATGAAATTTTAGTTAAATTAAAATTCTCGGATAGTTCTATTGACGGCAATTTAAAGATAGTAGATTAGGGCGCCGACCTAAATATTTTAGTAGATATCCTGTGATCTAGTATTTATGTAACGTTCTGATTATTGGATCGGATCCATGTTTACTTGCTATTGTATGTTGAAATGTGTAATAAAAAACATGTCAAAAAAAAGGTTACGTTTTTCATTGCAATGTATTTTTCTTGTCCTATAACGACGCTTGAAAGGCAAACGTGACTAAGCGACAATGCGTGAACTTTACAGTAGACTAATTTAAAGTTGAAATACCTGGAAAAAAAAAAGTTTAACGAATCTAGCTGTAGTAGAATCTATCTAGTAGCTGTAGGATTGAAATGATTTGAATAGACCTAGAATTTTTTTTTTTTTGCGCGTCGAATATGGTTATTGCCTATCATTTATGTACAAAGCAGTTATTGTCGCTTAGTCACGTTGCCTTTCGAGCGTCGATATGTTTTCTAAAGAAATTATGTTTGTTTTTATTTCATAATAAAACAACGTGTAATTATGCAAATTTATTTTTGATAACTACGAGAAAACAAAAACGGGCAACATCAAATATTTCGTATAAAAATAATTATAACAACGGATTGTACATACGCTACGCCAACAAAGCCATTACAAACATTATCACGACGATTCGTTTTTTTTTTTTTCAATTACGGAGAGACTTGTAAGCCTTTGTACTTGACAGTTTATTATGTCACTTGCAGTGAATAATTGTTTGTATATAGTTGTATTAATCAATGAATACTGGAATACAAAATTGACGAGTTCGCTTCAAGATCTTAATAAAAAAAAGCACTCGCGAAAATGAGTATTACAACAATTATTATTGCTTTAACAAGACAAAAAGCTTAAGAAAAATATAGCACATTTTTTTTAACGAATACACTAAATAATTTCAAATTTCAAACTTGTCACGAGCCTATTTATAAAATTGTATTTTGAAATGCATGACGTGTTTATTTAATTTTCAATTAAATTTGGTAAATTTTTTGGGATTAATTTATCGTACCACTATGCAGATGCATAGTGGTAGTAAAGAGTCACCACTTTTTCTCTCTATTTTCGGGTCTGTTTATTATTGTTATTACTACGAAATTTTCGACATTCGAGTTAAAATAAATTCTATCGTATTTAAGTAAATCTATGTAAGTAGCTGTATAATCAATTACGCTAGTTCAGATAAAATACGTAACTCTGAAGCTACCTACTTATCTAATAATAATTACTAAAGCCTTTACTGCTTAAAAATCTATGTAAAATTCAACAGGTGCGTCAACATAACTATTAATTAATTGACAAGCCTTAGAACAAATCAATAATATAAAAGTGATTGTAAATACATTAGCAAAATATTTCTGATGCCCTTTGCAAAATATTCAAAAAGTATATGTTTCGATGTAAACCCCTTTAGTTATAATACTTAGATAAAAACAATATAAAACTTCCACTTTGTATTAAATGAAAATACACAAAATAAAGATATACTTGAGTATTGTTACGTGTCTATAGTTATAAACAAACAATAATGCAGTGTGCATTATTAATTTATCCTATGACTAGGTGACCTAGGTTTATGTGCTATTGTTAACACTACATTAGGAATACCGAGCATAGAAAAAGTATCAACAGCTCATTTTTGGTCTTTCGAGCCGGATCAACGTTTCGGCTTCAGATTTTTTTCCTTTTAACTCGTATAGAACAATAAAAACAACGCTAGAAACGACAAACGACTAACTTTTAAAGAGGTAGGGGTATTTCGAATTTTAATGGAAGAAGCCGCATGGAGAAATATAACACACAAGATCTGACAAATTTATTTTCAGCCGAAAAATAACTGGATTTGTTAATAGGACGGATTGACTTTGCACAGTAACCAGAACCTATTTATTTTATGTTAAGGTATTTAACATGTCTTTTAACGGAGAGATGAGATATCGCTTCAAAGCACGCGTTTTTTTTTTTTTTTAAATAAATTATTATGATGCAAACAATTCTGACGTCACTTGTGGTGTGATGGTAGTAAACGTAATCAGTATTATGTAACCATTGCAATAAAAAAAGGTTTTATATATTTTTTTATTGCTTATGATGGGTGGACGAGCTCACAGCCCACCTGGTGTTAAGTGGTTACTGGAGCCCATAGACATCTACAACGGAAATGCGCCATTCACCTTGAGATATAAGTTCTAAGATCTCATAGTTACAACGGCTGTCCCACCCTTCAAACCGAAACGCATTACTGCTTCACAGAGGAAATAGGCGGGGTGGTGGTACCCACCCGCGCGGACTCACAAGAGGTCCTACCACCAGTAAATACACATACATATTGCAGGTAAAACTTAATATCTATATGAATAGTTCAACACGTATTTATAGGTTATTTTTCAGAACTTAGCGATCGAAGCTGATGAACTACACGTTTGACTAGCCATAAGAAATTATTGTCGCACAAATTGCTTTTAAAATTTTCAAAAAACAAAAGCATCACTTCCTAACCTAAAAACATCAACATTGAAAATATTACATCAAAACTTTTATCAAAAACTTTTCAAAATATTTCACATTCCCCCAACAGTTTTGACAAAAAACTTTTTATTAATGCGTTTATATTTCCCACAATGACTTTCGCTGACTTACTTCAATAGTAAAAAACAGCCTTAAAGTGTTATTTACGTTTCGTGTATATAAAAATACTTCTGCAGCAAAACCAACTCCCAGTGTAAACATTTATCGCGATAAAGTAAAATTGACGAATGAGGTCAACGACTTTCCACGAGCTCCCGGTCTGATTACCCACGGGAATACGCAAGGTGAAATTTTCTTGTTTTTTCTACGCTTTCTTTCAAGCAAAACTTTAGCTGTATCAACGAGCAGGTTATTTCTCCAAATTCATGATGCATATCGACGCTTGAAAGGCAAACGTGACTAAGCGACAATGCGTGAACTTTACAGTAGACTAATTTAAAGTATTAAACACCTGAAAAAAAAATTATTTTAACGAATCAAGCTGTAGGATTGAAATGATTTTAATAGACCTAGAAATATATTTTTTTTGCGCATCGAATTTGGTTATTGCCTATCATTTACGTATAAAGCAGTTATTGTCGCTTAGTCACGTTTGCCTTTCAAGCGTCGATATGCAACATTTTAATCCTTATTTATTACACATTAAGATTCATATTTATGATGTTTAAATTATTAAAATGTCTGTACCATACCTATATTCGCTTAACGTACGATTTTGACCCGTCCTACTATTGTAATAAGTCAACGGTCTTGAAGGGAGATATAAAACTTTTGATCGAGGAATATTTAAATCATAGTTTTTCATTTTAATGTTAAGCCGTGCATCTTATTTTAATGCAATTAAGGCCGTTTTAACGCTCATATAAAAAAAAATCAATTTGACAACTGGAATCGATACGAAACTGACAACATCGATAAAACGTCTACAACAATACTGTTTTATATTACGTACAGACTATTTATGTCTATATAAATCTAATTAACAGGCGTTAACTATGTTTAATGTTAAGCTAACTAATCAATTGTACTGTACTGTATTTTTAATCGATAAATATCGATTTTTCAAAATTGATTAACGCGTTAAACCATTTTACTTATTAATGTTTTCATAAATAGAAAAAAATAATATAATATTAGATTAATGTAACCACAAAAACTGCAATCATAGTGGCTTTCTCACGAAGACAAAATGAGGTATGCTTTATATACCACAAAATCGACATTTATCGACACAACCCTATTCAATATTAACAACATTTACGTAGTTACTGCAGCGTCTTCAATGCGACTTATGCCCTCGCGTTCGTCGGTGCCCAACCTTAGGGCCCGTCTACGTGGAAGGTCGAGGCTTTACATCATCGACCTGTATCAACTGCTCGATTGGAATCAAAGACAGCTCTCCTCCCAGCATCGGCGCTGGGTGACTCTGAAAGAGAAGACGCTGGTTTTAGACAATCAATTTATATTTTTCAAAATACTTAGGGCACGATCCTGAGCTTGTTCTAAGTGAGTTGGGTTACATACTAATATAAGGATTTTAAAAACAAAAAATTTCAATCGATACTTTAAAAACGACACTCAATATATTTTTTGCTATGTGTAGGAAGATGAGATCTATACAAATAAATAAAATTGGAGTGTCTGTTTGTAATAATAAAATAACCACTTTTTACAAAATGCGTAAGTACACATTGTACCACAGTATGTACCTCAGTGTGTATGTACCACAGTACATACACCAAAATATTTTTATTATTATTTTTGTCTATCTGTCTGTTTTTTCTATTTGTTCCGGCTAATCTCTGGAACGGCTGGACCAATTTTGACGAGGCTTTCACTGATAGGTACTTGATGATGGAGTAACTTAGGCTACTTTTTTTAGACTAGCTTCGCCCCGCGGCGTCATTAAATATACACAGTGAAGATGTTACTAAAGCACCGAGAAGTTTATTTGAGGTAGAACTAGATAGGACGGCGACATCTACCGGTTCTATATCGGTACTACAAGCCAACAACCTCACTATTGGATATATAAGTGTGTTTGTGTGTTATGTGCCGAGGTTGACTATGGAAGAGAATCGTTTGTTAGCGACGGGGCCCAGAAACAGCGATACTTTAAGACAATTTTTTTTTGTATGGAAACTAGCGACATCTTGTAGCGGAAGCCCCTAAGCTTATTTGTTGTTAAAGTTAAGACATTTAATTAGTGTATAACTAAACAGAAAATAAAAAAAAATCACAAATCATAAAGTCTTTATTTGTTATAGACAAATTGATGAAATTTTATCAACTTGTGGTTTCTGAAAATTTACCAAATCCTTCATTAAAAATAAAATATAGGATGGGTAATATGTTACTGTCATCTACAGGAGCGATGAGGAACTAATCGAAGCGAAGCCATCTAGTGGCCGACGCCCGTAAACATTTTTGTTGAGTGCTCGAGTTGCTTATCTATAACTGATTTATGTGTATTATCTATGGTTGGCGACGCGAGCCCATAGAGCACGTACCGGCGTGACGGGCGGCTCCTTGGTGTTGGGAGCGGCGCCCCCGGCCGCAGCCTCCCGCGCCCGCTTGAGGCCGAGCGAGAATACCGCGACAGACCTCACGCGCTTCACCAGCGCGGCCTTCGCGCGGGACCGACCTGCCACACGCACTCTCCGTTTTTATTTCTTAGATGGGTAAACGAGATCACAGCCACCTGGTGTTAAGTGGATACTGGAGCCCATAGACATCTACAACGTAAATGCGTCACCCACCTTGAGATATAAGTTCTAAGGTCTCAAGTATAGTTATAACGGCTGCCCCACCCTTGAAACCGAAACGCATTACTGCTTCACGGCAAAAATAGGCAGGGTGGTGGTACACTACCCGTGCGGACTCACAAGAGGTCCTACCACTAGTACATACCGTACATACCGGAACAAGATCTCCGTTAATCACTTTGAATGTTACTAAGAACGATGACCTCATTGAGATATATAAACAGTAACAAAAACGTACGTACAAACGTAAACGTACTGACCGCTTTTGTCCTTGGGCTTGTCGTCTTCACTTGAGGTCATGCTCGCGTCGGCCGGCACGGCATTGAGGTCCGGCTCGGAGGCGCCCGCGCTGACTGTCCCGGAGAGCTCCTGGACACAAGGAGTCGTTTGTTCGAATATTTGACTCAAATATCTATTTCTTTATTTTTATTTATTCCTTTTTATATTTATTTCTTTTTATTTATTTATTTTATTACACACCGGGGTTCGAGATAAATAAAAATTCTACCGAATCACAAGTTAACACTGTATTCGAACTTAGCACACTCACAAAAACTAAAATTCTTAATTCACTACTTCCGCTTCACTTCAGGCGATCCGTTCGCTTCGAGTAGTTCCGATTACTGACTAACTGCGCGTCATCTCTACAACGCTTTTATAATCGAAACCACATCTCTAGAATTATCGAGAATATTATACACATCTCTAGTATTGTGTTTCCTTTATCTTATAATAGATGGCGTTGTACTTCTCGGACGTTCTAAATGCTACTAGATCCTTCGATATTCTTTCGACTTTTCGACGCGATAGATCGCGTTACTGTAACCATTGTAACGATAAGTTCGAGGGTCGTACCTGTAGGGCGGGGTTGGGGGGCGGGCGGTGGAGCGCGGGGTGCGGCAGGCAGTGCGCGGAGCGGTGCAGCGGCTCGTCCCGCAGCCCGCGCACGCCGAGCAGCGACAGCGGGGTCCCCGGAGCCGCTTCCTGGGACACATTACGCTGACCGATCAATACATTTCCTAAACTTATTTTGAAACTAAATTTTCAAGCAGTTATTATTATTATTTTTTCTACCCTAGTTTTTAGAGGCTATTTCAGCCGATAATTCCACTGCTTGATATATAATGTACCTCTAGCTTTTATTCAACGTAGGTTGACTAATGAGTTCACGGCCCCTCCGGTTCTCCTACCTATGCTGATAGCCTTGAGAGGCTATTTCAGCTTCGCCTTGACGTATAGGTCACGGGACTCAAACCGAGAGTGTTACTAGCACTGACCCTACAAGAGCAGTCCTTCGCGGAATCTACCACCAGATCGGAAACGCGACCCAATGAGAAGATCCGACGAGAAACTCAGTAGTCTGTGTCTATGGGTTAGTTTACGGGTTCGGCGAGGACGGTGACCGGTGTTGTGCTGCCTAAAAGCACCGTTAGTGGATCGGGAGGATCCGTAATGACGTGGGCAGATCGTAGTAAAGGCATTAAACTATGAAAACCCGACAATATAATGTTCTATTTATTTAAATACTTAGGGCCCATAAATAGTTTCAAAGATCCAATTTAACTTTACTACAATAAGCAAAACGATAAAAATTGCTAGTCATAGTATTGCAACATTTTTAGGTCTAAAATTAATTTATACTCCGAGACTTCAACCACGTTTGACTGGATTCAAAAAGAAAGCATGTTGAATCATTTATTAAAACGAATGCACAAAATTCCCACAAAATAGTAGTACGTTAAAAAATAATATCCTGGCAACCCTACCTTCCTCCGTATAGGTTTGGTCGGGCTCACATCTTGCAGTATCTGCAGGGAGCCCGTCGTGACGGCTGGCTCCGTGACTGAAGCAGCTTTCGGCCTGAAAGCATCAATTGTAGACCTGAAATCCCATGTAAAATGTAGCCAAGGATTCGCAGACAAATAGGAGAGTTAAGCTTATTTATATTTCAAATCACGAACAGTGCGCATCATCACAATTATTAACCCTTTCAGTAATTCTGTCCGTTACTAAGACGCAGTAACATCTCATAGACTCTGGGAAAGACTAATCCGAAGATATTGAGAATTAATCTATACTAATATTATAAAGAGGAAAGATTTGTTTGTTTGTTTGTTTCGAATAGGCTCCGAAACTACTGGACCGATTTGAAAAATTATTTTTCCATTAGAAGCCGACATTGTCCCTGATGAACATAGGCTACTTTTTTTATTTTATTTTTTATTTTATTTTTTTGGTTTCATGTGTGTTTTAATGTTTCCGAAGCGAAGCGAGGGCGGGTCGCTAGTCTATTTATAAAATACTAGCTGTACCCGTCCGCTTCGCTGGGCATTTAAAATTAACATTATTTCTCACCCTCCCAAAGATTCTCATCATTAACGCCTCCGCAACTGGTTTAGGGAGTCCAACACTCATATAAATATTAGCCTATCCATTAAGTATAGTAACCGGCAAACATCGTGAGCAAATGACCTTGGCTGCGCAGAACCGAATTTTAGATCACTTTGGTGGTGAGGGTGAGACGCGACGGCAGGGGAAATCGTATCGAGCGCGTTATTGGTAGATCAGTCGAACCTTGCGTAAAGTACGCTTGCGTACAGTGAAAAATCTATCGTTATTAATCGTTAAGTTATATTTTATTATAATTGCTTGTTGACTTTGTTGCCATTGCTATTTGTTGAGTGTTTTTGATTTTTTATAAAAAATACACTATGCCGCGACAAACTGGTGGAGTATTCAAAAGAAAGGGTAGAAAAATTGTGTACGACGTATATTGCTTCATTATAAAACAGGGGAAGAATGATATTATGGAAAAAGTAAAACAGACTTCGGAAGCAACAAAAACATCAGTGAGTACTGTTAGGTGCATTATTAACGAAGCTAAAGGCTCTGGCTTGCTCATCCTGCTTGGGACTCCGGGTAAGAAAAGATCAGGGAAGAAGAAAGTTACCGGAATGGATAGTTTCGTTCAATCTGTAATAAAAAGACTTCGAAAATTTTAAAGAAGATATACATTTTAATGGCTCGGAATGAAGTTTACGACGAATTATGAAAGAGCTAGACTTCAGATGGAAAAAAAAAACAGAAAATAATCGGAAGCTGGTAATTGAAAAAAGTAACATTCGATTACTACGAATCGAATATCTTCAAAAAATAATTAATTATAGACAAAAAAGAAGATCGAACCGACCGAGTCGTAAACTACACCGATGAGCCCTATGTCGACTTAACACGATGATGGCGACTCGGGTGATGAAAACAGTGATGATGATAATGGTCAAGATTATGATAACGAAAAAAAAATTACAAATACCAGCTTCGCTTCAACTGAACGAAGACCTGGCAACAGCTCTAGTTTTGACTTAATAGAAGGAATATCTATTTTACCCCAAGATTAAATTATTACAATTATTAACCTATATTTTTTGTTGATGTTCTAATAAATATATAAATAAATACATATGTTGATTTTAATAATTTAATTGCATTATGACGCAGAGTAAATAATATTTTTGCACGTGAGTGTACCATGCGCAAACTTACCCCCACTACGTCAACAAATGCTCAAGAAGTTTGCCGGCTATTATACATATATTTTCTACATGGATACCAAGTTTCAAGTCAATCGGATGCATGGTTCAGTAGTTATAACGGAAAATCCGTAAAAGCCACTGTAGATTTATATATTAGTATAAAATATGTACAAAAACAAAAGAAGGCAAAATCACTTTGATTCAAACAACGAAACCAGTTTAGTATTAAACGTGACCGACTTTGTTGAGGAAAAGAGTATTAGTCTATTAGTTAAGCACGTTCCTCTGTTTCGCTAATTCTATGAAAAGCTTTAATTTCTTGAATATACTCGCATCAAATAGTTTACGTTGATTGTACTGTATTATAATCTATTTACTATTCTTATATTTATACTAAATTGTGAAGTTTAATCAAAATCCATCCGGTAGTTTTCACGTGACCGAGTAAATTAACAATCTCACAAAACTCCCCACATAAAATCTTAGGATACTAATGATGATACACTATTCGTGATTGAAGTGTTAAGATGGATAGATTTTCGTCAGATTCAATTCTTTAGAAAACTAAAAAGAAGTGAAATCAGATCTCGTTAGTGCAAGGAAATATACGTGCAGTTAATTAAATATAAAATTGAATTACCTCATTGTTCATATTCATTTTACAGGATTTATAAAATCAAAAGCACCACTAGTTTAAAAAGAAAACTTTATTGCAAATTATAACAAAAGTAATTTGTGTTAAAAGCTTAATCGAGTTAATGGTAGAAAAAAATAAGAGTTAATTAGAAGTAAATGAGATATTGGTAGAAAATTAAATCATCCCGTTTACTACACACCCATCGCATCGAGTCATACTACACTTGTGTCAAATTAACTGAAAACAAAAAAAAACTAGTATAATATATCTTTAAAATAACTTCAAAGCCCCTACGGTCGTCTAAAAGTTATACAGGCTAAGTCAGTGTTAAAATTTTCATAATATTTTTATCAGACTTCAAACATTAACTTCATTCTTTGACAGCAACTAAATTTCAAAAATGTCAATGCAAAAAATAAATTATGCATTTATAAAAATTAGATAACATCTAAAATCTAAATCGGCCCGTCAGTGTATTAAAGTATAATTAAACGATCGAGTAAAATACTCCTAAATTAGCAAATAAAGATAAAATCCGTGCAAATGTTGCGATTTTCATGTAAGCTACGGAGCTAAGATACAAAATATATAATAATAAAATGTAGAATTTAAATTATCGGTTCATTACTTTGATCACTCAAACGTTTATACTGCCCTAGATAGGTAGTCTGTTCAGACACATCTATGAAACACGAGATTGAGGTCGGAATTTCATAACGTCTTTTTATTTCGAACAATAGTGCACCAGTAGTGATTCGCAGACGAAATAAACAGCATTGTGATCGCCTGATAAAAATTTTCCAATTTTTTTAGTGTCTTTGTTTTCTAATATCCCTAGAAAATTGTCTAGACAATAAAAAATAAACATGTACGACATACCTAATAACGAAACCTTCAGAAGCGTTCTATCTCATTCTCTTGCAAACTATGACCCTATATGTATGTATACATTTTTTTATTATACATATTTTATTTAAATTGTGTAGAGCTATACATTTTCTCTTTATTGTGCTGTTTTTTCGTTTCATCTACTTTGAAATCACAACTGTGCTAAAGAAGCTTATCTTCAAACATTTATGAATAATTTATAAATCAATAAGACATTCTGAATGTTATATATTATATTTTGTTTATTAAAGTAATTACTCACCTAAAAGGTGGTATCTCAGGTATTTTGCCGATGCTTATCTTCTTTTTATCGTTTTTTTCGGCTTGTTTCGGAGTCGTGGGCGTCATTGTGCGCGGCGTGTTGCGAGACGACAGCCGGATGTCGTCTTGACTTGTACATTCAGACTTATCGATAAATAAGAAATTAAATAGATATTAGTTCCGCATAATTATATTTTATTCATAATTCCATTAATTTCCATTTGTGCTAAAGGGATTTTCGAAAGAAACGAATCTTTATTTAACAATACAATGATTTTTGGAATTTTAGTTATGTGATATTTTTTTAATGAAAACTACTAAAACATAAATAATGTAATGTAATAATTCTACCATAAACTCACCAGCAAAAGTGCATGTGCGTTTTTAATCGCTTCTCGACGTTGAAACTCGACTTTTGCCATTTCTGTAGCGAGCCAGCCCGGGATCTCAGGTATCGCGATTCGTAGCGCTAATACTATCACTAAAACTATGTGCTGAAAACAATTTCATATTATTATAAATATGATGAATAAAACTATATTGTAAAATATTATCATATTGTGCAGGACGAAATAGGGTTTTTTATAGTTTAAGAAACAAATAGATTTAATTTAACCGTTAATAAGTGATTACGTAATAAATGTATAATCTTAAGTTATTTTATAGTCAATATGTTAGTGTATCAGATCAGAGAATGTAAATAGACCAATAGGAACGATTTGTGGACCGCTTTCACTACGGTAACATACAGATCAAGGGACCCTCCAAAAGTGGCGCGTCGATAGCGCGTCGCGAGATGGGGTACTGAAATAAATATAAAAGGATGGCCATTTATAGGCAAAATCAGTTCCCAGTGAATTTTCGACAAAGAACCATCAGCAAGATAGACAGTTCTCAGCAGTTCTCCGACAGAAACAGTTCTCAGCGAATCTCCGACATAGAAACATCAAGACAGAAACAGTTCTCAGTGGATCTTCGACAGAAACAGTTCTCAGCAGATCATCAAGACAGAAACGGTTCCCAATAGATCATCAAGACAGAAACAGTTCTCAGAAGCTCTCCGACAAAGAAACATCAGCAAGACAGAAACAGTTACCAGCAGTTCTCCGATAGTACAGTTATCAGAAAACCACCAGTGAATCAGCTACCAGTGAACCAGACAGTTACCTGTGAAACCTCGCTAGAAGCCGATACCCATCGAAAGAAACAGCCGTCTTCTGCCAGCGCACAAACAGACAGCAGAAAATATTATCACACGACTCGGAAACAGCCATACAGACCGGGTCGTGTACACATATCATATAATTATGATTTTTTTAATATCCTAAATACACAGAAACAAACTAAATATTAGGGTTACAAATGAATGAAAATAAGTCACAAAAAATTTCACTTTAATTTACCAGATAAAACTGATTTTGTGTAATGGTTAAGAGTGAAAAGAAAATAAAGTCATTCGTGACCATAAAAACTGGTAGTGTTCAGAGCGTCCCAGACAATCAAGTGAAAGCGAGATAAAACTGTAAAAGTACCGTAGATTGGGGAGAATAGGGACTAAGGGTATAATAGGGACAAATGTGGGATGTCAGAATGCTTTTGTGAGATTTAAACTTGTTGAATTGAAAAGACTTTTAATTAGTGTTTATGAATATTAAATAATTAAATTTAGTCATCAGAGTTTTGTAACTGATTAAACATATTGAAAAGTTAATTATTTAAAGGTAAGTACCTAACTAACAACTAAACAGTGCCACCCCTATCGAAAAACTATTGTCCTCATACGTGACCCGATTCGCCCCAAAAGCCAAACCGGATTAGGTCAAGCTAGTTTTTAAGTTTTTGTGGATATTTTTCAATTATCTATAATAATGCATCGTATATGAAAATTTAAACCTTCAGAACCGTTTTAATCTCAATTTTATTGGTATTACCCTAAGAAAAACTGCTGAAAATTTGTGTCGGAATTGGAAAGCGTCCCGATTCCCCCAGCTACTGTAGTTTTAATAAAAAGCTATTATTAATAATAAGACTGACTATGGTACAGTAGATAGCGGCTCCAACAGATTTGTTTGTATATATATTTATAAACAATATATTTAAACATATATAAGTATGTTTAACATATCTATTCTAGTAACAGTTTAGTACCCACAACACAGGCATCCCAGATCAGGGCCGAATGATTGTGCGTGATTGCTTCACAGATATTTAGAGAAACAAAAAAAAAAGCTATTCGTTACCTCTAATCCCACAATGATGAGTATAGTTTGTGCGGGCGTGGCGTCCGGCAGCAGTCTGTGCACGGGCCCCGACAGTCCTATCAGCGCGCAGTTCACCAGTACCGCCACCGCCACTATGGCTTCCATGGCGTTCTGGAACAATATATACAGACTTTAGCGTATTTCTGCTTTTGGTAATCAATATTTTGTATGTCAGAGTAATTTCAGACAAAGATAAGTTAAGATATACGCTATTTATTTATTTATTAATAAATTTCTAAATAATATTATTAGATTATTTATTATTACTAGTAGTCCTTCGGTAGTCCAAATTCGACTATAATTAATTGAAATTATAAGTTGTTTCAATTGTCAGAGTATTTATTATAGGTCAATAATCACAAATTTCGCCAAGAATACACTTTGGACAAATAATAATAAAGACAAATAATTTACTCTCAATTTGATCAGACTACACATAAGCAATAAGAAAAGATTGACAATAAACACATAGTACGCATGCGTGTGTGTGTGTCAAATACATGGTAGTGTGTGTAATGTTTTTATTTATTGATTTCATGTATTTTTTATATATAATTTAAAAAAATATTAGCATTCTGCACTACTTCTTTTTATTCTTTATAAGTGTGGGAAATTTCATACTCCTCCGTCTAATATAAGTTCTAAGATTTCAGTATAGTCATAACGGCTGCTCCGCCCTTCGAACCGAAACGCATTACTGCTTTTCGGCAGAAATAGGCAGGGGTAGCGCTGACCCGCTGCTTACCGTTAAGTACTCTCTGATATAATTTCAAGTTCTTGATAGCTGAGTCCAGTCTTTAAATCGCAGAGTGCAGGTACTTACGAAATAATATACTAACACACTTTTATAAATTAGAATTAATTACGTGGAAGCTTTAGAATATTTTTTTTTAAATCGAAATCACAGTTTTATTATTTTGTTTTACTTCACGAACCAACTTGTATTTTTTTTTCACTTTTTTTTTATGACACCTATTATCACTGCTGTCTATGTATATCGACGCTTGAAAGGTAAACTTGGGGTGGGGGAGGCTCATCCTTAAGCCGGATGGTGCAGATGGCTCGGGTCTGACCTGCCAGCTGCCGATGCTATTGACCCTCTCGCCGAAGGGTCTCTGCGCGACGTGGCACAGCTTGAAGGCGTCGGCGCGCACCTCGGCCGCGTTGTTGAGCAGCGCGCACGCCGCCGCCAGCGGGAAGGCGGACGAGAACAGCACCACGTGCCCCAGCTGCGTCAACATCTCTAGGTACTCGGCGAACGTTCCGTCGTACTGGGTATACAAAACAAAAGAAAAAAAAAGAAGTTTATATACATATTTTTCAGCTGGACGTTTTACGGGTGGTAGGACTTATTGTGAGCCCGCACGGGTAAGTACCACCACCCTACTTACTTACGGCCTATTTCTGCCGTGAAGCAGTAATGCGTTTCGGTTTGAAGAGTGGGGCAGCCGTTGTATATATACTTGAGACGTTAGAACTTATATCTCAAGGTGGGTGGCACATTTACGTCATAGATGTCTATGGGCTCCAGTAACTACTTAACACCAGGTGGGTTGTGAGCTCGTCCACCCATCTAACAATAAAAAAAAATAAAAAAAATGTTTTGAACAAAAATATTCGAAGCCTCGGAAAAAAATTTATAAAATTGAAAACTAGTTAAAAATAGTTTTATTATTATAAATTTTTCGTGTCTTGAAGTGAAACGAATGGAAACATATTAGTATTAACAAACGAATCCGGTTAATACGGATCAGCGATGCGACAAATATTCTCAATTATATGCCTCTGTAATCCTAATTTTTTATTTCAACGATATTGTTTAATGGGTTCTTAAGATTTTCAGTTTTAATGAGATCCCAGTATTTTGCACGCCATGGTCACTAAAGCAGTAGACCATCCATAAAGTACTAGCGGACTATCCATATAGTACTAGCGGACTATCCATATAGTACTAGCGGACTATCACTAAAATAAGTATAAATGTTTTCGTTCGACCTGTAGACGAATGCACGAGAAGGCGTCCCTCAAGGTTCGTTACATTTTTTAAATTAAAGTCGAAATCACCTTAAACAACTGCGATTCTAATTCTGCCTGGTGTATGACCTTCTGCCCGACAAGGGGCTCTGAGTCCCTCCTTTCATCGCTCTCTGCACTACCGTTGGGCACGGCGCCGTCCGATGCGTCGCCCACAGATTCATTCTTCTTGTCAAACAATTCGTTTAATTGTGTGCACGTGGGCGCTGAAATGTGTGCGTTACAATTATTGACAGTACATTGCGCGTTCGCTTCTAACTCAGTCATGCTGTTGTACATAAAAAAACTCAACGCACACGAATATTTGCACTACCTTCTGAGGTATTTTTTTTTGAAGTGAAACTTCTAATGCGACTTCCAACAAGGTTGCGTTAAAAGTTTAACGCTACTATATTAGAAAGAGACAGCGAGAGTGAATCCGTGGCACTCGAACGCATGCGCGTAGTATACCTGTTACAGGCCAGCGCGAGCGTTAGCAACGAGTAGCGTCCAATATTTTAATATATATGTATATGTATATATATTTTCTATAATTTAAAATATAAATAGTATAAATGTTGCAGATGTCGCATCTCTTCTACACATCCTTCCCTATTACAAGAGCAATCTGATTTAAGGATGAAAAATGAAGAAAACCACAATACTATACATCGAAAAAGAAGTTTCACTTCATTCACGTGCACCAAGTTGCACGTGCACCGTTTTTTTGTAAACAACCAAGTTTATGCGGTAAACGAAATGTTGAAGCGACAAATCGATCAGGACATGAACTCTCGCTGAGCAGAATTTTATTAGTGTTTTTACGTAATGTCTATAACGAGCTCTTGCAGTTAGTATCAAAGACACGTCATCACGAATTCTCCCGAACCATTAACGGTGCTTTTAGGTACCTCAAGCACAGGTCACCGTCCTCGCGAACCCATCGCTCGCGACGAAGGGCTTGACGAGTACATTAACCCACAGACACAGCCCACTGAGTTTCTCGCCGGGTCTTCTCAGTGGGTCGCGTTTCCGATCCGGTGGTAGATTCTGCGAAGCACTGCTCTTGCTAGGGCCAGTGTTAGCAACACTCCCGGTTTGAGCCCCGTGAGCTCACCTACTGGTTCGGTGAATTTAGAATAACCTCTCGAGGTTACTATAAAAGGTAGGAAGTACTTTAATGCGCGACTCAACGCCGCAATGTACATCGAAAATTCCAGAGACACGACCTTGTCGCGACCGGTCAGAGCCAATAACGTTGCCGATACCAACCCAAACTCACCTTTACTAGGACTGATCGCACCGAACACGTCGACGCATATTTTGGCGAGTCGAAGATTCTCAATCAAGTAAGGCAACGCAGATTCTTTCAGATTACCGATTACCTGTCTAGTTATTAGCAACACTGCTAATTGCTGAAAACGTGAAAATTGTTTTATAAACAGTATTCGGTGGAATATTCAAACGAAAAAAATGACGATGTAAATATTATTGGTGGTAGGACCTCTTGTGAGTCCGCGCGGGTAGGTACCACCGCCCTGCCTATTTCTGCCGTGAAGCAGTAATGCTTTTCGGTTTGAAGGGTGGGGCAGCCGTTGTAACTATAGTTCAGACCGTGGCGCATTTACGCCGTAAATTTATATGGGCTCCAGTAACCACTTAACACCAGGTGGGCTGTGAGCTCGTCCACCCGTCTAAGCAATAAAAAATGGGAATGTTTACATAGAGACGTCGTTGTAAAGAATTTAGATACAAAGCACTCTTGCTAAGTAGTTGCCGTAGCTCATAAAACATGAAAAGATGTTTTTTTATTGCTTAAACGAATCAATAAACTCACGGCTCGTCCGGTGTTAAATCGTCACCGGAGCCCACAGACCTCAGCAATGTAGACACAACCACCCACCTTGAGACATGAGTTCTAAGTCTCAGATTTTACAGTATATCAACGGCTGCCCCGTCCTTCAAACCGCATTACTGCTTCACAGAAAAAAGGGTAGTAGTGGTTTTATGATCCCACACGGGTCGGTACCGTCAGTGAATCCTTAGTGCATTTGTTTCTTTCTGTAGACAACAGCATTGATAACTTGCTTCGATAATCTGGTCGTGGCCTCATCTAATAATTTTCTCCTATCTCTATTATACACTATGACTAATCGTCATACGCTAATATCAATACAGTAAATATTAATTATCGAATAAAAAAGCAAATTTCGATTATTTATGACAACATTGACCTTTCACTTGGGAGAATTTAAGCTAACTGCTGAAATGAAATGTAATGTATTTGAAACTATTTTTTACATACCTCCTTCAATTTATCCATATCCTGCAGATAAAACGCAATGTAGAACAAACTCATGAACGAGTTCACGAATTGAAACTGAAATTTTATTATCGTCTATTAATTATTACGCCTGTAACAATGTTACGTCTTTATGATCACTACACGGAAAGCATCTACAAATGTTGGTTTTAATGTGTAGATTCGAAATATCACGAAAATATGGGACTTTATTTTAGAGAGCCACTGGCTCTCAAATTGTTAAACATCCCTCCTTATCTATTATTTAGTTTTTTATTTATTTACTATATTTTTTACTCTAAGTCTACTTATACAAAATGTAAAATATTTAAGCAATATTAATTAAAATACAAGCATTGACATTGTTAATAAGTATTTTTCATATTTTAGTTATTTAATTGTGTATTCCTTGTGATTTATTGATGTTAAATAGTTTAGTAACAGCTCTTAAAGAAAACTTTTTGTGGCAACAATTACATTACTACAGACATATACATTAGTTTAAATTAGTTTGTGATCGTACAAGCTTTTTGACATGCCAAGTAACATGCAAGCGAAGAAAAGTAGCGAGCAGAAAGCACATGAAAGACTCGTTTCCCAAACTATGTGCACTTCCCCTATTTTCGGTTAAATGAACCATAATTACAACATTTCCAGGACCATTTAAGAAGTTGATAATGAGGGTAATTTACACAAAAAAAACTATGTGCTATATGCTATATTTATAAGACGGATATAGTAAATGGAAATCTATCCAGGGGAAGATGGAGTGATCAAGTGTCCGAGCACTTGGACACGAAACAGACTTCACTGACCGACATGAGTGGCTACAGATCACAGAAAAGGTTTCAGACGGGCGCATCGCAAAGCAATGAGCAATAGATTGGAGTAGAAGTATAATTATATATTTAGTTAGTAAACGGGGCAAATTGTACAAGGCCTGCTATTGAAAATAGACTGGTATGCGTTTAAATATCTAAATATCATCATCATGAGCTCACAGCCGTCCACATAGGCCTCTCCCAATTCACACTACTGAGCCCGGTCTTCGGCTCTCCTCATCCACCATTCGAAGGTATCTCAGTATAGAGATATAAAAAACCCAGATAAGGAGCGAACAAACTTGGTCGTCACATTATGTTTGTTCAATGTGGGAATCGAAAAACCCACCCTGGGCTCAACAGTTAAGAAGCGCTAACTGATGCGCGATCAGTAAATATAAAAACGCATGTAGAAATAATTGGCTGGAATGAAGAGATAGAAATGAAATAGAAAAGCAATTTAAATAATTTACAACCAAATTATAGGTATGTAATATGCAAAAATACAGTTTTGAAAGCAATGTCTTTAAGATCGATGTCTCGTGAGGGTAGTTTGTTTTTGATTCGACATGCCCGTCAATGTTGCATTTATGGCGAACTAATCTCTGTTATCCGAATCGACTGATCGAGTCTGAGCGGTGAACGTTAATGCCTGCATTCAATTCGTATAGCTCATGTGAAATACAAACCAATGCAATTTTCACAATCAGATGGTTCTCATATTTCGTATCGAGGCGATAGTTTTCTGTTATGGAAAAGAAAAAGAAAAACAAAATCCGTGTTTATTTTTACCCGTTCGCATTTAATTACGCAGTCCAGTCCCGTTTGGTGAGCAGAAAAGAGAAACGACACGCGCTATAGTATCATACTACATTAGTGTACTCTATAATTCTATTTACTTTTTCAACTATTTAATTGTATAAATTTAAAAAAAACTATTGTATAACATAATTATTTTTATTGTCGACCGACACTTACTTATAAAGATGCTTGGAGGATCATTTATATTTATTTTATTTTTGATACGTAAAACACAACACCAAAAAAATAATTAATTTATTGTTCATTGAATACTATTTATCTATGTGCATTTCTAGCATGTAATTATTTTTAATGTTTAAATTAATTAATAAAATAATTTTGTAGGAGTCGATTTTAATTTCAACAAACTAAATCACGAACGGTGTTGCGCTTTTGAACAAACCATGCACTTTTTCTAATAACTATGAGTTTTCAATGTATATATCAATACTTTATTGCTATGTATTTATTGTGTCAAAATAGGTTTTGGGACTAAGAATGTGTTTATAAAATCACCTATCGATGAATCACACACAGAAAATACACTCAAACAGCAAGTGATCTAATTAGACAAAACAGTTGAACAAAAACAGAGGAGAGTGGTTCAGTATACTAATTCACTCAAGTATCAAAATAACATAATAAAAATTTTTTAATGCACTTTTGTAATACAATCTTACTTTTACTGTGCTAATGTAGAATCAACTAGAGAACAACAAAGTAGTTATTTATTGACCCCCTATAGGAGATTTTATTTATTAAATAACTTATTTGAGAACCACTGTCCTAAATACCTTTGTCTCAACAAACAATATACCTTTGTCATTTAGCCACCTGGCTATCCTCGCGTAGACTTCTTCTTCCACGGCGATGATTATAGCCAGCAGTGCACGGGGTATCCACGTGAAATATACTATATTATTTTCCCACCAATCCTATAATTAAAAGCGATTAATTATTTATTTATTACACTCCATGTAATATCTACACTGGCGGACTTAATGCCAAAGGCATCCTCTACCAGTCAGTCAACCAAAGGTAGTGCAGAGTAAATAATGGTAGGTATGTGCATGAAATTTATATTGAGAGTTATTAATAAATGGCAATAAATTTTGTTTACCAGCTTTGTGAAATATTCAACATAACACATGTCCTTATAGTGGTTTATTTAATGTTAATGTATCAATACTAGAGGAAGAGGTAGTAAAAAAAGAGAATCCATCCGATTGCGTGAAAGACGATATATGTGAGATGGGAGTGAGCGAAGAAATGGTTTATGATAAGAGGGGTATGGAAGGAGACAACATATTGTGCTGACCTCGGGTGACTAGGAGAAGGGCAGGAGAAAGATGATGATGTATCAATACTCGTATCTGTTTAAGGTATTTTCATACCTGCGCACGTAAAAGTGCAAAGGTTGCACCGGCGGCCACACACAGACACAGCAGCGTGGCGGGCATCGATATACAGTGTCGCCACACCCGACGTCGCCACGAGGCGTACTGGGGCTCCGGGCGGCCAGTCACCGGACTTATGCTCATTTCACCCTGGGACGATTTACTATCATTACACAAATTTATTTGAATATGCAATTTCGAAAAGGGCACATCTCTGAAAATGTAAAATGTTCAGGAAATGAAAAAAAACTGATTATTTTCTAAAGCAGTGTCAAATTTAAAATATTAACTTTTGAGATATATTCTAGTGTTAATTATCAATTGAAAATTACTGGAATTATTATAATAGGTGTGTAGGTAAGCCTCAAAACTACATGTATATGAAAAAACGTATTTGACAAAATATGCGACATGGGCCCTTTTCGAAATTGCATATGCATTTATATGAGCGGTCCAGCATTAGTCCCAGTTACATAATAATAGCGCGAACAGAAACAGTGTGCATGACTCTATCAACATGTCGCAAAAGTAAGCGTATATTAAAGTTTAACTATTTTAAGATTAATTGTTCTATTAATATATGTTTCTTAGTCATGTTTGAGTGTAATACTATTTTTTGTTCGAACATAGTTTATCTTCTCTTTAGGTTCTGCTAGAAGGAATTTCTTTTTTAAATTTACAGTACATTAACTGAACAACTAAATGTTTTTATATGGTGATAAATTAAATTATCCTCATTTTGTGCATTAACCTTTTTTTTTTGTATTATTAATCAGAAAATACTGGCTTTATTATAAAAGCATTGTACTAATTAATAAAACTAAAAACAAATAAATTTGTTTAGCCACCGAATGACTAATGGGAGCTTATCGACGCTTAGCCGTTCATACATGTGGGGCTTTCAGTAAAATTATCGTATCCCTGTTAAATTAAAATCTATTAGGGTTGTCTCGTCACCTGGAATAGGGGTCGGGGCTCGAGAAGCAAGTCGTCGCGCTGGTCCAGGGTTCCCCATTTATAAGCCAACACGTTGGAGTACCTAGCCAGTGAAAGAGTACATCATTAATCAATACGTCTGTTTTTAAATGTGATTAATATAGTAAAGTACTTTTACTGTTTCAAACATTCAAAAAGTGCAAATAGGATCTTCTAAAATGAAAAAAAAAATACGACTTAGCAAATAATTTCAGTGGTGGTAGGAGCTCTTGTGAGTCCGCGCGGGTAGGTACCACCACCCTGCCTATTTCTGCCGTAAAGGGTGGAGCAGCCGTTGTAACTATACTGAGATTTTAGAACTTATATCTCAAGGTGGGTGGCGCATTTACGTTGTAGATGTCTATGGGCTCCAGTAACCACTTAACACCAGGTGGGCTGTGAGCTCGACCACCCATATAAGCAATAAAAAAAAATTTAATTAAATATTATATGAGTTTATAAATTAGTTATAGTACAGGATCCCTGGTACACTTTTCATCATTTATTACTAACGAGCTGATTTTTCGTAGCTTCCTTTTGACTAGACGCCCAACTTTTTTCCTTACAGTAACGTTGGTAAATGGTAGCTTACTAGGGGTAGCAAGGATAAAATATGTTGATTTCACGAATTTTAAAAATTTATTACTAACCGAATTTTTCTTTGTTAATTATCGAGATAATTATGTAAGTAACGTGAAAAAATATTTGTTCTACAAAATATAAGGTTTTGTTAGGGAGTCCCCCCTCTCCAAATAAGGTCATGAAAAATAATTATTAACCAGCTGATTTTTTTATATTGGTTAGCTAACATTTGCATAGTTTACCACCCACATTGTCCTACAAATTGCGTGGTATGTCATCTTGGTCCTACGCTTAAAAGTTGTCAGTACCACAGGACTTGTTTTTTTCATTAGTAACTGTAGGACAATGGTATCACGTGATAGGAGGAAAAATTAGGTTTTCACACAGCGAAGCCAAGCCAACTCACCTTTTCCAAGTCTCCAAATAAATGCACGCCCACAATACATTGAACAATGAGAACAGCATGTACGCTATGTCCTTCCACTGTTCGTTCGCAGTGCCCAGCCATATCTACAAGAATTAAAATCAAATTTATAGCCGCTGTACACAAAGCTTTTACACTTTTCCAAATCGTGAAGCAGTAATGCGTTTCGGTTTGAAGGGTGGGGTAGCCGTTGTAACTATACTTGAGACCTTAGAACTTATATCTCAATTCGCATTTACGTTGTAGATGTCTATGGGCTCCAGTAACCACTTAACACTAGGTGGGCTGTGAGCTCGTCCACCCGTCGAAGCAATAAATAAAAAAATCTAAATTCCGCAAACTTACCCAGAATATAAAACCGACGACGGCCGGCACGGTGAGCGAGCGCGTGTAGTGGCCGAGCCAAGCGAAATACATCGCGATTTTGACGCCGAAATATTCACTTATTTCATCTACAAATCGATTTTATCATAAGCATCAATGCCATGAAGTCAACATTTTTACAAAGAAAAACAGATTAATTTTTATGGAATCTTTTGTTATAATACTGCCCCTTTGTTTTTTTTTGTTTTTTTATTGCCCTTGTAGGCAGACGAGCATGCGGTCCACTTGATGGTGAGTGGTTACCATCGCCCATGGACTTCAGGAATGCCAGAGGCAGAGTCAAGCCGCTGCCTACCATTAAGTATTCTCCACAAGCCTCTTTTGAAGAAGAACATGTCATAGCGCTCGGGAAACACCGTGGAGGGGAGCTCATTCCAAAGCCGGATGGTACGAGGCAAAAAAGACCTCTGGAATTGTCGATGAACGCAGTGGCTCTAGTAGTATTGACGAACTCTACTCCGGTGGCGGGCGGTGCGATGGTAAAAACGAGATAATAGTATCATCTCATGCAATTCCTCAGAGCACTCCCCATGGAATATACGGTACAAAATACAGAGGGAACCGATATCCCTCCGCAGACTCAGGGGTTCCAAACGATCGGCGATATGTTAATTAATTGTTATCTATTTCAACGAGTATATGAAATATTCGTTCTTTTTTTTTTTAAATACTTGAATGAAATACCGAACACAAATACATAGTTGTTTACATAATTTTCCAATAAATTATTAAAATACCTTACCTAAAGGCTGTGGGGAGAAGAAAGTCTTCACCCACTTCTTCCGCAGGTTCTCCAGAGAATTTCTTTCGTGCAACGGAAACATATTCGCTACGACGCCACGACTCACACACGCAGGCACTGGGGACGATAATGGCCCCACTTTAACTTCCTGCCTTTAATAGATACTAGCTGTACCCGCCCGCTTCGCTGGGCATTTAAAATTAACATTATTTTATTTCTCACCCCCACAAAGATTCTCATCATTAACGCCCCTGCAACTTGTATAGGGAGTCCAACACTCATATAAATATTAGCCTATCCATTAAGTACATGTATTTTCTACATGGATACCAAGTTTCAAGTCAATCGGATGCATTGCGGAACATCCGTAAAAACCAGTGTAGATTTATATATATTAGTATACCTGTGATCCTGTGTGCTTAGCTTAATGCGAGTTTTTTAACTTCTCGATCGTGTAAAAGTTAACTCAAATTTGTATGGAGTTGGAACAGGTCCCCTTAGTTTGTTGATAGGGGCGCTGTTGTACCTCGATACAAATTTGAGTTAACGTTTACGCGATCGAGAAGTTCAAAAACTCGCATTAAGCACACTGGAGAGATTTAAAGGAGGAAACCCCCCCCAACCCTCCTGTCAGAGTTCTTTACGTAACTAATAAATACGACCCCTTGTTCGTTTGCGCTCTTTCTTAGTGCCACTATAACAGATGGCTTATGCTGATAGTGTTATTGTGAAAATATTAATATATCCGAAGATTAGAGTACTACAAACTGTCATTAGTTGTAATCTAATACATTAAAGATATGCGCCAATCAAATAAATTTCCGGAAGACCGGCACCAACTGACCGTCCACCTAGTGGCACTCTATGGAGTAGACAAGTAACACGACTTGGAGAATTCATTCTTTTGACATGCTGTTCTCAACGATTGATCGTGGGTCCTTTACCATAATTATAAGAATTCATCCAACTGCCCAGCGACAACGCCTACATATGATTTACAATAACTACTAATGGTGAAGGATGATGAAAAAAACAGAATGTCTTTTGTTGAAGCTTTACATACCAATACTTTGTCCAGGCCTTAGGGTTAACGCCGGTTCTAAAGCATGCTCATCGCCTGCTTCCGCACGAGCTGACTCCAGCACGTGCTTCACGAGGACTCCACGCTCCTGCGTATTGAGGAGTTCTGATGCTGACGAGCCCTAAGAGTCAATATTTCGATAAGGCTAATCTTATTTACTGAAGCGCAGTTTTATATGAAGTCTCTCGAAACTTGGCACCTTGTTAATTATTGGATGAAAAATACTGTAAAACGAATGTTTGGTCCTTCGAACCTCTCTTATCTAAATAGTTGAACAGTTAAAGTTTAGGACTTAAAAGTACCACTACTTTCTGTTGTATAATAGAACCACAGAATTTATACGTCTCATATTTGATATTGTTGATGAATTAGAATTCTACATTATGGTGGATGTTTTAGTCGTCAGTTTTAGTCAATGGAATTTTTGACAAATCAAAAAAAATTTGGACAGTAATGGACAATTGGACAAAAAACAGATGATGTAAGCATACAATTTTAATTACCTACCTTTTGAAAACAATGCATGTCGCGTACAGTGAATTCCTTGTATCCCCCACCAAATTCTGGTTTCAATTGTTTCGGAAGGTGCACTTCTTCAGCCGTCTGAAGCAATCTGAAAGGTACAATACTGTATAGTGCTGTATGGCATTCCAAATCTCTGAACAGCTAATTCAGCTAGAGCTTCGCAAGTGGCATTTGAAGTTTTTCTCTATTCAGTGTTAAATCGAAATTGAAGTTTTTTTTATTTTATTGCCTTTGTAGGCAGACGAGCATACGGCCCACCTTATTGTAAGTGGTCACCGTCTCTCATGGACGTCAACAATGCCAGGGGCAGAGCCAAGCCGCTGCCTGCCATTAAGTACTGTCCGCAAGCCTCGTTTGAAGAAAGACATGTAATAGCGCTCGGAAAACACCGTGGAGGGGAGTTCATTCTAAAGCCGGATGGTACGTGGCAAAAAAGATCTTTGGAAACGTACTGTCGATGAACGCAGCGTTCCAGATAATATGGATGAACTCTGCTCGAATGGCGGGAGGTGCGATGATAAAAAGGAGATGAGGGGATCAAATGATTTTGAGTCTAATTTAATCTACTCTAAGTAACGAAGAAAAAACTACATGCATATTTACAATGTTACAGTTTAAAATCTGTCAGATTAATGGATTTTTTTTTATAGCTTAGATGGATGGACGATCTCACAGCCCACCTGATGATAAGTGGTTACTAGAGCCCATAGACATCTACAACGTAAATGCGCCACCCATCATGAGATATAAGTTCTAAGGTCTCAGTATAGTTACAACGGCTACCCCACCCTTCGAACCGAAACGCGTTACTGCTTCACAGCGGAAATAGGCGGGGTGGTGGTACCTACCCTTGCGATCTCACATGAGGTCCTACCACCAGTGCAATTTTATGATGACATTAAACAATTTGAGAGAAACACAATGCTACTGTGTGCTTAGTGCGAGTTTTTTAACGTTCTCTATAGCGTAAAAGCTAACTCAAATTTGTATGGAGTTGGAACGTTTGCCGTTAGGGGCGCTTTTCCAACTTCGACGTTTTCAGATCATATGACAATTATGTTAGTCCAAAGTACATTACCGTAATCAAGCCAAGCAATGAGTGACAGCTCTATACGATACTACAGCATTTCGTTCACAACCCAGTATAACAATGATTTAATGGATTTTTCTTTAATAAATAAAAACTTCCATTCCATTTTATTTCACGATGAAATATCTGTGTTCAGGTTTGATACTGTCTGTGGTACTACATAGTGCCACGAGCCAATACCTACCGTGAACACGCGATATATGTCAAAAGATTTTTTAAATGATCTTGTGTTGTACACTGTTTTGAAATAAAGCTATTAGTTATCATCATACTATTATCCAATTATAACGAATTTCTTAATTGTTAAATCTTAATTTATTCAAGCTCCAGCCAAGTTACAGTTGCTATAACCTCCCTCAATCTATATTTACCCTGAATTTACGTTCAGGGTAAATATGGACCGTGATAGGTTTCGATATCACCAGCACCAGCATCTTCCAGCACCAGTATCTTCACAATCAATCATAATCCCACGATGTAGCGACTGCCCTCAGGTTAGGTACTGACTTTGGTATGACTGCTATACCACAAGCCAGTACCTAGCGTGACCACAGCCATTGTATCCAATTAAGGCCGATGAAGAGTTTCTTAAGTAAAGAATTGTCAAACACTTTTTTATTACAGCTTAGAATTGATAACTTCTTTGTCAAGTGAACTGTAGGGTTAACCATAAACACAATTAGAAAAAGAAATAATATCCCTGCTGATTTTATATTGTTACACTACGATTATAAATTATCATTCATCGTCGATGTCATTCGTCGAGATTTATAAAGTACCTATTTATTTAGAACAAAATTGTGCCTGTCTCAAAATTTGTAGTCGTACGGTCAATAATAGTACACGGGATTTTATTCATTATCTTGAGACATCCTTCTGAATTATTTAATCCTAGGGAAGTTCTTCAGGATCGTACAGTTGCTATATCCACCTCAATCTATATTTACCCTGAATTTACGTTCAGGGTAAATATGGACTGTGATAGATTCCGATATCATCAACATCAAGATGATTACAGTTCAGACGGACGATGGGTTCCCGGTGTGAGACTGCCTTCACATTAGGTACTGAGTGTGGTATGACTGCTATACCACAAGCCAGTACCTAGCGTGACCGCAGCCATTGTATCCAATTTAGACTGATGACGAGTTTCTTGAGTATAGAGTTTTCACACTGCATAATAAACACTATAATTAGAAACTACGAATGCAACAGCATAGTTGCAACTGGGTCCTTATGCAGTACGGTCACCGACTCTTCTCGCAATTTACTTCTCAGTTGTTGAACTTTAGATAATTTCTTCATGATTCCACTATGTTACAGATGTCGTACCTACCTCAATCAATATTTACCCTGAATATACGTTCAGGGTAAATATCGACTGGAGTAGGTTTTTACCACCACCAGTACCATCGTGAGAACAGCTTGCACAGACGATGGATTTCTTGAGCGAGCAATATTTTTCTTATATCTTCCTTGAACTGAGATGTAGCGACTGCCTTCAGGTTAGGTACTGACTGTGGTACGACTGCTATACCACAAGCCAGTACCTAGCGTGACAACGGCCATTGTATTCTATTTGGACTTATGATGAGTTTCTCGAGTGGAGAGTATCTAAATAAAAAAATTTTACACCATACAGTACATACAAACGGATAACATGTTACCTCGAGAGCTCAATCATAAAATTACAAAATATGATTGTATAAATTTAGCCAACTTTATTTTATTACACGATGATATTCTTTAATCATGGATATCATTCGTCACTATGTATAAAGTACGTAATTATTTAGAATAAAAAAGATGCCAGCCTTATGATTCAGGCTCCAGCATAGTCGCATAAATCAATAGGACGTCTTATACATTAGCGCTCTAAAGCTGCTGACGATGTCAGTTGTTAAATCATAAATTAATTTCTTGATGATTCCATCATGATACAGTTGACACACCTACCTCAATCAATATTTACCCTGAATTTACGTTCAGGGTAAATATCGACTGGAATAGGTATTTAATACGATCAGCACCAATTTGGCCTCTGTGACGATTCTTCATTAATCAATCCCATGATGTAGCGAATGCGGTCACGTTAAGTACTGGTTGTAGTACGAATTGTGTACCACCAGCCAGTACCTAGCGCGACCGCAGACATATCCAATTTGAAGAGGCGGTGAGTTTCCTGAGCGAGGAATCTTCACTATTTCACGATGTCGCGACAGAGATGAGATAACTTATTTTCTATGGTATTACTACTGGAACACTAGTCAGTACATAGTATGTCAGTAAAATACACTTTTCTTCTGTTAATAGATTCCTTAACACGTTGACTGCTGTGTAGGTCACGGGTGCCTTACGCGGCGCACTGAAGTACTTAAGTCGATTTCTGTTACTAAGCGCCTGGATAGCCTAACTATGCTTTCTTTTGTTTGTTAATGTATGTTTTAGTCTTTTAGGTCTCTTAGAAATAGATTCACATAGTATCTTTGTATTCGTCTATCCTAAAGTCTACTAGATATTCCGGCGCCTTAGTAAGAAGATCGAAGAGATAAATCTACCTACATAATTACTTCAGTGCGCCGCGTAGGGCACCGGTGACTTACATGGCAGTCAACGCGTTAAGATAAAAATACCTTTTATTTCAACAGAACAAAAGCAGTTATGATACTTACTATTCTGCGAGAGATCTTGCCGGTTTATTTTAATTTTAAAGCGTTTTTATTTAATTGTCAAAATCGTTTATCAACATGCGTTTAAGTATTTATTGCCTGAAAAAATTCACACCAATTGATAAACTTGTTATTAATAAAATCTTAAGTGTGAGGCTTTTTGGGATCCACGATTTTATAGTTGCTATACCTACTTCAATCAATATTTACCCTGAATTTAAATATGGACTGTGATAGGTTACTATACCACCAGCACCGTCGTAAGAACAGCTTGGACAGACGATTATTTTCTGGAGTGAGGAACCATTTTTTAATATCTTCCCTGTATTGAGATGTAGCGACTGCCTTCAGGTTAGGTACTGACTGTGGTATGACTGCTATCCACAAGCCAGTACCTAGCGTGACCACAGCCATTGTATCAAATTTGAGTTGATAACAAAATAAAATAAAAAATAAAATAAAATGATGAGTTTCTTGAGTGAAGAGTTTTCACATTGTACAATAAATGCTGTAATTATTATTAGAAACTACAATGCAACCGCATAGTCGCAACTGGGTCCTCATGCATTACGGCCACTAACTCTTCATGAGATTTACTTCTTAATTATTTAATATTAGGGATATTCTGCAGGATCGCACAGTTTCTATACCTACCTCAATCAATATTTACCCTGAATTTACGTTCAGGGTATATATCGACTGGAGTAAGGTTTTACCACCACCAGGTACCGTCGTGAGAACAGTTTGCACAGACGGATTTCTTGAACGAGCAATATTTTTCTTATATCTTCTCAATACTGAGATGTAGCGACTGCCTTCAGGTTAGGTACTGACTGTGGTATGACTGCTATACCACAAGCCAGTACCTAGCGTGACCACAGACATGTATCCAATCTGAGCTGATGATGAGTTTTTCAAGTGAAGAGTTTTCATATTGCACAATAAACACCACAATTAAAAACTACAAATGCAACGGCATAGTTGCAACCGGGTCCTTATGCAGTACGGTCACCGACTCCTCTTGCAATTTACTTCTCAGTTGTTGAATTTTAGGTAAGTTCTTCAGGATTCCACTATGTTACAGATGTCGTACCTACCTCAATCAATATTTACCCTGAATTTACGTTCAGGGTAAATATCGACTGGAGTAGGTTTTTTCCACCACCAGCACCGCCGTAAGAACAGCTTGGACACACGATGTTTTTCTTGAGTGAGGAATAATTTTATAATATCTTCCCTGTACTGAGATGTAGCGACTGTCTTCAGGTTAGGTACTGACTGTGGTATGACTGCTATACCACAAGCCAGTACCTAGCGTGACCACAGACATGTATCCAATTAAGGCTGATGTGTTTCTTCAGTAAAGAATTGTTAAAGATTTAGAACTGAAACTTCTTTAGGTGCGTTGAGAGTAAAATTTTACTCACGACAGATTCGTTAAGGCTAACGAGAAAAAATACAAATTAGGAAGAGCGAGAGTGAGAAAATAGACAGAGCGAGAGTGAACCACTCGACCGTGGAGAGGGAAAGGACAAAGCGAGTTAGGTCCTTTCGCTTATATACAGCATTCCCTATTACAAGTTAAATTCTATTTAAACATGAAAAATGAAGAAAACCGCAATACTACACATCACAAAAGAAGTTTCACGTGCACCAAGTTGCATGCGCGCCATTTTTTTTATTACAATTTAGAATTGACAAGTTCTTGGTCAAGTGAATTCCAAAGTTCACCATAAATACAATTAGAAAAAAAAAATCGCTGCTGTTTTTAACTTGTTACACTGCGATTATCATTCAACGTCGATGTAATTCTTCAAGATGTATAAAGTACGTATTAATTTAGAGAAAAATTGTGCCTGTCTCAAAATTCGTAGCCATACGGACAATAATAATACACGGGATTTTATTCATTAGTACATAAACTCTTCTTGAGACATCCTTCTGAATTATTTGATCCTAGGGAAGTTCTTCAGGATCATACAGTTGCTATATCTACCTCAATCAATATTTACCCTGAATTTACGTTCAGGGTAAATATGGACTGTGAGTAGATTTCGATATCATCAACATCGAGGTGATTACAGTTCAGACGACGGGTTTTTGGAATGAGGAATCCTTTTTTAATATCTTCACAATACTGAGATGTAGCGACTGCCTTCAGGTTAGGTACTGACTGTGGTACGACTGCTATACCACAAGCCAGTACCTAGCGTGACAATAGCCATTGTATCCATCTGATGATGAGTTTCTTGAGTGAAAATTTTTCACCTTGCGCCATAAATACTATAATTAGAAACTACAAATACAACAATGCAACGGCATAGTCGCAACTAGGTCCTCGTGCATTACGGCCACTAACTCTTCATGAGAGTTCCTTCTTATTTGTTGAATCTTAGGTATGTTACTCATGATTCCACTATGTTACAGATGTCGTACCTACCTCAATCAATATTTACCCTGAATATACGTTCAGGGTAAATATCGACTGGAGTAGGTTTTTACCACCACCAGTACCATCGTGAGAACAGCTTGCACAGACGATGGATTTCTTGAGCGAGCAATATTCTTCTTATATCTTCCTTGAACTGAGAGGTAGCGACTGCCTTCAGATTAGGTACTGACTGTGGTATGACTGCTTTACCACAAGCCAGTACCTAGCGTGACCACAGCCATTGTTTCCAATTTGGGCTTATGCAGAGTTCCTCGACTGAAGAGTTTTCATATTACAGTATAAACACTACAATTAGAAAGTACAAACGCAACGTCAAAGTCACATCAGTCGATAACAGTACACAGCAGTACGGTCACCGACTCTTCTTGCGATTTACTTCTCAGTTGTTGAACTTTAGGTAATTTCTTCATGATTCCAGTATGTTACAGTCGACATACCTACCTCAATCAATATTTACCCTGAATTTACGTTCAGGGTAAATATGGACTGGAGTAGGTTTTTACCACCACCAGCGCCGCTGTCAGAACATCTTAGACATGCAATACTTTTCTTCAGTGAAGAGTCCTTTTTTAATTTCTGCACAATATTGTGATGTAGCGACTACCTTCAAATTAGGTACTGATTGTGGTACGACTGCTATACCACAAGCCAGTACCTAGCGTGACAGCAGCCATTGTATCCAATTAAGGCTGATGAAGAGTTTCTTCAGTAAAGAATTGTTAAACTATTTTTTTATTACAACTTAGAATTGATAAGTTCTTTGTCAAGTGAACTGCAGAGTTAATCATAAACACAATTAGAAAAAAATTAATCCCTGCTGATTTGATTTTGTTACACTACAATTATAAATTATCATTCATCGTCGATGTCATTCGTCAAGATTTATAAAGTACCTATTTATACAAAATTGTGCCTATCTCAAAATTTGTAGTCGTACGGTCAATAATAGTACACGGGATTTTATTCATTATCTTGAGACATCCTTCTGAATTATTTAATCCTACGGAAGTTCTTCAGGATCATACAGTTGCTATATCTACCTCAATCAATATTTACCCTGAATTTACGTTCAGGGTAAATATGGACTGTGATAGATTTCGATATCATCAACATCAAGGTGATTACAGTTCAGACGGACGATGGGTTTCTTGAGTGAGGAATCCTTTATTAATATCTTCACAATGCAGTGATGTAGCGACTGCCTTCACATTAGGTACTGACTGTGGTATGACTGCTATACCACAAGCCAGTACCTAGCGTGACCACAGCCATTGTATCCAATTTGAGCTCATGATGACTTTCTTGAGTGAAGAGTTTTCATATTGCACAATAAACACCACAATTAAAAATTACAAATGCAACAGCATAGTTGCAACCGGGTCCTTATGCAGTACGGTCACCGACTCCTCTTGCAATTTACTTCTCAGTTGTTGAATTTTAGGTAAGTTCTTCAGGATTCTACTATGTTACAGATGTCGTACCTACCTCAATCAATATATACCCTGAATTTACGTTCAGGGTAAATATCGACTGGAGTAGGTTTTTTCCACCACCAGCATCGCTTTGAGAACAGCTTGGACATACGATGTTTTTCATGAGTGAGGAATAATTTTATAGTAACTTCTCTGTACTGACAGATGTAGCGACTGCCTTCAGGTTAGGTACTGACTGTGGTATGACCGCTATACCACTAGCCAGTACCTAGCATGACCACAGACATGTATCCAATAACGTTCGATGGGCGAGATATCATTTAAGGCAGCAAACCCCAGACTACTGAGTTGCGTCACTTGTTCACACATTCATGCACATGCTAATACAATCAAGATACCAGGAGTTCATAGTAAGTACCAAATGACTCATTAATACCACCAATTAACATAAAGATTCGTGAGTTCAGTGAGATGGATTTAACCGTCTAAGCGTATTTCATCATGTTGACCTAGTTTATATGCCGACATTTAAGAAAATTCAACTACCCCAGTCCAAAACCCAACATAAGTCGTGAAAGTAATCGTATTAAGTTTTATAGACTACCATAGCCGTACCCCACACCGAGCAGTCAACATAAAACTGTCATTGCGATTATTCAGGTAACAATATACCGCGTTCTAACACTCAGTATGACGCTATATATTAAATACACCAAGTAAAATACCAGAAATGACGAAGTTTATAAATCTTACGGGCTCCTTTTTTATTACACTACATTCCTTTATGGTGAATTTAATTTATGAGCAAGTGTAGAGTATATATGTATTGCCAAAAAGTTACCTCAGCGCCGGCTTAGTCGCATCAAACGATTCGAGGAAACCAGATCAGATTCTCAAACATTAGGCAGCGGAAGTTTCCATCGATAATCCTCTTATTGTTAAATTTTAAGGGAAAACGTTCGGGTCTCATCGCGTTACAGCTGCTATACCTACCTTAATCAATATTTACCGTAATATCGACTGGGGTAGATTTTTTTATTTTTTTTTATTGCTTAGATGGGTGGACGAGCTCACAGCCCACCTGGCGTTAACCAGTTACTGGAGCCTATAGACATACACAACGTAAATGCGCCACCCACCTTGAGATATAAGTTCTAAGGTCTCAAGTGTAGTTACAACGGCTGCCCCACCCTTCAAACCGAAACGCATTACTGCTTCACGGTAGAAATAGGCAGGGTGGTGGTACCCACCCGCACGGACTCACAAGCGGTCCTACCACTAGTAAATTTATGTAAATTTTTTTTTTTTTAAGTTTATCCAAAAATCTTTAAGTGACAACACCGAACAGCGATATATCCAGATCGGGCTGGTAATGATATTTTAAACTGAGGAATCATGATATATCGTTACAAACCCTACGATGTAGCTACTGCGTTCAGGTTATCTACAGACTGTGGTACGACTGCAGTACCATCAGCCAGTATCTAGCCTGACCACACCCATGCATCCGTTTTGGTTCAGGCTCATTACCTTATTGGTGGTGTGTTGTTTTATAAGCAATACGTCTAATTTCGAAACGATTTTCGTTTACAGAAGTGGGCTATTTACAACGCAGGAAAATCTTAAAAGGTAACTTTAAGGAAATTAATTAAGTAAATTAGTCAGGATAGATATAGACCAATTGCCCTATAGTAGTTGCTTATTTGTATAATGTTTATCGTAAGCACAAACATAGGCTTACATTCTCGGAGATTCCATATATTTATATTTTATATACACAGTGTGTAAAAAAATGTAATAAAAGTTTCTAATAATTTAGCGGTTAGTTATACTAACCACTCAATGTTCCATTTAGTTTGGGTTAGAATCCTGACCAAATTTAGTATCATTGTTTATACATTTTGTATTCTATGCCTGGGGATTACATACGTATATTATTCATCCAGAATATGAGTTATTACAACGATGTAATCATTAAAATAAAAGTACCTTGGGCATCAGAGTCGCGACCTAGTCATATCAGTAAATACAAGTATACCAGGCGCCTTACCCATTAGCCTGTAGATCAGTGATTCTCAACCATTGTTCCGCGGCACTTTTGTGTGCCGCCAAATTTTGCGAATATATAATAATCTTAATATTATTAAATTATATCATTTTAAAAGAAAAATATTTAAACATGAATATATATTTAAGCCCACAAAAAAAAAAGTATATTTCAGTTTATTTCGTATATTAAAATTTCTTGATAAACTATTTATGCAGTGTGTTGTAATAAGTAAATAATTATTTTTATATTTTTTTTTGTGTGCCGCCAAATTTTGAAATCGTTAAATATGTGCCGCAACAAAAAAAAAGGTTGAAAATCACTGCTGTAGATGTTTCTAAAGATCTAATTCCTTGGCTGATCGATCTTAAAGTAGTTTCTTCATTAAATTACCGTCGCTATACCTAAAGCAATCAATATTTACCCTGAATTTTACGTTCAGGGTAAATATCGACTGTGATAGATATGAAATACCAGCACAATCATTTCGATGCCTCCAATGAACACTACTCTAACTCCAAATTCGTAGGTTTACAGGAGGAGAGTTTAAACGAAAAAAGTTGGTAAAATCTTTATTATTGCAGATATATTTATGGTTTTTTCTTGTGTAACTAGCTGATTTACTCTTGCTTCGAGCCCCATAAATAATGAATTTGTAATACTTTTAAAATAGTGAAGCGATTTGCGTGAAAATCGAAAATTGCAAAATTTTGAGTTAGAGTAGTTTTCATTGGAGGCATCGATTTGAAGGGTGACAAATTGTTCGCGTGAGGTCTCTTCAATTAGTTTCTTGACTATCCCACGATGTAATTATGACTGCGTTCAGGTTAAATACTGACTGCTGTCGTAGCAACCAGTATCTAGCCTGACCGCAGACTAAGTTCCTATAACAAGTTCGCTGCTAACCAAAAAGTAATCCGCGAAGGTGTAATCCGCAACAGTGTAATATTAAAACTTAATTTAATTAGGTTCCATTAAATACACTATGAATACTTCTTTTTGATTTTATTCACGCATACATCTATCAATTAATAATTATAAGGAAATTAACATAATACCGGTATCCTTATACATCCAAAACAAATGAAATAAACCCAAAACATCAGCTCAAACTTCACACATTACGTCAACAACAACCAAAATTCTTTACGCTATTGTGGAAACGAAAAATAGTTTTAAATATTCTGTAAATTAACCCACATTTATAAAAGTTGTATTCTTATTCGTCATATTATTATTATCTTCTATATCTTCGATAAATGGTTGAAATATTTTATACCGTTTCGCCAATAAACTAAATTTTATGACTAAATAACAATATATTAAAGCACAATTTATTGAAGAAAAAGATCAAACAGCCAATTTAGAATATAGGGTATTTTCAGTAGCTTCCACCGAGAATGGAAACTAGCTAGAAACAGAATTTTGACAAGGCACACGACTTACGTTGGTCTGACAAAATCTTTGAAAATAATTAAACTCAGGCAAGTCCGGCCTCATGTTTTGTTCAAAATATGTTTTTTTTTTCAATGAAAAATCTATCACGATAAGGCAAGAACATGTCTTATACACCAAATAAACAATACAAGACAATTAACATTTAACAATAACAAAGAAAACTTATAAATTCCAAGTACCTGATGTTTAGTTTTAAGGACAACTGAACTTAACATATCCAGCATATTTCCAGAAATTCGGTGTTGGATATGATAAGGAACACAATAAAAGTTTTTATGAAAATGAAATGTCACCATACACAACATTAAGATCAGCGATTTTATAAAAAAATTGCCTTGTCATGGCATTTAGAAAAATAAAGCTTGTGGTGAGGTCAATAGCTGATGAAATCAAACAAAAACAAATGTTTTGGGCAAAGCAAAGCATGTTTGTATTAAACTATATATAAAGGTCTACTCACACATCATCGTCGGCTGTGATGTAGAAGGCTGAGCATTGAGAGGAGGCGTGCTGCCTGACGCACACACGTAGTCGCGGCCTACTCCCTCTGAGCTTCTGCAGCAACCATAAAAGCATACTGTCTGGTAGACCTGAAACAAAGAAAGATTAACTCAGAAAAAACGGGACGGCGGACGAATATCTATACTAATCTATACATATAAATAAAATTGGAGTGTCTATTTGTAATATTGAAATAACCGCTTTTTACTACATGCTACATACACCAAAATAACATTTTTTACAATTTTTGTCTGTCTGTCTGTCTGTTTGTTCCGGCTAATCTTTGGAACGGCTGGACCGATTTTGACGAGACTTTCACTGATAGGTAGCTGATGACATAAAGAGTAACTTAGGCTACTTTTTTTAGACTAGCTTCGCCTCGCGGCGTCACCCGCAATACGACCGTAACCGTGGGTAGCATCGCGGGACTGAGCTAATCAATAATAAAATTTAATGTTTCCGAAGCGAAGCGAGGGCGGGTCGCTAGTCTATACTAATATTATAAATAAGAAAGATTTGTTTGTTTGTTTATATTGAATAGGCTCCGAAACTATTGAACCGATTTGAAAAATTATTTCACTGTTTGAAAGCTACATTATTCCCGAGTGACAAAGGCTATAATTTTAAAGAAAAAAAAATTACGGATCCTTATGAAAACTCCAATAATGTAACCCAAGGGGTAAAAAAAATACCTAAAACATTCTTTACATCGCGTGCCCTGCAAAAACTTTTGATGATAGAATAAAATAATGTACTACGACTTTGTAGAACACATCATTATTTACAAAAAATGGTGTGACAGCATATATCTAACTATTATAGTTGTGCCGCAATAAGTGTTCTTTTATTTAAAAAAATAAAACAACGTCAAATATCGTTGAATTTTTGTTAAAGACCCGAGCGGAGCCGGAGCGGGCCGCTTGTTTTATAAAATCGGTACTTATAAGTCAACTATGTAACAAATCACTCATGAAGCTATTAGATTACTTACTTACTAGAAGATTGCACAAAGTGGGAATGAGTTGCTCGCTCCGGGCATTTCAATATTGTAATAATTGTTATGTTATAATACTCATTATAAAAATGAATATTTAACAAAAAAACTTATATTAATATTTTTTTTATGAAATATTTAAAAAAAAATACATGCCCGCTGAGTTTCTTGCGGTAGTTCTTTTGACGTTCAACAAGTATGTACTTTCATTTATGTTGAATAAATTTTTTTTGATTTGATTTGATTGCTATGACGAAGTATATTAATTGTAAAATAAAATTTTAATTTTGTCAATAATTATCAACCAGAAGTAATAGAATAATGTAGTTATAACCCATTATCCAAAACTAGCTCTACCATATTTACAATACAAACTATTATAGCTTGCCCAAGATTCAACATAGATCTACTTTTCTGGTATGTTTTACGTTATTATTTATTTGAGGTGAAAAATTTAGGCTACGATATTTTTATTCGCATTCGTGACGACGTTGCGCGTAAGTAAATCATTATAAACGAATATAGTGCCCACGTCAGGGAAACTTATAAACACGAAACTATGCTAATCGATTAAAACCAAACTAGGCAAGTTGGTTATTTAAGTGATGTCTAAAGTATAAAGACCTTAATAGTCACCTTTAATTTTAATCAGACTCAAAGGTTCATAAAGGCATCATTTATTCGGAACGATTCTGTTGTTATATCACTCGATAGGAAACGAAAGAAAATTTAATTAAACTCTGTACTGCTGTTGGCACAGACAATAACTTCAATGAAAACCAAGTAGTTATATGGGATGAACTTATGCAGTAACCGTTATCATTCGTGAATACTTTAACAACGTACGTACGTATACATTAAAAATTTTACTGTTTTCCCGACAGACATTTTGTAAGCAATAGCCCACAACATTGTTTATTATTTGTGGCAAAACTTTATTATTAGTTTCCGAGAATCAAAACAAACATATTCTCAAGATCATTTCACATTCACTATTCGTTTAGTTTTTAAATGCAGTATAAACAATTATCATTCGGTATTTGTGTTTGACTATAATAATATAATAAGGAGGCCAAGGGGGCGTAGTCTCATGCGTAATTACTGGTGGTAGGACCTCTAGAGTCCGCGCGGGTAGGTACCACCACCCTGCCTATTTCTGCCGTGAAGCAGTAATGCGTTTCGGTTTGAAGGGTGGGGCAGCCGTTGTAACTATACTTGAGACCTTAGAACTTAAATCTCAAGGTGGGTGGCGCATTTACGTCATCCATGGGCTCCAGTAACCACTTAACACCAGGTGGGCTGTAAGCTCGTCCACCCATCTAAGCAATAAAAAAAATTGCGCTGTTGCGATCAAATTAAAACGATATTGGACTCCAGCATCAATGCAGCTACCCTCTCAACGCAGAGGACAGAAAAGGATGAAGGAACATAGTCCGAACAAGTGTAAAACCATCAGAACTGAGAAAACGATGCAAGGATGGGGGAAGATAACATTATGTATAATATAATTCGGAGTCGTTACAAACAAACAGGCTATGAACAAAGCTCGTTCCACGGTCCCATTTTTATGCACATAATGATTTAGGAGAGTCTGTAGCATACTATTGAAAAAAAAACACGAAAGGAGACTGATATCTAAAAACAGTTCATTGTTTATGCATTCCGTTCGGTGTATTCTGTCGAGTATTGACGGGATTCATCAATTTAAATCACAGGGTCGATAAATGAGGCGATTTAAAAAATATTTGTTTGGTATTCGACGTGTCTAAAGAAGGAAAAGAAACGTGCCGTGCAATAATTCAGAAGCTATAATTTTCATAATCAAATTGCCTCAGTTATGTAATTATGGCGGTAACGTCTAATTACGTTTAATTTAATTATCCTTAGGGAAAAATAGTTATTTGTGGAACTTTTTTCTTAATTTTTTTTTAATGCTTAGGTGGATGGACGAGCTCACAGCCCACCCGGTGTTAAGTGGTTACTGGAGCCCATAGACATCTACAACGTAAATGCGCCACCCACCTTGAGATATAAGTTCTAAGTTCTCAGTATGGTTACAACGGCTGCCCCACCCTTCAAGCCGAAACGCATTACTGTTTCACGGCAGAAATAGGCGGGGTGGGTGGTACCTACCCGTGCGGACTCATAAGAGGTCCTACCACTAGTGAAAATGGTTGAATCAGCGAAGCGCTACTCTTGCTAGGGCAGAATGTTAGAAAGTTCTTTCAGGCTGAGCCCCGTGAGGTCGCCCACAAACAAAGGCGAAGCCAGAATAGCATTTAGAGGCTACTGGCGAATAGGTGGGTAGGCGAAAAAAAGTTGTTACATAAGTACCCATAATAATGAGGAAAACCGTTAGCTCTATAACTTATTGTCACAGCATGATACAAAACATTGTTTTGAACCCTAGCCAGAAATGTTAATGACTTTGCCCGAAAGGATATGGCAATGAATATGTTTATGTACTATGAAGTTAATGGTAAATATTTATAACATAAATCATTTCCCATGAAACAGAAAAGGAAATTGGCCATGTGCCACGATGTTTGTGATATAATAGCGTAATAATTACATAATATTATAAATTCTTTCACAGCCGGACGTCGAGAATTGTAGGATGTTTCCATTTGATGATTATGTCTGTCTGTTTATGTATGTGAAGACTGTCTGGCTGTGACTTAATAGCTGTTTTTAAGCAGTCCCACAGATATTCGATGAAAATTTGTTCAGCTGTTTAAATATATCAACTACTAGCTGACCCGACAGACTTCGTAGTGCTTCAATCAATAAATAAAAGACCTAAGCTTCTGTATAAAAAAACCTAAAACAAACAATAGGAATTCGTCCGACGGGGGACACATCAAAGGGAAAAGAAAATTGATATCTTTATTTAATTCCAAGCATTTTCATATAATTTATCTACCTTTTAAACCTTCTCTGGACTTCCACAAATAATTCAACACCAAAATTAGCCAAATCGGTACAGTCGTTCTCGAGTTTTAGCGAGACAAACGAGCAGCAATTCATTTTTATATATATAGAAGAACATAGAAGATAGATTGTCAATTGTCGTCACAATTTATAGTCTTTTTTATTAAAACAATGATCACTTAAATTCGGATGAATTGCCAATATACCTTGTTTATCTAAATTTGTTTACGTATCGGTAAACGAACAAAATAACTTAATTCATATTAGTATTAATTGAGACAACTACACAATGATTGTTCCTTCTTTCATGAGCATATTTTAAGTAAGTACAAAATCGCATCATTGTCGAATATCTTAGAATTGAGCAAACCGAGACGCATAAATAACTCAAATTATATGCTGAGCCTAAACCCTATCTAAGTATCTAGACTTCCCGGACGCCAGACACGTCGCGTCCGCCATAATGTATTTCCCACAGCGCGATCAATACGGTGAAAGGTCGAGCGTCGGCAAAACTGTATTTCAATTCTAGAAGTTTCGATTTATCTATTTATTGCCATCATAGTAAAAACAAAGTCGCTTTCTCTGTCCCTATATCTGTCTGTCCCTATGTATGCTTAAATCTTTAAAACTACGCAACGGATTTTGATGCGGTTTTTTTTAATAAATAGAGTGATTGAAGATGAAGGTTTATATGTATATAACATCCATTAAATAGTGGAGAAATCAATAATAAATTACAGTTTCCGAAGCGATGCGAGGGCGGGTCGCTAGTAAGGGTATAGAGTAGTTTTCGCACACGACATTAAGTCGTAAATGCCATTTTTAGCTTGAGAGGTGCAGTTGAAAGTCTCGATTGGGTAGAAGATAGACTTCGAATTTAATCCATAGACTCGCTGAAGAATTATTCTGATTACACATATTACTTTATTGAATCAATAATTAAAATCACTTTATACAATAAAAAAGCTGTAACAGAGCATTGCATTTATAGTGTGCTGGGTTTTTTTTCGGATGATATTAAAGATTTCTTTTTTTGGGCATTGCATTGCTGTCTCACACTATAAACCCAAGCGCCCCAAGCGTATGAAGTGCTTTGTGGTGGAAATAAAGCAGGGCTATAAATCTAAGATCCTGGGAGTTCAGTACAGAAATATATTTTTTTTGGTGATAAATGGCAAGATAGGGTTTGTAGATTATGTTATAAGTCCAATGGGTAAAAACCACCATCCTGCTTATATCTGTGTTACAGTACTGGGTTCCAGACTGAAGGGTTGTAGAAGGCATTGTCTGTTATAATTGAAGTCACAGTTCAATATCATATCTCACTCAATATGGCTCAATATGGTGGCTATGGTGCCATTATATCTATAGACTAGTAACCACATAACGCTAGGTAGATTTTCTTGAGAAAAAAAAAATTACAATAGTATAATAAACATATAAGTGACAATATTGCTACTACAGACAATGTTAGGGAAAATAGCATAGCAGTAGCCAAACAGGCTTGGTCTTCATTTTATTGTCAAATTAGTCTCATTACGATTGTATTTTTAATTTTCAAAGTTTGTCAAAGAAGTAATTATAGTTACAAAAGAATTATAATTATTATAACAGTATAAGATTTAAAAGATGCATACCTTTGGGAAATATCAGCACTACATCGGTTTGCTGGGTAGGAGTTGAGTGTAGAAGTAATCTCCTCGGATGCATCAGGTGAGCCCCAAGCTGACCGGCCATGGGTAAACGTCTGCGGAGCTCTCGTCCAGCTAGCAACAAACCAATAAATATTTAGACTGGTTATTAATTATCCTAAAAATTAGTTAATAATTATTACAAGTATTCCACATCATCTTTATTGTATACCTGAATAATCAACTTTAAATTATAATCAAATACAATATGCATAATGGATGAACTATTTAAATTATCTTATTACGATATCAAAAGTTTTTTCACAAAGAAATTCACTTTTCGCGCATCATTAGTTGATATAATTTCCATTTCATTAAACAAAACTGTACTATTTTAATTTAAAACAACATTAAAGTTTTGTAAAGGATTGAATTTAACACTAAAAAGGTATTCAATCAATGTACGCCTTAGAACGAGTGATTCGTTATTCGTCGGAGCATCCTCGTTACTAAAGTCCCGAGAACAAATCAATACCATTTCAATTACCCACTTCCCACCCCACACTCAGTATATTTATAGAATAGGATGCGCAACACAATATACAAAGGGATACCTGAGGAAGAAAAGGCGTAGTGTTAATAGGTTTTAGTTCAAATAGCAATAATATATTTACCACTGTCGAGTTTATCTTTCGCAAATTCAGCGAAAGATTTATGTTCTTGAGGTGTAGAATTCGTGCTGCTCTCATGTTCTTCTTTATCGGTGTTTCCGGTGCCTCCGTCCTCCCCATCCATGGCGAAACTCGCGCACGCTCCGTGCGATAATGACGCAAACCCGTGCTCAAAAGCCTTTAGGCCTTCGAATTCTTACATCATCGCAAAAAATAAAACATTCGAGTTTAATTTGGTAACAGCATTAAATTATAAAAGAAATTCTTATTTGAAAACTAAATTTTAACACGACGGCTTGAATCTGGATTTTAAATACAAAAGTAATAAATAATAACAGCACGGAACGTACAGCGACGTCTTCGCGCAAGTTCAAATTAATTCAAAATCGATTTTTGTCCGCCATTGCGGAATAATTGCCAGTATTAAATTTTTCTACTAAAATGTCAAGAATAATTTGAAAAAATAGGACTTCACTGATCAGTGACCACTGTGGTGTTGTCAGGGCAGACTGCAAAGGCACTACTACTCACAAAATTCACACCCACATCACAGTGCCAACAGATATGCACCATGCAAGCCTTGAGCACATTGTCAATGTACTACAAAAAGGGACATCCTATTGAACGCAAATGAGCTTTCAGCCAAGTTTATAGTTTTTATAGATACAGCTGTTTTAAGATATTCCATCCCAGGACATAATATACTTGCAATGGATTAGTTAATAAAGACCTGAGTTCCGCAAAAATGTGCTAACCAATACTTAGTTAGGATTGTATTATCTTGAAAATTATGTTTAAAGTGAAACTTATTGTTAGTAATTTCTGTGTCGAAATATCAAGCACTTTTTTATAAAAAACCACACAGAGGAAACAATAACACAACGTACCGCTTCACACTAGGTAGGCCATTACCTAGTCACCCTTATGCAAAACAATAAATGGCTTGACTTAATAAGATTTGCCCCTAAAAAAAAAATTCAAAACAAATAATGTTTGGAGTTTCAGTCTATCCTTTAAACACAGTTGGCAACGAACATTCAAAATTAATGTTAGAGTATGAAATGTAAATTATTTTCGTAAATTTGGCTTCTAAATTTGAGAAATAACTTCAAAAATTTGGTGGACCGATACATTAATCACACCTTTGTTAATCTTCACTTTACTGAGAGGCCTACATCTTGAAAATAAAATCTTTCGTTATTCAAATTAGATATGTGGTAATTTGAAGAAAACTAAATTTATCAATACAACGAAAAGTTATTTCTATTTTAGATATTTTGAGCCAATTGAACAGTTGTTCCAACATGAATATAAGCTTGGCTACTGTCAAGATTGTTTCTAAAGTCGTTGTCAAGTGTCAACTACGTCAATAATATTCAAGAAGTCAATCGAGTGAAAGAATTGAAATATTTTTAATTCAGACAAACGGTCGTTTGTTATTTTGTACGATAATAAAATGGACGTGTAAATAATTTGAATGTTTGACACTTTCTCTTAATTCTAATTAAAGTGATTGTAACCAAACTTGGAACGAAACGAAAAATAAAAACTAGGAAATCAAAGAGAAAAAATACAAGTTTTTAGAAGGTATGTAAATCATTGATTTGTTGACCTTTCTTTGTACCTTGTAATAATGGCATTTTTTTTAAATATGTCGTATTAAATTGCTTATATTCCAACTATGTTTAATTACACATCTATTCTAAACAAAAATACTATATAACAGCTTCTGGGGAAGTTTAAAACTTCATTTACGTGTTAAATTTCGTCAACCCACTTTCCTTAGGAACAGCTGCTATGTCGTCATATAAATATCGAACAGCTGATTGATTGTGTTTTTGATGAATTCCTTTCCAGAATCATTTTATTAGAATTATTAAATCGAAAATAAGTGTTGGAGTTAAAATTGAGTATAAAAATATTTTAAATATAATTATATCTTAGTTCAATAATTTTAATATCAACCTACATTTATCAGGCTTTTAAATTATTCTGAAAGGCCCTTTAAAGTGAATGTATTAAAATTAATGAAAACAGTCACAATTTTAATTGCCAAATTTTTATCACAAACTTAAATTACCCTACAATAATGAATAATCAGAATTGAATCCAAGAACATTTTTTTTTTAGAAAAAAGGAATCTACATGATTATGACTTATCTAATTAGTATTTTATGTTAGTGTGACAATTTTTTTATTAAAATTTCACTTTTACAATAGGGACTTTGGGTTTCTTTTGGGGACGATTTTTGCATATACAATTTGTTAGGATTTCATTAAAATTATAGGTGGCTCATTTTACACTGAAAAATCATCTTGATAGCCAAAGTTAACATATTTATTACCAAGCATTTTCTCATCGTCCCTTATGTTTTTTTACCCACAAAATTAATATGAAAGGTGGCTTATCCTAAGAAATAAGAAGTTCTGAATAAATATTCATTTAAAATAATCAAGCCTAATAACCCGAACATATTGGGCTTTTTGTTAATCAAGAATAATTGTAGTTATTTCATTACCAACAGATGTCTCAAACATGGGACATTTTGCCACTACTTCCACTGAGGTGTGTGCTGGATTACCTGAGCATGGAGGATGCCTTGGCAGCAATGTCCACATGTAGGCATTGGAGGGATGCTGTTTTATTATATGAAGGATATAAGTAAGTAATTCATTATCAATAAACACTATAGCAATCATGATCAAGTGACCTGTGACAAAATCTTCATTTCAAGGCAATAAATACAAGGCCAGAGTTCCTCTAATAAGCCTCATTAAAAGTCTGGCATCAGAGAGTCTCAAATTCAGTTCAGATCTATTGACTTTGATAACCAGTTAACATCGGTGGGCTATGTGCTCATTTAAATAAAAATAAAAACTCTTTTTTAGTTTTCATTATATTCCACAGTTTAAAGCGGTGTAGTAGATTCACAAACTATGTTTTCATATAAATATTACCTATAGCTACATATTATATACCCAAACACAGCAAATTATAACCTGATGAATGTCTGGAAATGGTGACGCTCATGCTATACAAAGGATATTTGATTTGCTGCACGATTTCCAGAAAGACCGAATACCATTTCCAGCTACTAAATCATCATCATCATTATCCTGCCCTTCTCCCAGTTACCTGGGGTCGTCGCAAAATGTTTTCTCCTTCCATACTCTTCTATCATATACCATTTCTTCGCTCACTCCCCTCTTACCCATATCGTCTTTCACGCAAGCAGCTACTAAATATAATTTGTTAAATGTTATATCACTAGTGTATTACAATATCACTGAATGGGAATAAGAAACATAAAAATTACATGAAGAGTATATTATAAGATGGATGCCTGTGTTTTCTTTGGCTTTGTCATGATTTAATTTTCTCATTTATTTCACAGGGAAACTGTTAAGCTAAACACAGGGAATTTAGAAAAGAATTTGTTTTTAACGCGCATGTTCAGAAGGAACGCTAGGAAACTACATATAGTCATCGAGAATGAAGTGGATTTAGACAAATTCGTCAGCTTCGTGTTACCACAGTGAGTAAAACCACTTTACACGACAGTTAGCAACGAAATCGCAAATCGATTAAACGGGTTACTTATTACGATTAAGAAAATCGATTTAATTCAAAATATTTCTTATCTCTAGTCTCGACAGCGCTTTTTTTGGTTAGATTACTGATGGTAGTATGGTAGGACCTTTACTGATGGTAGTTGAGGTACTTCGTTTAAGAAGCTCATAGATATCAACCACGTAAACGTTGGTACCCTAGAACTAAAATGCGATACTACTTCACGGTAGAAATGTACAGGGTGGTGATATTTACTCGTGCGGGCTCACAACACGCCCTACCATCTGTAATTACGCAAATTATATTTTTTGTGCAAATTACGCAAATTATATGATTTTTATTACACGATGTTTTTTTTTTTATTGCTTTGGTGGGTGGACGACCTCACAGCCCACCTGGTGTTAAGCGGTTACTGGAGCCCATAGACATGTATAACGTAAATGCGCCACCCACCTTGAGATATAAGTTCTAAGGCCTCAAGTATAGTTACATGTCCTTGCTACATTGTGGAAGTTCGTGAACTTTTGTTAAGCACGTATATAATTGGTAAAATTGGTATATTGGCTTGCGGGATTCGAACACCGTCGAAATCGCATCGATCCATAGAAATCCAGGCGTCTTGTCCTTTAAGTGACAACGACTTCTTGCGCCGAAAGTTTTTGTAAGAGTTGTTATGGAATTTAGTGACATTAATGGGCGAGTGAAGCGGTGCCGGGGTCTAGTTTTTTACCCCGTCCGCTCATTAGTAAAGGTCGTTAACCCGACTGTCACTAAAATTCGCTTCTAGAAACTTTCCTACGTTTATTTCAACCCTAAAAAAATAGCTTCCTCTAAATTTTGAAACAATTTACCTAGTTCCGCCGATCTAACTTTCATGCCGTAATTGGTTAATCTTGATTTAAATGTATACATATAAAAGTTCTTGTATACGTAACCCCTTGCAGTCCTCGGTCTGATAGACGCTTGCACGGTTTTGTCTTTTTTTATTTTTTTTTATTGCTTAGATGGGTGGACGAGTTCACAGCCCACCTGATGTTAAGTGGTTACTGGAGCCCATAGACATCTACAACGTAAATGCGCCACCCACCTTGAGATATAAGTTCCAAAGTCTCAGTATAGTTACAACGGCTGCCCCACCCTTCAAACCGAAACGCATTACTGTTTCACGGCAGAAATAGGCAGGGCGGTGATACCTACCCGTCCGGACTCACAAGAGGTCCTACCACCAGTAACAAGTTGTCTATCAGTTTTGCTCCGCGACAATTCTTTAGCCCCTTGAATTGTAGCCAATTGAATCACAAGAGATCTAGCGAGGGAGGGTTTTCTTGTTAAGATTGGGAACGTCCTGCTCTATCAAACATGATTTACGAGTTTTATAACCGTGGGACTTGCAACCGCATATCGCGTCTTAACAAGTCTCAACAACCTGCAATTTATCAATCAAAGATTACAAACGGAGCTCTCTTCGATGAGTGTGATTTTGGTCATAGAAGAATGTATGGTAATATGGCTTTTCGGTTTCAATGTTTTGTTTAGTTGTAGCGTTAAAATACAATGATGACGAAGGTTAATGATATCGTAACGTTGTGTTTCAGATACAATTTATTATACTAGTAGCAATGATGTACATCATTGACTAGTAGTCCCCCGGTAGTCGAAATTCGACTATAATTAATTGAAATTATAACTTTATACACTATTATGATTCTATTTTCAAAGACTATTATACTTCTATAATCATAGACTTCGCCAAAAATACTCTTTAGACAAATATTAATAGAGAAACAATATTTAATCTATTCTCAATTTGACCACAGACTTTAAGCAATAAAAAAAGTTTGACATTAAACAAATAGTGTGCATGCGTGTGTGTGTGTCAAATACATGGTAGTGTGTGTAATGTTTTTTTTTATGCGTAACTTTAAAAACTTATCATTCTGCACTCCTTCTCTATATTCTCTATAAATGTGGGAAATTTCATACTCTTCCGTCTGCGCAATTTTCGTAAAAAGGGTTACAAAGTTTTTGCTTCACATATTATTAATATAAATACCCGATGAGTTCTAATAACTAGGTCCGATGACGCTTTTCTTGATATTTCAAAGTTGCGTGTGCGGTAATGAAAATTTGTTTCTGCTCTACACGCTTAAGTATTTGGTATAGCATTTCACATGATATGGTGGACGCAGTTAAAAAATATATTGTTCTCAAATAAAATCATCACATTTATTTCTTTACTACTGACCCGCCCTCGCTTCGCTTCGGAAACTGTAATTTATTATTGATTTCTCCACTATTTAATGGGTGTTATTATACATATAAAGTATAAACATTCCTATTCAATCACTCTATCTATTAAAAAAAATCGCATCATAATCCGTTGCGTAGTTTTAAAGATTTAAGCATACATAGGGATATAGGGACAGAGAAAGCGACTTTGTTTTATACTATGTAGTGAATAGGCGGTTTAAAAAAAAAAGTGTATTAGTCTAGCTCAGGATCCGATCTATGACCAACATGTTAAGCTAGTTACTGGAACTAGTAAACCTATACAAGTGACCTAACGGGGTCATGCTACAATTTGAGACAGTATGAAGTCTCAAATTCCCTTCTGCACCTCTAATGTATTGAACATACCTACCTACCTATCAACCAAAAAATTTCTAATATCTTGATTCATCTGTTTACCTGCTACTGTTTGTCATAGCATCAGTCAGTGACAGCATTGTATGTAGTGTTGATATATTACCTATGATCCGTTGGATTCTCGTAATATCGACGTAACAAAATTCCACCGATAAATATGATTTTGGAATAACTTCTATAAAACTCTTCCTTTCAAAAAAGCTGGGGCGAAAGAGCTTACTACCTGCTTAGTGTGAACTACCAAGTTGTTCTTTAAAAAGTCAAACCACCCATTTTTTCCACATCATATTACGGACAAATACATAAGTATTTTTATTTTTTCATAGTCTCATTAGTTGGTATACCAACCAAACCGGGCTAGTAGGTGAGCTCACGGGGCTCAAACCTGACGATGTTGCTAACACGAACCCTAGCTAGAGCCATGCTTCGCAGAATCTACCACCGGATTGGAAACGCGACCCACTGAGAAGATCCGACTAGAAACTCAGTGAGCTGTGTCTGTGGGTTGATTTACTCGCCGAGCCCTTCGTCGCAAGCGAGGGTTCGACGAGAACGATGACCGGTGCTTGGGGTACCTAAAAGCACCGTTAGTGGATCGGGTGGAACGTGACGTGTTTTGGGCGACGTCGACTGTTTACCATTTGGTCCGCAGGATCGGCAATATAAACTACTCAAAACAAAATAGGGCCCACTCTAAGTTAATCTCGAATTTCGTCTAAAAAAAATTGTTTGGTAGCAAATAGTGAAGTTAATCATTTCGAAGTATTGTTGACATGTTTATCTAACGTTATCAATGTTTCAAGTCAGGAATTCAATGGTGTGTAGACAAAAAAAATTAAGTACTCCAAAAAACGTTTATTACTCAAATTCTCAGTCATTTGTACCCTCAGTCACGTTCTGAATGTTACAGTCGCACGTCTACTTTTTTTCATTTTGACTTGATTTCGGTGTTACTCGCGATCATTATGCCTGGTTCTCGGCGCCATATGGATGTGGAAACAGCAACAAGAGCAGTGTTCATGCTTCAGGAGGGAGAATCTCAGAGATCAGTGGCAAGACGTCGTGGTGTGTCGCGACGAGCTATTCGAAACGCGTGGGAACGCTTTCTAGAGACAGGTGGTGTCACGGGGAGATCTGGATCAGGAAGAGCGCGAGCTACAACCGTTCAGGAAGACCGGTATATCAGATTGACTGCACGTCGAGAGCGTACGATTTTCGCCCGCGTCTTACAAAATCGACTGCGGCAATCGACTGGTACACGAATTGGTGATCAAACCATTCGAAATCAGCTCCATGAAGACGGACAACGTTCCAGATCTCATGTTATTCGTCTAATATTGACAAGAGCGCATCGTGCAGCGCGTTCGAGGTTTGCTCGCGAGCACGCGGAGTGGACAACAGACAACTGGAGAAATGTACTCTTTACGGACGAAAGTAAAGTGAAGTTTTTCAGTGACGATCGTCGAGTGCGCGTGTGGAGAAGAGAAGGAGAACGTTTTTCAGAACCTTGCATAGATGAAAGGGATAGTTTTGGAGGTCCAAATGTTATGGTGTGGGCTGGAATAAGCTTGCTCGGTAAAACTGAGGTGGTAATTCTGGAAGAAGGCCCCATAACTGCCTCCCGGTATGTCGATCGAATAATTCGGCTCCATGTCATCCCATTTTCACAAAGAGTGGGCTAAAACTTCGTCTTTATGCAAGACAATGCTCGCCCACATACAGCGCGAACAACCCAGAGAGCTTTCTCTGAGGCCAATATTACGGTTTTACCGTGGCCGGTCATGAGTCCCGATCTTAACTCCATTGAACATTTATGGAACCAACTGAAAAAAAGCCTCAAATCGAACTTCAGTAATGTGACTAATCGGCAAGAGCTCATAAACGCCTTAAAATTGTGTTGGGGGCGAATACCCGAGGAAAACATCACCCACTTGATTGAAAGTGTCCCAGATAGGGTCAGAGAGTGCATACGGAACAGAGGAGGACCTACTCGCTATTAAGCACCATCAAACTCATTGATTTACTCAATAAGAAAAATCAAAATCAAACTTTACTTAAATCAATAATTTCTGTCAACTTTCCTAAAAACTGTAAATTTTGATTAAATTCCATAAAATTGGCAAAACTTACTCTTGTTAATGTTTACACACTTTCAAAATCCTTAATTTATTCATTCCTAATCATAAAAACTGAAAAAAAGAAGAATCTGTAAAATTCACTTAAAAAACATGGTGGGCCCTATTTTGTTTTGAGTAGTTTAGTTAGTTAGATGCACCGACACCGAAAAGTCTTACTAAGAGTAAAACAGCAACTTAGCCATTGAACCTTCAATTTAGTTTCTCTCAATAGATCCCTCAATGGTTTTTATAAAAATTTGAGAATCACTGGCCTATCGAATGTTATATAACAAAATAATGTTAACGGAAATTCAAATGTCAAAACGTAAGTATGGCGAGGTCGCGGACGACGCGACGGTGCCGGGTAGTGTCGACTATCAGCATGTCTAGAAAGTTCGACGTTTCACTACATTGTTTCAGACAGTCTTCGATTGTACGTTTCTCATTTATTGATAAATGAATGTCAGTAATTGTCGGATGATATTAATTTTATTGTAGTTTTCATTTAAAGTAAATATCTAATAAATCTGAACTTTTATTTATTTCGGTTTTACTTGTTTTCTTTACTGGTGGCAGGACCCCTTGTGTGTCCGCGCGAGTGGGTACCACCACCCTACCTATTTCTGCTGTGAAGCAGTAATGCGTTTCGGTTTGAAGGGTGGGGCAGCCGTTGTAACTATACTTGAGACCTTAGAACTTATATTTCAAGGTGGGTGGCGCATTTGCGTGATGTCTATGGGCTCCAGTAACCACTCAACACCAGGTGGGCTGTGAGCTCGTCCACCAATCTAAGCAATAAAAAAGCCCTTTTTTATATCGGTTTTACTTGTTTTTTTTTTATCTCATTGTCTGGTTTGAAGCTTGTGGATTTTCCCAAGTGCTACGGTTTCTCGACAAAATTTTTTTTGCTGTTTTGTTTGTTGATTACTGGTATCATAGTAAAAGAAGCGGAAAATATAATGTAAATTAAATCCCCACAGCTTTATAGGTAATGTTATAGAATACAGAACTTTAAGAACCTGGTAGCGTCATACGAACACAATAAAACTTAAAAAATATATATATTACAGTATTAATCTCATTAAATGCGCAAGTGCACCGATTTGTAGAAACAATTCTACCTCCATCTACGATTAACAATATCAATTAACATTAACAAGAAACTGTAATGTCAGCGACTGTGTTAAGTTTCAAATTATTACGGAGAACATTATCGGATAGGGAGCTATAGCCGAGATGGGTTCTCGGAATATCCACATCCGTTTTTATTTTGTACTAGCGATCCGCCCTCGCTTCGCTTCGGAAACATTAAATTTTATTATTGATAGGCGAAGCCCGCCATGTTGCGCGCGGTACGACAATAACTGCGGGTGACGCCGCGGGGCGAAGCTATTCTAAAAAAAGTAGCCTATGTTACTTCTAAAATCATCAGCTACCTATTAGTGAAAGTCTCATCAAAGTCGGTCCAGCCGTTCCAGAGGTTAGCCGGAACAAACAGACAGACAGGCAGGCAGACAAAAATTGTAAAAAATGTAATTTTGGTGTATGTACCGTATATATATTCATATGCATGTGGTAAAAAGCGGTTATTTCAATATTACAAACAGACACTCTAATTTTATTTACATGTATAGATGAACTATGCTGTCGTGCGTTTTTGAGCCGATAAATAATCTCATGCGGCTCACGTTACATTAACGTTTTGTAACCAAAGCATTCAGAGAAGAGGATGTTTATGTAAACATATTGATTTCTTTTTATTTGTGATGCCAGGTTGTATATCAATATTATTTTCTTTCTCGTGATATGTTTTTGCTGGATCTCATCCGTAAATATTATAAGCCCTTTTTTTTCTTGTCAAAATAACATCTTATCTTTTTAATAACAATCCCAACGTTGTATTAGGATTATAATAATCTTTCTGCCCAAAGAATAAATTGAATATAACTATTTGAAATTACTCTAGCATTTTTTTTATTTTTATTGCTTAGATGGGTGGACGAGCTCACAGCCCACCTGGTGTTAAGTGGTTACTGGAGCCCATAAACATTTACGACGTAAATGCGCCACCCACCTTGAGATATAAGTTCTAAAGTCTCAGTATAGTTACAACGGCTGCCCCGCCGTTCAAACCGAAACGCATTACTGCTTCACGGCAGAAATAGGCGGGGTGGTGGTACCTACCCGCGCGCCTAGGACTCACAAGAGGTCCTACCGCCAATCGTATAATGATGGTGTTATGTACATAAAGTATTAAAGGTATTATGTAGATAAAGTATATAAAGTCGACGTGGCTTAAAGTATAAGGCGCCCGGTGCATTCGTATCGAACAATACACCGGTGTTCGAATCCCGCAGGCGCACAGTGGGTCGATACTATGATTTTAGTGACTTAGGCACCAACTTTGTTTTTTTACATTTTTCTTTATGTAGATAGATAGAGCTCGTTAATCTAAATAATAATTGTTTTAGGCAAAAATGACAAAAACTTTATAGTTTGGTCAGAAAAATGTGTTTTGTGATTTTTTTGTATGGAGCGGGTCACATTAAATTAAATTCCTGCTAAGTACTGCGAGGTCCCGCTTTGAAACTTTATTTTCCTTACACCTTGTCTAGTCTACTATCATTTGATGCTATGAACATGTGCATAAAGTTGCAACTCTGCCAAATAAATGGATCGAAAAAAATTAATAAATACATAGAATAAAAACCTTTATATTTTTTTTCGTAATTGCTTTTAAGTTAAATTTGATATGGATTAGTAAGTAAAAGCACGTAATGATACCCATAATTACACAATACCTAACAACAATACATTTAGTAGGTCTCTAATTAAGCAATCTCTCTAATTATTAGGATAGTTAACATTATTTAATGAGGATAACTAGTTAAGCAACCATTACTGGGTAGTAGAAAATATAGTAAATATTTGTTTGTCTCTGGAAGTATAAAGTGACCATGTTTATTATATACTAACTAGTGTTCGTTTATTCGTACTACTACTAACTACTACTAACATCTCGTGATTGTCGTTGTGATCTTCCTTTTTCCGTTATAATGAATAATTTTGTTAACAATTTAGAATTATTTATGATTTTAAGAGAGCAACTACAGTCGCTGTCTGATAATAAAAAACTCTTTCAATTCCTACAAAATCAAATAAACGTGACCGAAGTATTGAGCTCCAAAAATTCTATACGCACTTTTGTTCAAATATAAGTGCAATATAAAAACGAAGTAGTCGCATGTTAGCACAGTTTATAAGAAAAAATGTGATTGGTTAGAAGGTGCAATAAACTGGCCCGTAGGAATGATACCTGAAGCTATCAACACTGTACAGGAAAGACTCGAGATTTCTACTACTGAAGATGTTGAAAATGTACCACCCTCAAATGTACTACAGAAGCCTCGACATCTACTTTTACACCTCGAAACCTTTTGAAGAATTGGGATCCAGGCAAAAACGAAGACGCATTGAACAAATTTACCAATCGCTTTCGTTATCCCCGGATGAAATGAAAGCTACTACAATTGCTAGTTTGAGAAACACTGGAAATGAAGATGTAGGAGAAATAATTAACCACTTGTCAAATCACCCCGAAGATCTAGAAAAAGTTAAGGAGTGTTTAAGTACAAGTAAAGTGAAAAGTAGTACATATTCTCCCGATAAGGCACTATTAGTTTCACTTAAATTAAGTAAGTGGCAGTATATAAACCTAAGAGAAGCAGCAAGTGAAAATGGGTCTGATTTATACCCTTCTTAATATAAAATTAAGCAAGGAAAAACCAAATGTTATCCAGGGAAAGACGAGATAATTATTACTGAAGAAGGAGCTGCTATTAAAATGCAAGCATTACTAAACTTGGCGCTATATAGGCTCTTAGATGTGATTACGACCCAGCAAGAGAGCTACTGCTTATAAGCAAATAGGCTTTGATAGAGCCCCAGGTCAAAGTAATTATAAACAGAAAACTGAAACAGAGTTTGATGATTCATCTATTTTCATGGTCAGTCTAGTTCTTATAAGGCTTCAGACATTTGATGGAACAGTTGCTTGGGAAAACGATCTACCCTAATCAACTTTTTATTGCCGTCCAATAATGTTTAAATTTACAAAAGAAACGCAGTCAACAGTGGCAATTATAAAAGCTAGCATAACAGAAGAAATAGAATGACTTCAGCCATCAAAAATCAAACAAGTTGAAGTGAAGCATCAATTGCACATGACGATGATAGACGGCAAAATAACCTCATATTTGTTAGAAACATTTTCTGCTATCTGTGATATTTGCAAAGCAAAACCGTCAGAGTTTTTGGAGTCACTTGCTTGTCAAAGAGAAAATAATGAAGAAATATTCCAGTATGGAATGCCATCTTTACATGCCTGGATAAGATGCATGGAGTGCTTACTTCATATCGGTAAATATAATTTTATTACTTCACAATTTTTTCATCGTACGTGGTTTCCTGTGAGATTATTTTTTTATGACACTTTTTTGTTTTCGTCTTATCGTTTGGACTTCAAGAAATGGGGTTACAGGGGGGGATGACAAAGAAAAAATATCAATCAGAAAGAGCGCTATACAGTAAGCGTTTAAAAAGGAATGCGGTTTATTTATAGATGTTTTCAAGCAAGAAGTAGGAACAACCAATGATGACAATACTGCCAGAAGATTTTTCAGGGATGTAGAAGGAACAGCCCGCATAACAGGAATACGTAAAGATTGAATAGAGAGGTTTCACGTGATTCTTCAGACTGTTGCATCTGGAGAGCGCGTGGACCTTTCCAATTTTTCCGAATTTTGTAGATATACTGCAGAATTGTATGTTAATTTATATCCCTGGTATTATATTATGCCTTTCAGTATCCATAAATTGTTGGCTCATGGCGGTGATATACAATAATGAAGAACTTTGGTGCCATTCGAATAGGTAAGCTCTCGGAAGAGGCAGCGGAAGCTCTCAATAAAGATTTTTGGAAATATACAGAGAGTTGTTATTTTAGAAAAATAAGTAGAACGTCGACTAATGAGGATATTTTACACAATCTTCTTTTGTCTTCTGGCCTAAAGATCGAATGGTGAAACAAAATATACAAAACTTAGAGAGATTGCTTAATTAGAGACCTACTAAATTTATTGTTGTTAGGTATTATGTAATTATGGGTATCATTACGTGCTTTTACTTACTAATCCATATCAAATTTAACTTAAAAGCACTTACGAAAAAAAAAATAAAGGTTTTTATTCTATGTATTTTTTCATTTTTTTCGATCCATTTATTTGGCAGAGTTGCAACTTTATGCACATGTTCATAGCATCAAATGATAGTAGACTAGACAAGGTGTAAGGAAAATAAAGTTTCAAAGCGGGACCTCGCGGTACTTAGCAGGAATTTAATTTAATGTGACCCGCTCCATACAAAAAAATCACAAAACACATTTTTCTGACCAAACTATAAAGTTTTTTTCATTTTTGCCCAAAACAATTATTATTTAGATTAACGAGCTCTATCTATCTACATAAAGAAAAATGTAAAATAACAAAGTTGGTGCCTAAGTCACTAAAATCATAGTATCGACCCACTGTGAGGCGGTTACCAATTTTTCTAATGAAATACGCACTTAACAAATATTCAAGATTGATTTTCACAGTGAAGGAATAACATCGAGTATTAATAAGCAAACCTGCAAAATTATAATTTGCGTACTGGTGATAGGACCTCTTGTGAGTCCGCGCGGGTAGGTACCACCACCCTGCCTATTTCTGCCGTTAAGCAGTAATGCGTTTCGGTCTGAAGAGTAGGGCAGCCGTTGTAACTATACTGAGATCTTAGAACTTATATCTCAAGGTGTAGATAGATTTACGTTGTAGATGTCTATGGGCTCCAGTAACCACGTAACACCAAGTGGGCTGTGAACTCGACCACCCACCTAAGCAATAAATATAATAATATCAATGCTTCAATACTAACGAACTGATAAAAAAAAAAAATTTTTACTAACAATCACGCCACATTAACTGGGCCCGTGCTAAGTTCGTAAAGAACTTGTGTTACAGGTGCCAGATAACGGAAATAAATATAAGATTTTTATTATACACATACATATATTTAATATACATCCATAACCCTGGAAAAGACATTTAGATTTATCATACAAATATCTTCCCTTGGCGGGATTCGAACCCGCGACCCCCTTGTGTAGTGACCATGTCACTTACCACTACACCAGACGGCTGTTAAAATGTTAAATGTGGTAATGTCGTTTCTGTGGATTTATTGCGATTGTATTACGTGTCGTAATCATGTTATATACGGACAATGTAATACAATAAATAATTGTGTGTACAATTAGTTTGTTTGTTCATTCGTACTTGATGATATTGTAAACGAACATTGCGACAAACAGTAATGATTATATTCATTTGTGGAATTGTTTTTAAGTAACACATCGTGACATGGATGTAGGTTATCTATATTTTATATTAATACGTGAAGCAAAAACTTTGTATCCATTTTTACGAAAATTGCGCGGACGGAGGAGTATGAAATTTTCTACACTTATACAGAATATAGAGAAGAAGTGCACAATGCAAATTTTTTTTTTTAAATAATGCATAAAAGATACTTTAAATCAATAAAGATAAACGTTACACACACCACATACCATGTATTTGACGCACACACGCATGCATACTATTTATTGTCAAACTTTTGTTCTTGACGTCTGTGGTCAAATTGAGAATAGATTAAATATTGTTTTTGATTATTAATATTATTTTATAGTGTAGCCTTGGCGAAATTTGTGACTATAGTATGTGTACAAACTTACAATTCCAATTAATTATAGTCGAATTTCGACTACTGTGGGACCTCTAGTAATTGTAAATAGACATGCTTTAACAAAAACCGACTTCAAATAGAAAAACAAAGATATTCCAAAACAAATTAATATACACTAAAAACAATAATCATCGAAATCGGTTGACGTGATATTGAGTTATTCATCTATTTGTCGCGCACGTACGTAATGCAAATTTAAGACTTAGGTATATATGGTTTTCTCATGAATACCAATTATCAGAACTGGACTAAATTGAAATGTTACCACACGGGAAGCGTCCGCTTTCTAATAAAAAAATATCGTTTCACCCAGACAAAAGTTGTGAGGTAACAAACAAAAAAAACCAACATACAGTCGAATTGAGAACCTCCTCCTTTTTTGAAATCAGTTAAAAAGAGATTACTAAACTTAAAAACCGCATCAATTTCTTAATAATTTCCGCCAACTAGATATTTTGAAATTAATATATTTTGTATCTACTTATTTCAGTATAAAATAGTTTTTATTATTCCATTTTACAAAGGTAGAAGAACAATTTGAAACGTGCGTTCATATACAGTTCTTTTCCTGAAATATTCTTACGACATCTTATCAGTTCTGGAATTAATTTTTCCCTTAGGATAGGACTGTATTTCGATAACTATGACATGTCTAACTTCCATCGAGATTTGTTTACTTATTCCACATTGTAAATCTTTGAAAGTAATGGAGGTAATTAGTGTAGAATATTAGAGTACACAATAGACTATTATCTTACTTACGATCAGCGTGCGCTAGTGAAATTTCTATAAATAAAACCAACAAAACATCAAGCATAACAAAATGAACAAATAAAGCTTATGCCTCATGTATCTTTTTAGGTCTCGTTAAAATTCTATATCTGTATTCGTATTGCGCAAGTTTGTTATTATGCACATAATAATATATTATAATGTCGTTGTGTGAATATTTTACTGCACGTGCCTTTTCTATATTTACGTAATAATTTACGGAATTTTTAATCGATTTAATGTTTTATCGATATTGAATCGGACGCTTTCGTTTCTTTACAAAATTATCTGTGACGATTGTGAACGAATTTTTGTTTCTCAAAGATTTGTTCGACAAATTAGATTATTTGTACGTCACCGTTATGTCAGCGTTGACGTAATCGCTGGGTTAGCTTATTATTATGATGTACTTGAATACAAGTTCTAGTAATTTGTTGGGATTTATGTATGTACTAGCGACCCACCCTCGCTTCGCTTAGGGAACTGTAATTTATTATAGTTTGAGATTTGAGTTAGTATGAGTTTATAGTGTGAGACAGCAATACAATTCCCAAAAAAAGAAATCTTTAATTCATCCTAAAAACACAGCACATTACAAATGTAATGTTCCATTAGGGCTTACAAGCGCAATATGTACTATTGCCAAAAGTGATTTTAATTGTTGATTCAATAACGTAATATGGGTAATAATAATTCTTCAGAGAGCCTGTAGATTAAACGCGAGGTCTGTCTCCTACCCAATCGAGACTTTCAACTGCATCTCTCAAGCTAACAGCCTGGCCACGGGACATTCGCCGATACGAATATTCGCGCGGTGCGAACGGCGAAGCGTCTAGCGACTAAAATAAGAGCATAGAAATGTACCTAACAAGCCACGCGCACCGGCGACCGGCGAAGCGACCGGCGGAATGTACCGAGCGAATCGCGCGGGCGACTTACGATGCGGCGGGCGAGCAAAACAAATGCATGAATAAGGACGGCGCAAGCCACGGAGTCGAGCGGTAGTCGCGGCGAATAGTGCAGTGATTAAATGAGTTTAGTTGTTTTCGCCGCGAAAAATGAACGCCGAAATTTTTATATTTTTTATGAATTTTTTTTTTATATGTTTAAACTCGTCGTGGCCGAACGGATAAGACGTCCGGTGTTGAGCGATGCACCGGTAGTCGAATATCAGGCGGGTACCAATTTTTATAATGAAATACGTACTCAACAAATTTTAATGTTCACGATTGATTTCCACGGTGAAGGAATAACATCGTGTAATAAAAATGAAACCCTCAAAATTACAATTTGCGTAATTACTGGGGGTAGGACCTCTTGTGAGTCCGCGCGGGTGGGTACCACCACCCTGCCTGTTTCTGCCGTGAAGTAGTAATGCGTTTCGGTTTGAAGGGTGGGGCAGCCATTGTAACTATACTTGAGACCTTAGAACTTATATCTCAAGGTGGGTGGCGCATTTACGTTGTGGATGTCTATGGGCTTCAGTAACCACTTAACACAAGGTGGACTGTGAGTTCATCCACCCATCTAAGCCATAAAAAAAATATATAGCTGAAATAGAATAGCTAGACCAGCTATTTGGAAGTCTAGCCACCCAAAGTATTTCTCGTACTTCTTGTGGAATTCTCCATCTATAGATATACTCCGATTCTTATTCAAATCATGTACTTCACAATCTTTTCCAAATAATAGGTCCTGAACCAAAAAACTATTAATTTGTAAGCAATATCGAGATAATTTCGATATAGACATTTCGCTGTCGGACTTCCTTACTAGTCGCGGCGGCGAACGTGAGTACCCGTGGCCTGCAAACGGTGCTGCGCGAATGGTCGCCTCGCCCACCGCTTCGCTGTTCGCACCGCCGATCCCCGTGGCCAGGCTGTAAGGGTGGCGTTTACGAGTTGATGTCGTGTTCGAAAACTACTCTATACCCTTACTAGCGACCCGCCCTCGCTTCGCTTCGGAAACTGTAATTTATTATTGATTTCTCCACTATTTAATGGATGTTATTGTACATATAAACCTTCCTCTTCAATCACTCTATCTATTAAAAAAACCGCATCAAAATCCGTTGCGTAGTTTTAAAGATTTAAGCATACATAGGGATATAGAGACAGAGAAAGCGACTTTGTTTTATACTATGTAGTGATGTGTATGTACTCATGCACTCGTTTGTGTATCGGGTCGCGTGGAGTGTCTCAGAAGAGACCTATGTCCAACAGTGCTACTAACTAAATTAGGCGGTTAACACATTGAATGCGTTGTGCGGTTTAAAAAGCCCCATACGCAACTGTCCTCTGATGCGGCAGTCATACTCGTGTTCTAACGCTCGAAATATGAGGCGACCGTGTCCAGGTTTCTATGGGCATGAGTCATATTATATGAGTTATATTATGAGTCATATAAACGGCCGTCTGGTGTAGTGGTAAGTGACATGGTCACTACACAAGGGGGTCGCGGGTTCGAATCCCGCCAAGGGAAGATATTTGTATGATAAATATAAATGTCTTTCCAGGGTTATGGGTCTATATTAAATATATGTATGTGTATAATAAAAATATTATATTTATTTCCGTTATCTGGTACTTGTAACACAAGTTCTTTACGAACTTAGCACGGGACCAGTTAACGTGGCGTGATTGTTAGTAAAATATTTTTATTTATTTATTTATTTATATTAAAAAAACGGTCCTTTGTGAGGCTTATCATGTCCCATACGCACTGCAAATAAGTCCGATCTTGCTTCGAAAAGACCTCAAACGTACTGGCTGAAAGTCTTACAAAAATGGTCCTGCAATCAACGTGTTAATAATTGTCCTATATAGTTAAGATATATTTTCAAATTGTTACGTTTTTCGTTTCAGATATTTCGATTCTGTGAAATTAACGGAACTAACGTTCGTCGGGCCCAGTTACGTGCGTGTCAACAAAATGCCCATTGTAAAATTGAAAAGGTATGATTGCGATGTTTTTTATAATAATCTTAATAGTAACGTTAGTATGGTTTCACAGGAAGGCCTTGGATTCGTTTGAATTCCTGATGACCATCGGTGACCACTCATCGTTTCTATGATAGTCTTATAAAAATACTTGTAAATAGCTGTACCCGCCCGCTTCGCTAGGCATTTAAAATTAATTTTACTATCTCTCACCCCCACAAAGATTCTCATCATTAACGACCCCGCAACTGGTGTAGGGAGTTCAACACTCCAATTAATATTAGCCTATCCATTAAGTACATGTATTTTCTACATGGATACCAAGTTTCAAGTCAATCGGATGCATGGTTCATTAGTTATAACGGAACATCCGTAAAAACCACTAGATTTATTTAATAGTATAGAAGATACACACTTAAACTGGTCACTCTGTGTAAATTGTGCTCAAGATTAGGCTCACTAGAACTTTTGAGCTAGGACGGATTAGCAATACTGATTCTTTTGAATGTGTGTGTCGTCCTGAATATTTCAAATTCATATTGACATTGTGTCTTTGACTTTGAGTCTCAAAAAAGATGGTGATATTTACTTTCTGATAGTTGAGCTTGCAGTCCCAGAATGAGAGGTTTGAGGTAGTGAATCGTAGGAAATACGATACAATAATTAAGCTGCGATAATTCAAGGTATTCTTAAGTATTGAATGCAAAAGAGGTACCGTACTTTAAATGTTAAAAAAAATAATTATATAGACGTCGCCATAAAAACGAACGATACTACTACGAACGAACTACGTATGAATAGCAGAAGTAAAACCCTCAGACAGTATTCTGTCTCGCTCTCTCGCAAGCTAAATCGTACAGAAATGTACGTTTGTCTCTGTTCGGTGTCGCTCTTTAATACGCTTTTGTTAGCTTCAGACGTATGTATGTTTGTAACGGAATCTTTGAAGAACATGATTTTGACCCCCTTCAAAACGTCGGTTCAATTCGAAATTTGGTTCACTTATTATGATGACAAATCAAAATAAAAAAAAGATAAAAAAACATTGAAATTCAACTAAAAAATGAAAAATAAATAATAGTTTTAAAAAAACCAACAAAATACGCTTTTATAGAAAGTCCAACTAAAAAATAGAAAAACAATTTTAATAAATTTGAATTCAAAATAGTGTATGATTTTTTTTTCTTTTATCGAGTTGCTGAGCTTTGGCCACTACATATTTTTTTTTTCAGGATAATAACCGAGAGTCTTATATTGAAACACGCGCATAGTTTACAGAGCTTATCGATATTAGGTTGTGAAATGGGCTTCGCCAAAAATGATAACGAGAGGTATCATGTGAGTAATAAATACTTTAAACATATTAGGGTATTTTCTACTAAACAAAAAAAAAATATTTTTATTGCATAGATGGGTGGATGAGCTCACAGCCCACTTGATGCTAAGTGGTTACCGGAGCCCATTGACATTTATAACGGAAATGCCGCCACCCATCTTGAGATATGAGTTCTAAGGTCTCGCTTTTAACAGTACAACGGCTACTCCGCCTTTCAAACCGAAACGTATTACTGCTTCACGGCAGAAATAGGCGGGGTAGTGGTACCTACCCGTGCGGGCCCACAAGAGGTCCTACCACCTGTAAAGAAAAGAAATAATGTATTTTTATTAATAGTAGGTTAAGTAGTGTAATTGTTTAATGTTTTTTTTTTATTAATATTTTTTATTGCTTTGATGGGTGGACGAGTTCACAGCCCACCTGGTGTTAAGTGATTACTGGAGCCCATAGACATCCACAAAGTAAATGCGTCACCCACCTTGAGATATAAGTTCTAAGGTCTCAAGTATAGTTAGTTACATATATACCATAGAATATTGTGAGTAATATTATTTCCTTACATTAGAAGTTACGTAAGGACCATTGTGTACAAATTCAGCACATTTGTCTTGATTAGGCGTGCGCACATGCCTTATGTTGCAAGCCAGTTTTTTTTACTTGTTGTTATTTTTATATATCTTTTTAGCTTGTGATGTGTATTCAGTGCCTAATAAATGAATAAATAAAAATAAAATAAATAAATTTCTTATAGAATAAACAAGTGGAGTATTTTTCGAGGTCTCTATCATTCAACACCGTCCCGTGTCCCGAGGACTCGGTCCTGTCCAGTAGGAACGTCAATCTGATGATGTTCTCATCTTTGCAGGTAAGAAATGAGTTTTGTTATATTTTTTTTTTTTTTGAGTTTATGGCCTGTTATCTAGACTTTTAGGCCAAGTCTTAAGTATTTTATTCGGTTTATTATAATTCCTCCACTGTATTTTTGATGAATTTATATAGAGGCACGTAATGGGATCTATTTTTTAACATATCACTCAGGCGGCGGGAGGGGTTACATAGGCGGCACTGAAAATTTCGGGAATTAACGAAGTGACACAGCATTACTATTTAAAAATGTATTTATTGCTTTTCGAAGTATTCTCCGCGAAATTTGACACATTTTTCCATACGATGGAACCAATCATTAAAGCAACCATTCCATTCGGAAGTTGGGGTCTCCAAAATGGCCGTTTTGTAGGCGTCCACAGCTTCTTCAGGTGATGAAAATCTCTGTCCACGCAATTTATTCTTTATTTTAGGGAAAGTATAGAAATCATTAGAGCTTAGGTCGGGGCTGTACGACGGATGGTCTAATAATTCTATGTTTTCTTGCTCTAAAAACTCTTTTGTTCTGTGTGCGGTGTGAGAACTCGCATTGTCGTGATGGAGGATGATGCGACGGTTGCAGTTCTCTTTACGGAGTTCAGAAACGACCTGTGGCAAACAAATGCTAGCATACCATTCTGCATTAACCGTTCTTTGTCCCTCAAGAGGAATAGTCGTAACATGGCCGGTTTTGGAGACAAACGTGGCCACCATTTTTTTTGCAACACTCCGTGAACGAACAATTTTTGTTGGCTTTAACTCATTTTCGAACACCCAAACTCGTGACTGGTTTTTTGTTTCGGGTTCGTACGCGTATATCCAGGATTCGTCACCTGATACAATGTTGTATACAGCATTTGAGGATCCTGCGTGGAATCTTTCGAGAGTTCTGACGCACCAAGTAACGCGAGCCGCTTTTTGCTCTTCACAGGGCGAATGCGGTATCCATCGGGAAAACAACTTTTTTACACCTAATTGTTCATGCAAGATTATTTGTATATGACTCATGCCAATGTCTAAAGTTGCCTGAATTTCGCGGTATGTCACATGTCGATCTTCTTCAATCAGCTTACGCACAGCATCAACGTTTTCTTGGGTGACTGCAGTTTTTGGACGACCTTGACGGGGATCATCACTGAGCTTGACACGTCCACGTTGAAACTCAGCAAACCAGCGATAAATTGTGGTTTTGGATGGGGCTTCATCACCAAATGCAGAAATCATCCGGTCAACACACTGTTTTTTTTTTTTTTTTTTTTTTTTTTTTTTTTTTTTTTTTTTTTTTTTTTTTTTTTTTTTTTTTTTTTTTTTTTTTTTTTTTATTATTGCCCTTGTAGGCAGACGAGCATACTGCCCACCTGATGGTGAGTGGTTACCGTCGCCCATGGACTTCAGCAATGCCAGGGGCAGAGCCAAGCCGCTGCCTACCGCTTAATACTCTCCACAAGCCTCGTTTGAAGAAGGACATGTCATAGCGCTCGGGAAACACCGTGGAGGGGAGCTCATTCCATAGCCGGATGGTACGTGGCAAAAAAGACCTCTGGAAACGCACTGTGGATGACCGCAGTGGCTCCAGGTAGTATGGATGAACTCTACTCCGGTGGCGGGCGGTGCGATGGTAAAAACGAGATGCCGGTATCATCTCGAACAATTCCTCAGAGCACTCCCCATGGAACATACGGTACAAAATACAGAGGGAACCGAAGTCCCTCCGCAGACCCAGAGGTTCCAAACGATCCGTGAGACCGGGATTATCGACAATCCGAACGGCCCTCCTCTGTATGGAGTCAAATGGAAGAAGCTGGTATTTGGGAGCCCCGGCCCAGAGATGGGAGCAGTACTCCACGCGAGGCCGGACTTGTGCTTTATAAAGCAAAAGCCTTTGTCCAGGCGTGAAGTACCGCTTCGCTCTGTTGAGGACTCCCAGCATTTTGGACGCCAACTTGGCTTTGCCTTCCAAATGACTCCGAAACTGGACATCGCTCGAAATGTCGACCCCAAGTATCCCAATACTCTCGGAAGGTTGCAGGGATACTCCTTGGAATTGCGGCGCCATGACAAAGGGGTCCTTCTTCGCAGTGAACGCGCAAACTTGTGTCTTTAACGGGTTGAATTGAACCAAGTTCAATTCACCCCATTTGGAGACTCGCCCCAGAGAGTTCTCCACTTCAGACACAAGTTTTGATCGTCTCTCTTGCACCACGCTCCGAGAGAGACTCTGATGGCCGATATATCGCGCATCCCCCGTGCTGTCATCCGCATAGCAATGCATGCCATCAATAGACAGCATGTCATTGATATACAGGATGAAAAGCGTGGGGGAGAGCACCGAACCTTGTGGAACGCCAGCGTTAATGGTCATGGTATCAGAACAGTCACCGTCTACAACGACCGTGATGCTCCGCCCATCCAAAAAGCTAGCGATCCACTTGCAGAGACCCTCGGGGATTCCGTAAGATGGTAGCTTCGACAGAAGTGCCCTATGCCAGACCCTGTCGAAGGCCTTCGCGATATCAAGGCTCACAGCAAGAGCCTCGCCCTTGCTCTCCAAGGCTTCAGCCCACCTGTGAGTAAGGTATACAAGAAGATCGCCAGCTGAGCGACCGTGACGGAAACCGTACTGTCGGTCACTGATCAGCTGGCGATCCTCCAGATACTTCAGGAGTTGTATATTAATTATTCGCTCCATCACCTTGGAAAGCAAGGAAGTTATCGCGATAGGCCTATAGCTCGATGGGTCCGACCGGTCACCCTTCTTGGGGATAGGGTGGACGTGGGCAGTCTTCCATGAAGACGGAACCCTGTTAGCGCAATAAGAGATGCGATACAAACGCGTTAGCGCAGGCGTCAGCTCAGGGGCGCACGTTTTCAGAACCACTGCAGGGATGCCGTCTGGCCCGCTCGACTTATGGACGTCCAGGAGTCGGAGTTCCCGCCTGACTGCACACTGTGTAAAGCAGATCTCCGGCAGGGAACTATCACACCGGAGGATGTTCGGTGGTGTGGCACCCCCGTCGTCCACAGTCGAGTTCGAGGCGAAGAGTTTGACCAGAAGGTCAGCCTTCTCTTTCGCACTATGGGCCAGACTGTCATCGGACTTGCGTAGTGGTGGGAGACTAGACCTGCAAAAGTTACCTTCTGCAGCTTTGGCGAGCGACCAAAAAGCACGGCTCCCAGAGGGATAGCTCTTCAGTCGCTCGCCAATTCTAGCAACGTGCTCCGATTTCGCCCTGGCAATAACCTTCTTGTAGGACCTGGAAGCGGCGTTATATTTCCGCCTTTCCTCTGAGATGTTAGGATCCCGACGTCTCCTAGCATCATCCCATGCCACGTATGCGGACCGCTTGAGGTGTGCAGCATCCCTGCTGGCATTGTTATACCAGGGTCTGCTGCGACCCCCAACGGGCACTTCAGAGGAGGGAATAAACAATTCCATCCCCTGGAGCACCACGTCTTTAAGACGGTCCGCACAGACGTCAGGATCAGCAGAGGAAAAGCAGAACCGCCCCCATGGGTAGGATGCGTAAAACTCACGCAATCCATCCCAATCTGCTGACAAATACTGCCAAACTCTTCGATACCTGGTCGTCGTTCGACGACTAGGACGAGAGAGTGGTGTGGCAGCACGGATAAGGCAGTGATCAGACGATCCAAGTGGAGCGTCGACCACCACACTGTATCCGGCTGGATCGGTGGTCAGCAGAAGGTCCAACAGAGAAGGCTCATGCCCCTCAATATCTGGGACACGGGTGGGCTGTGTCACCAGCTGGGAGAGGCCGTAGGCCAAGGCGAAATCGTAGGCAGCCCGACCCGGGAGGTCAGTGGTTCTGGACCCCAACCACTCTTGGTGATGAGCGTTAAAGTCTCCAAGAACCACCACCTCCGCAGATGGGTACTGCTCAAGCACGCGGTTAGTCCCCTCTTGCACATGCTCTATCAGAGCTGAACCTGCATCACTGCTGTGGGACCTGTACAGGCACGCGTAGACTCGGGTACAGCCCCCGTGATCTACGCGCAGCCACAAGAGGGACAGGTCCCGTTGTTCGAGGCTTCGTAGACGGCGACAACAGACATCAGCCCGGACGAATACACACACCCCGGCTTTACGCAGGAAGTTGTGCACCAATACGTAGCCGGGGTATTCAAGGTACGAAGTATCATCCGGAGCAGATATCTGCGTCTCCGTCAGAAAAAGAAGGGCAGGCTGCGCCGTCTCAAGATGGTGGTGTACGGCGTCGAGGTTACTATGTAGACCCCTTACATTGCTGAAATCCACATTAAATGTGGAATGGGGAGTCGCCGACAAAACCCTTTTCCTTTTTCGAACTTTCATTTTTTTTATTTGGAGAGTGGGATTGGGCGGGGTAGGATGTTCGAGGCGAAATCGTGACAATACCTGAATAAAGCGCGGAGCACAGTACGTGCTCGACCACGGGTTGCGTGAGCGACTGACGCAGGGCATGGAAGGGCCCCCAGTCCACCCTGCGTGCGATCGCCGGGATCCACTCCGGTCTCCGACTCCGGCACGACGACCGCACGACAGGATTTTACACCGGTTGGCGGGACAGCTTCCCGGGGCGGAGTTTAGTAGTGACACCCGGGTTCAGGTCCCCAACTGACCGGCGGGCGGCGGCGAACACCGTTTCACTGGGTCTCCCTATACCCCCGTCAAACAATCACGTCCCGCGAGCTCACACGCACGTCTGCTCCGCATGTTCCAGGTATCGCCAAGATTCACCCCCAACAAGGAAGAGGAAAGGGAAGGAATAACACTGGCTCTCCAACCCACACGCCGGAACACAGCTAGGCTATTTGGCGGCGGACTCTAGTTGGAGGGTGGTCGCCAGCCAGTCGGACAAGTCCTACCACCGATTATGTATTCGGCTCCCGTTTTGCACCACCCAGGGGTCACTTGTAGGGAATCGCGGGTTAAACCTACGGAAGCGGGAAGCAATCAACCCCCAACTTTGTGTTAAACCACTTCGAAAGTCATAATAAATCATCGCTCTTGAATTTTATCGAGTCAATTCCATTTTATCAACGACTAAACAAGTTTGACAAAACCTCGTGACAAGACCGAGAATCTTTTTTTAAATAAATAAATGGTATTCGATTTTTAAAACCAAGGAGTTTTCAATTAAAAAGATTTTAATATGACAGGAACAGTGGAAATATTCCATTCCCGATACTTTTAGTGCAGCCCTCGTATGCACTGTCACTTGATTTTGCACTATGTTACTAATTTCACTGACAAAATCAATCTGTCAAACGAAAAGCACTCACATATAAATATGAAATGTTCGATATCACCAACAGAATTATTGCAGAAGGTGCAGTAGCTACTCCCGAGTTATGTTGTTCGGTAAATAAGGTGTTGCCATATTAAGTGTGTTTTAAAAACTACTATTTTTTCACACTCATGAAATTGCGAATTTATGTGCTCGTGTAATGTTTTCGGGGACCGATCAAAATCCGCAGTCTGGTACCTATTTTTAATTTAATGTTAAATTTTATCGGCTGATAGAATTCAATTTTATATGTCGTACAAAGCATAAAACTAATTTTCTTAAATTTTTAAATTAAGCCTCTTCAATTCTAAAGGTGCTATATAACTTCGTCTTGTTATTTTCAATAGACAATCGACTTGTTAAGATATCACTCTTGAGGTTAATTATAAAAACAAGACAGTCTGACATAATGTTTATCTTTTTATTTGTTTCATCCATAGCAGCCCGTTCTTAGAACCGAAATGTTGATCTATAAACTAAAGTCCAACCATTAAGTTTTCAGTTTTCTCAGTGGGCTAGCATCGTATGTTCATTTTGTTCACTTTTAAATTTATTTTAAAATCGTTCATCCTCTTCTGACGCTGACGTTAGAGAGAGACAGATGCGCATGTACAATGCGTGCTGGAATTTCTCTGGACTAGGGCACGTAACCTCCGTCTGACCTATGACGCTATAGCTCCACCCATTTGTGTCAAACGTGAAATCTATATATTAATACGTCAAGGAAAAACTTTGTATTCCTTTTTACGAAAATTACGCGGACGGAGGAGTATGAAATTTTCTACATTTATCTATACTAATATTATAAAGAGGAAAGATTTGTTTGTTTGTTTGTTTCTAATAGGCTCCGAAACTACTGGACCGATTTGAAAAATTCTTTTTCCATTAGAAGCCGACATTGTCCCTGATGAACATAGGCTACTTTTTTTTATTTTTTTGGTTTCATGTGTATTTTTAATGTTTCCGAAGCGAAGCGAGGGCGGTTCGCTAGTAAAGAATATGGAGAAGTACACAATGCTAATATTTTTTTAAATAATGCATTAAAGATACATTAAATCACAAAGAAAACATTACACACACTACCATGTATTTGACACAACACATATATATAAACATACTCTTTGTTTATTGTCAATTGTCAAAATTTTGTTAGTGTTTAAAGTCTGTGGTCAAATTGAGAATAGATGAATATTGTTTGTCTTTATTATTATTTATGTATAGTGTAGTTTTGGCGAAATCTGTGATTATATTAAATAAGTATAATAGTATTTGACAATAGAACCATAATAATGTTTAAACATAAAATTTCAATTGATTAAAGTCGAATTTCGACTATTGCGGGACCACTAGTAATCAACTGATTATGAAAATACATCTTCCAGCATATCATATTAGATTACGAGCAGGTGAACAATCCGTCGTTGGAGACTCTCTCGAACCTGTCCAACTTCAATATGCTGTCGCTGAACGTGATGTACAAGAGGAACATGAGGCTGAAGCGTCTGGACTGGCACCGAATCAACAGGGTCTTCGATAATAGATTGAATGTTGCCGTCAATATTGTGAGTACTTTGTGTTATCTACGTGTTTGTGTTTTATGGTAGGCAGCGGCTTGGCTCTGCTCCTGGCATTGCTGAAGTCCACGGGCGACGGTAACCACTTACCATCAGGTGGGCCGTATGCTCATCTGCCTACAAGGGCAATAAAAAAAAAGTTCTCTAGCCACTATTCCAGTAGATCATTACGGATCCTCTCGATCCATTAACGGTGTTTTTAGGTGCCTCAAGCACCGGTCACAGTCCCGTACCCGTCGCTTGCAAAAGGCTCGACGAGTAAATCAACCCATAGTCACAGCCCACTGAGTTTCTCGTCGGATCTTCTCGGCGAGTCGCGTTTCCGATCCGCTGGTAGATTCTGCGAAGCACTGCTCTTGCTAGGGCTGGTGTTAGCAACACTCCCGGTCTGAGCCCGTGAGCTCACCTACACGTAAAGGAGAATCTGAAATAGCCTCTTAAGGCTATCAACACAGGCAGGGAAACAAATTAGTTCCACTAGGTGCGACCGGGAAGACAAGCTCACGTTGTGCTTGTAGGTAGATTAACCACCTTGCCTTGGTTGGCGTAGCTCATTGTCACTGACAATACCACCCTCAAGCGCCTGTGGTAACACGGACTTGAAATGATTTTTAAAGTATACTACGGAAAGCTAGCCGGTAATGGAATGCAAATAATTGTTGCAGACGAACGATTGCTTAATAGGGAGCGTCGTACATTGTTGCCTATGGACAGCAACCAATACTAATGAAATACGTACTCAACAAATGTTCACGATTGACTTCCACGGCGAAGGAATATTGCTTACATGGGTGGACGAGCTCACGGCCCACCTGATGTTAAGTGGTTACCGGAGCCCATAGACATCTACAGCGTAAATGCCGCCACCCACCTTCAGATATGAGTTCTAAGGTCTCAGTATAATTATAACGGCTGCCCCCCTTCAAACCGAAACGCATTACTGCTTCACGGCAGAAATAACTACTAACATAATTTAAGCTAACTTGCTAACAAAAGTCATATTTGTTGTTTAATGTTATATTTATAATCCATTTAAGATTGTAAAACCAGAAATAAAAAGGATTATTATTATTTATATATTTTTTCCAGATAACAACACCGTATAGGATGTTCTACGAAATGATGAACAACGTTCTAGTCGAGGGGATGTCTCTGTGTTCATTAAAGGTGTTTTTCTGTGAGGCGGTGAGTAACTACTTCAATATTACCTAATTAAATTAAATTGTGTTTAGGAATTAGAATTAGAAAGAGAGAGGGAGGGAGGGAGAGAGGAAGAGGGAGATAGAGAGAGAGGGAGAGGGAGAGAGAGAGAGAGAGAGAGAGAATACACTTTATTGTACACCAAAACACAATTTACATTAAAAAACAGACAAAAAGCAGATACGTTTGTACAATTGGCGGTCTTATCGCTAAAAGCGATCTCTTCCATATAACCATTTAATTTACAGAAATTCTAAAAAATATAAAAATGTAGCAGGTATGTTGCGGTGTACTATAGACATTACATTAGTATAGAAAATATGTACATACAATAAATAGATATTACACATGATACGAAATATATCTATTTGATTTATATATCAATATACATACATACTAATATACTTACATATATATAATAAATCAACAGTATGGAAATTATATGTTCAATTAATTTGGATTATATACACGTTTTCAAAATAAATGGGAATACCGCGTTAGTCTCATTCGTCCCATGTTAATAGTGTTTGGTCGTCGTGGCCTAAAGGATAAGACGACCGGTGCATTCGTATCGTTTGATCCAACTGTGCCGATGTTCGAATCCCGCAGGCAGGTGGTAATTTTTTTATTATAAAACACGTACTTAATATATTTACACGAACGAATTGTACGATGAACAAATAACATTGCGCGTAAATAAAAATCAAATTTCCGTCAAATCAAAACTAATAAATTTCCGTACTCATACTCATGCGTTTCGGTTTGATGAATGCGACAGTCCTTGTACTGGTGGTAGGACCTCTTGGGAGTCCGCACGGGTAGGTACCACCGCCCCGCCTATTTCTGCCGTGAAGCAGTAATGCGTTTCGGTTTGAAGGGTGGGGCAGCCGTTGTGACTATACTGAGACCTTAGAACTATATCTCAAGGTGTGTGGCGCATTTACGTTGTAGATGTCTATGGGCTCCAGTAACCACTTAACATCAGGTGGGCCGTGAGCTCGTCCACCCATGTAAGCAATATTCCTTCGCCGTGGAAGTCAATCGTGAACATTTGTTGAGTACGTATTTCATTAGTATTGGTTGCTGTCCATAGGCAACAATGTACGACGCTCCCTATTAAGCAATCGTTCGTCTGCAACAATTATTTGCATTCCATTACCGGCTAGCTTTCCGTAGTATGTATGTTTGTAACGGATTTGTAACGATTTTGATCCCCTTCAAAACGTCGGATCAACTCGAAATTTGGTATACTTATTAAAGACCGATGACAAATCAAAATAAAAAAAATAATAAAAAAAAACATTGAAAATCAACTAAAAAATGAAAAATAAAGAATAGTTTAAAAAACTAACAAAATACGCTTTTATAGAAAATCCAACTAAAAAATAGAAAATAAAATTGAATTAAAAAAAGTGTTTAGAAAAAAAGATTTTATTGTAAAAAAGCGTGGGGTGCTTTTCAGGACATTATCAAAATAACCCTTCTATTCATATCTGTTCATAAAATATTTATAACTAATGATACCATGCACCCCACGCTTTTTAGTTGGATTTTTTATAAAAAGCGTATTTTGTTAGTTTTTTTTTTAAACTATTATTTATTTGTAAATCAAGTTTCATTGAATCTAGCGAGCGACTCAACATAAACAGTTCAATGACCGATGAAGTAGGAAGATAGATTTTGCATGTCCAAAGAATTTGCGATGTTTGGTTAACGTTGTCCAAACCTCCGTACAGCTTCACACGCCGTTCCTGCATCACGTCGTCGATAAATTCCACCTGACGCTGCGGGAGCTCGTGTGGGTGGACTGCCCGAATGACTCAAACGATAAGTACGAGCGCCTCATCAGTTCCACGCACAACATTATTGCGGTAATTAATCTATACTTATGTAGGGGAATGCTACCCCGCCCCGCTTAGCTTACTATGCAGTTATTGTGCATATAGTAATGAGCAGCATATGTTAGTTAGTCAGTGGTTAACGTGCAGAGACTGATTTGAATGATTTTTTTTTTGTGTGCGTTTGGGTGGCACCCTGGATTGTTTAGATTCACAAATCAGCCCGGCAGGTGGCGCTGCACTCGATATCTAGGTTATTTATCTATACTGCAACTAAACGGCTGGATCGACTTGAATGAATTTTTGCAGGACAACGTCTGTCGGGTTCGCTAGTATTAATATATACTATGAAAACTATAAAAGAACTCTATTAGACGTCGCAGTGTCAAAAAAAACCACTTTCTCGTCTCCTTCCCTGGGTGTCACAAAAGACGACTTGACGGTTCCCCAGAGAATGGGCAGCAGCTTCCTATGATAATTGTAAAACGCAGACTGCGGTCCTCAATCTGCATGCAACCGCCCTTTGGAGGAGGTTTATGAGTCTGATGACATGAGCCCTATTTCATCAAGCCACTAAAAGAAAACCATACAGCGAATTTTGGTTGACAGAAAAGCGTCTAGCCTCTAAAGCAGTCAAGGTCCTATGCCCATTTGCGTTAGCTCTTTAGTTATTTTGTGCTAATATTTGCTTTTTAATCTATATATTAATACGTGAAACAAAAACTTTGTATCCCATTTTACGAAAATTGCGCGGACGGAGGAGTATGAAATTTTCCACACTTATAGAGAATATAGAGAAGAAGTGCACAATGCTAATTTTTTTTTTTAAATAATGCATAAAAGATACATTCAATCAATAAAGAAAAGATTACACACACTACATACCATGTATTTGGCGCACACACCCATGTTGTAGGTAGTCCTAGGGTATCCCGCTGGTACATAGGGCCCTCACAAGTTGTCTCCACTTTACCCTGTCTTGCGCTTGCTCCTTGACTTCACTCCAGGTCACACACACACCCATGCATACTATTAATTGTCAAACTTTTGTTCTTGACGTCTGTTGTCAAATTATAGATGTATAAAATACAATCATAATAGTGTACAAACTTACAATTCCAATCAATTATAGTCGAATTTCGACTACTGCGGGACCTCTAGTTATTATTATTTTGTAATTGCAGGAGGACTCGATAAATGTGAATCCTTTCGTATTGCTCTGCTGGCAATGTGAACGATTGCAGAGACTCGTTATTCACGGTAAGTTTGATGGGTCTTTGGTCTAAGGGGGGTCGGTTATGGCAGCGGGGGATCATGGCATGGCAATCGACAATCAGCTTACATTATATTGTGTACCAGTAACCGGAGCTCTGTTATGGTCTTAAGGCCCATCTGATGTTCATTGGCTATGAGGTCGAACTTTTACTTGTATCTTTTTTTATTTTCATTGCTTAGTTGGGTGGACGAGCTCACAGCCCACCTGGTGTTAAGTGGTTACTGGAACCCATAGACATCCACAACGTAAAAGCGCCACTCACCTCGAGATTAAGTTCAAAGGTTTCAAGTATAGTTACAACGGCTGCTCCACCCGTCAAACCGAAACGCATTACTGCTTCACGGCAGAAATAGGCAGGATGGTGGTACCTACCCGCGCGGATTCACAAGAGGTCCTACCACCAGTATTTACGCAAATTATAATTTTGCGGGTTTGATTTTTTATTACACGATGTTATTTATTCTTTCACCGTGGAAGTCAATCGTGAACATTTGCTGAGTACGTATTAGAAAAATTGGTACCCGTCTGAGATTCGAACGCCGTTGCATCGCTCAACACCGGACGTCTGCATTCGCACCGGACGTCTTATCTTTTAGGCCACGACAACTGTATTGTTGTCTTGCTCCCTCAACTGGAAAGCAAAAATGTCTTAGTAATGACACATTACTGGTGGTAGAACCTCTTGTGAGTCCGCACGGGTAGGTGCCACCGCCTTGCCTATTTCTGCCTTGAAGCAGTAATGCGTTTTGAAGGGTGGGGTAGCCGTTGTAAATATACTTGAGACCTTAGAACTTATATCTTAAGTTCGGTGGCGCATTTACGTTGTAGATGTCTATGGGCTCCAGTAACCGCTTAACACCAGGTGGGCTGTGAGCTCGTCCACCCAACTAAAAAAACATGAAGGATTAACATGTGAGGTAATGAATGATGACGTGTGTCCCGTCTGGCTGGGTGCAGGGTACTGGATCTGGCAGTATGACGTCATCGGGTTCGTGCGGCTTCGCAAGTCGCTCCGGCAGCTGGACGTGTCGGCGGTGCACCGGCGCCGGGGCCGCGCCGCCGCCGGCCCGCCGCGCGTGCTGCTCGCCGACGTGGCCGACATCACCTCGCCCAGAGCCGTGCAGGTCGCTAGCCTCACAATACACGCACATACACTCTTATACAGGGTGTCTATATTGTACTAGACATACACTATTATACAGGGTGTCTATATTGTACTAGACATACATTATTATACAGGGTGTCTATATTGTACTAGACATACATTATTATACAGGGTGTCTATATTGTACTAGACATACACTATTATACAGGGTGTCTATATTGTACTAGACATACATTATTATACAGGGTGTCTATATTGTACTAGACATACATTATTATACAGGGTGTCTATATTGTACTAGACATACACTATTATACAGGGTGTCTATATTGTACTAGACATACATTATTATACAGGGTGTCTATATTGTACTAGACATACATTATTATACAGGGTGTCTATATTGTACTAGACATACACTATTATACAGGGTGTCTATATTGTACTAGACATACATTATTATACAGGGTGTCTATATTGTACTAGACATACACTATTATACAGGGTGTCTATATTGTACTAGACATACACTATTATACAGAGTGTCTATATTGTACTAGACTCATTATAGTTGACTTTAGATTTTTTTAACTCGCTAACTTATTGTGTTGAAAAACTCACGGCCCACCTGGTGTTGAGTGGTTAACGGAGCCCGTGGACATCTACAACGTAAATGCCGCCACCCACTTTAAGGCATGAGTTATAACTCTCAGTTTTTATAGTGCAACGCTTGTCCCGCCCTCAAACCGAAAGACATTACTGCTTCATGGCAGAAATAGGCAGGGCGGTGGTATCTACCCGTGCAGACTCACAAGACGTCTTACCACTAGTGACTCGGTGGACTGTGGAGCTGAGGGTCGTTAGATTCGCATATCGCCCAAAGATTCCTCCTCTCTTGGTGCACAATGTACTGTTTTTGTATATTATTACAAAGTTAAGTCATACACTCTGTGCATTACTAATTTATACGTTATTACAAAGTTAAGTCGTACACTGTGTGCATTACTAATAAAAATCTTACGTTACGGACGTTTTTTTTCCCGATTCTCCACCGCGTCGTCCCATAAGGAACTTCGTTCCAAAAAAACCGTCTTACAAAAAGCCTCGTAGTGACATTACGTTCATGTTTCGTTTGACACAAAAGTGACAAAACGTTTTTCTACTGGTGGTAGGACCTCTTGTGAGTCCGCGCGAGTAGGTACCACCATTAACAAGTTAGCTTAAATTATGTTAGTAGTTATTCCTGCCGTGAAGAAGTAATGCGTTTCGGTTTGAAGGATGGGGCAGCCGTTGTAACTATACTGAGACCTTACAACTCATATCTCAAGGTGGGTGGCGCATTTACGTAGTAGATGTCTATGGGCTCCAGTAACCATTTAACACCAGGTAGGCTGTGAGCTCGTCCACCCATTTTAGCAATAAAAATAATAATAATAATATTGAATCAAATAAATGTATGATATGAAACCTCGAAGAGATAACGGATTTCTAGAATAACTCTTCGGAACAAGAAAGATCACAAGTACACTGAAGAATACTATGGAGTTCAAACCGTTTTCACTAAGGATGAAGGACGCCAACTAATAGACTGGATTCACTATTTGGGAAGATTAGATTTTATAGAAAAATACGTACCCGTGCTCACGATCACGCGGTATACCTTCAGGCCTCCCGTATCCCGGAGCTGAAGTGGCGGCCGACGCCGTGGGGGGCGCTGCACCCGGCGCTGCGCTCCCGCTCGCGCGCCAAGCAGCGCCTCGACTACATCCGCCGCGAGCTGGCGCGCCCCACCGCCTGCAGGTCAGTGCTCTACACAACCACTCACCGTCAGCCCGCCTGTATCCTTCCGAGAACATTTTTTTAAACATGATTTTATGACCTGGTAACTAAGACCTTTAAGTCATGTCATATTTTAATTTATATTCTTATTTTTATAAAAAATTATGATATGGGGTGAAATGAAATAAGATGAGTTGCTATGGAATGAAATATAATCTCAGTAAAATGATGGTCATTTACTGAGATTTTTTTTCAGTGGACTTTTTGGAGGATCCCGAAAAGTTACGTTTAGCGGTTTTGTTTCATTTTCCCACATTTGTGCACTATCACAGGTATTAAACAGTTAATAAACCACCGTTATTACACATTTAAACCTGAGGAAACACTAAATAAACAAAATAAAACAAATCACACAACTTCACTCATCGCTTTCCCGCCAAAAAATCCTTCCGCGAACATGTCTTGTCAGTTCCCCCGGACTTAAGCTGCTTTCAGACCACGCTATACTATAGTATCATATAGTATAGCAGCCTACACTTAGCCAATAATATATAGTACAGTACAATGTGAACGTGTCCATAACAATGGATGGTGCGCGATATTGTTGAGCTATGATCTATATACTATATGCTATTATATTATAGCGTAGTCTGAAAGCGGCCTTAGGAATGTCCAAAATACAATAAATTATCGTTATATACGTACGATACGTATAGTAGAGTTGTAACTCTAGCAACACATTAAGTTGCCGGCTTTAAAAATGTTTTTTTTTTTTTTTATTATAGGTACAGAAAGGATCGAGTTGACCAAAGTTAAGTGTTTTTGCTTGGATACCTACCTTCAAACTTATATTTTTGTTATTATTGATTTATTGTCAATTTAAGTAATCTTGATCAAATCAAATATTTGAATTGATTTCATGTTTAAAATAAATATTGGAAATAGAATTGAATGTGGTTAATAGTATAATTGAATGGTATTGATAATAAAAGTGACTTAGTCTGTGACTGTCAGAAACTGACCGAAAAAAAGTATTAATACAAAGTTGTCATTTTGTAAGAAGCTTTAAAGATAATTTGACAGGGTTTCATAAAAATAGCGACAGTTACCAATATCACCATTGTAAGGTTACCGATTTTAGATTTAATCGTTTTTTCTTGTTTGGAAATAATGTATTTGTTACTGTTTTGGATTGAAGGTAGACTGTCACTGTGTCGTTTTTGTATGACCACATTCAGTTCTAATGTTCATTTAAACAGATATCTGACGTGAAACGTTTTGTTACACAAACACGAACTATAGTGTGTTCTTTGACTTTGCTAATCGAAACTCTAAAAGAATTAAGAGTGAATTTGTTTTTATGTCTCTAAAACAGAATCTAGTGATAGTGCAAGACATGGAAATAGCAGTAATTGTAATTTAAAGAAATAAGAATATGCTATTTTTAAATATGAAAAGCACATTTTTATTTATTGTTAGGGCGAATAATAACTGACATGGATACGTATCGTCAAAGTATCTATCAAAGACAACAGTGAAAATGTTCTTCGTAAGTCGGGGTTGCCAGCTGTGACGTAAAATTTCTATTTGGATGTTAAATTTTATCGACCCCCATGTATTGACGAATTGCGACTTGATTGCAATCAATTTTAATATACAAGTTTATTTTGACGTAAATACACGGCTATACGGTATCATATATTATAATACATGCAAGCGGTAAAAGTTGGTATCTCAAATAAAAAAGGGTGCGTGTACTTATGTACGCGCGTAAGAAGTTATACTTTATTTTTATTAAATTTATTTCTTATTTTTTATATTAAATAATTAATAATAAATATTTAACGTTAATAATTTAATATAATTTAGTATGAATTATATTAAATAATAATTTTGTCATTTATATTACTAAATAATACATACGGATAGTTAACCTCAATTGTATTGGAGCACTTGTGGGCAACTTCATTTCTGTTAATTTTGTGTCACGGTGCGCGCGCATCGTAAAATTTCACTCTCATCAATTATTCATAACGCGCCTAAAGAAGTATAACTTTAATAATACAACCTATAATAGACCTTTAGTTTCCAAGTAAAGTCTGAGTGCACACTATTCTTATCGTGTTTGATTGTATGTTTTTCGAGTGAATTGCTTCGACGTCTGAAACATGGTGAATGTTCAAAGAAAATCTCACTTCCTAAATATGTAACAACAATCTCAGTTTCATTTTTCATTCAGTTGAATTCGGACAATCGATATAAAGCATTCGAAAAAAAATATATATCATAGAAAAATTTTCTAGAACGTTCGATCGAAACATTACTTTTATTATACTTTTAGTAATAAGTAAACTTTTTATTACGTAGTTAGACGTTTAAAAATGGTGTCGTCGTTTCATTGTTATTATCGTAATGGAGATTGGGAATTTTTCGATATTAAAATTAAACTAAATATTATGGTTTATCATAAATTTCTCGATGATGGCCTAAGTTTCACATAAAACAAAATACATTTATATTTTTTTACGTACGTACACACGACAATTATTAATAATGCCTTCACGAGTTAAGGAGCGAGTTAAAGATTCATAAAAAGCTCACCTTTCCGAAAAAAGCAATATCGTTATTAAATATCGATATAAAAATAGAGTTGCAAAGAGTAAGTTTACGAAACTTTATATTTTACTCTTATGAAGAAAGTTCCTGAATATTAATTTTTTTGTTCCATAAATAAATCACATCTCTATATTGAAAATGTTAATGCACCTTAAATAATTTAAATGTCGCCGCACGGCTTGTATATAGAAATGCGTTATACGATAAAATGTGGTTTATGAATCACTTATTTTTTTCGAGGCTCACAGATTTTAATGTCACTGTAGTCACGGACTCCCTTGCTATGATCAAGGGCCTATATATATGTATAAAAATATATCAACGAAGATATAATTAAATATGCAATTTCCGAAATTGGCACATCTCTGAAAACGTAAAATATTCAGGAAATGAAAAAACTGATAATCTTCTAAAGCAGTGTCAAATTTAAAACATTAACTTTTGAGTTATATTTTAGTGTTAATTATCAATTGAAAATTACTGGAATTGTTATAAAATGGGTGTGTAGGTAAGCCTCAAAACTACATGTATATGAAAAAACGTATTTGACAAAATATGCGACATGAGCCCTTTTCGAAATTGCATATTCAATTGAACCAATCGATTTATATTTTGCCATATAGAACATATTCGCAAATTTGTAGTCCGTATTTACGATGACTTAAAATCTCGTATTTTTTATTTTATTTTAATTCTTCCTAAATTTTTATATAATCTATTCGTGGATTACGTGTTTTTCGGGTTTTTCGTCACTTATTATCTTTTCTATTAATTTGTTTATTTTAATTTTTTTCTTAATTAAAGTAATGGTGTATAAGTTTTAAGTATTTTAATGCAAACGCTGAGCGTAAAAAAAACATTAAAAAAATACTTTTAAATTCGATTACATATACATACATATATATAAATTTGTTATTTCTAAAAAATAGATAAAGTTCACTGAAAATATTTCCCCACCTTGAAGAAAGAAAGAACGTGTAAAAAATGTAAAAAAATTATAATAGTATCGCTCTTAAATGTTTAGAAAACAATGAGAAAGGCCGAATGATATGTTTACTGGCAACATCTCTCAACGAATTCTTGCGTGTAATGCAGTTACGTGATCGAATAGACTGCGGACTGCGTCTATTAGTCGATTATTTTTTATCGTTTTGTAATATCGATATTACGAAACCGATATAGACGATTAATTAATTTGAATAGATCTTTATAATCACATTTTGTTAATGCCAATTTTTCCTCTTAGGTAGAGATAATAGTAATCTAAGATTTCTAATCATCAAACGAACTGAATAAAGAAATTGTAAATATTAGAACAAAAGTCTGAATTGAAAACATAATTGATCTACTTCTACGACAAAAAAAAACAGTGTTGTGTCAACAAAATATTTTAATACATAGTTACAGCAGCTTTAAAATGACACGTAAAATATTTATAATAGTAAAAAAAAAACGAAAGTTCCCTAAGCGAACTAAAAAAAGACTAAACCTAGTTAAGTGAATGAAATCATATATCAACGAACACGATCGTAATTAGACTAAATTTGGAAGTTGAAACTGAAAAACTACGGTAACCGTCTAGTCAACGAGCCCTTGAACTGTAAATACACGCCAATCAAAAACAAAGGGCTTCTTAATATCTCGAAAAGCATTGCACAAGAACAATAAAATTAATACGAATAATAACGAAAAGTATTACAAATACACATATTATATCAAAATATAGCTTTAAGTGACGCTTTTACTGTATCAAATGCAGTTTACATTACTATTATTATATATATCTAAGTGCCACTTTTCTTATTCGAATAAATAAATGAAAAATATCGACATATGCGGGGCAGCTCTTGCATGAAAAAAAAAACAAAAAATAATTTAAATCTCTTGTTGAATTTATCGACCAAACTTTCGATATCGTATCGAGACGATGTTTTTTTTTTATAATTTACAATTAAGAGAAATGATTTTTATTATGACGAACGATTTATCGATATAAAATAATCGAGTTAACATCGTAATACGATAGTTTCGATAGTATTTGAAAACCATAAAATAGTCTTAAGTAATTGCGCGTTGAACAAAACGGCTCTGTTGTTTCTGTATACATTGTATACAATAATTGATTTGTTTCATTTAACCCTTTGACTACTACGTAGGTCACCGGTACCCTACGTGGCGCATTGAAGTAATCACATCAATTTCTATTACTAAGGCGCCCCTCCACGGTGTTTCCCGAGCGCTATGACATGTCCTTCTTCAAAGAATTCTTGTGGAGAGTATTAAACGGTAGGCAGCGGCTTGGCTCTGCTCCTGGCATTGCTGACGTGGCTTAGGTGGGCCGTACGCTCGTCTGCCTATACGACAAAAAAAAATCTAGTAAACTCTGGGAGAGACGAATCTATTTCTAAGTGACCTAAAAGACAAGCAAAAGAAGGCTAAGTTAGGCAACCTAGGCGCTTAATAACAGAAATCGATACAATTACTTCATTGCGCCGCGTAGGACGCCGCTGACCTACATGGGAGTCAAAAGGTTCAAATTATCATCCGTCCCGATTAGCAATGCATTTTAAAAAGCTCAAACTGAAGCGCTTACAGCGGAGCCATACATTAGCGTTCGCTTAAAACGTTCAATTAAAAATATGCAATCGTGTAAACACTATTTAGCTGTTCGTGTTAATATCGAAGAAACTTACGTCAGATTTTAGCTTAGACATTTCCTTTAAGCCTTCGTCAAACAGAACGCGTACTTAGCGCCGCGTACTTAACGTCGCGCTCTTTTCATGTCACACCAATTGACTAGATGAGTCTAACGCTCCTTGACGCAACGCATTCGCCAAATCATAGGGCCTTTTGATAGCAGTGTGAACATTTAAAAGTATTAAGAAATCGAGTGATTCAGATGTGGCATTGTATAAGCATGGGTATTTTCTAACTATTTATATCATTTTTTCGGGCATTATCTAGTATTTTAATACACATTCACTCTGACGCTAAAATAAAATTTGTAAAAAATTACAACGCCTGACGTCAAAGCGTCCTAACGCCGCGACAAAGCGCTGCGTACTTATAGCGCTGGGGCTCTGTTTGACGGTATGTTACTATAGTAGTACAACACATCTCGGCGTCAGTTTAGCGCTCTGACGCGCGCTAATTACGCGTTCTGTTTGACGAAGGCTTTAGTTTATGAGAAAAATTAAAATGACGATCGCGCACAAATAACTGTGGTCTTCTGGTAATCATGTAGAGACATTGCCTTTGACAGGCGACAAGTGACTTAATTAATTCAAAAGTGTTTTCTCTCAAGTTTATTATTAGGCCAATATACGTTTAGGCCAAAAATGTCTTGCTTCTAATGGACGTGTAAGAGCGAAACACTTTCTAGAATTTCTTAATAGAAAAAAAAAAAAAAAACGATTTCCTTATTTTTTTATGACAAAATTTTACGAGTATAAAACGTTCAATAGTAAGTATGCGAACAATATATTTTGTAAGGCAACGATGAGACTTACCAACTAACATTCCCTTAGACTGAAAACTGTATAGGAGAGAGGCTAATATAACCGAAGCAAAACTTCAGAACCAAAACGCGTACATAATAATTTACAGCAAAAATGTATTGTGAATAATGTCGGAAACACTGTTTTTTGATAACACACAGACACACTACCAACTAGTATTTAGTATTTTCTTCAGTCTTCGCGAGTCGTAAAGACAATAAAAACTATGTAATTTACACTTTAATGTCATATTTTTAAGTGTCACTATATTAATATAAATAAATAAATAATATAAATAAATATTTACTAACAATCACGCCACGTTAACTGGTCCCGTGATAAGTTCGTAAATAACTTGTGTTACAGGTATCAGATAACGGATATAAATGTAAGATTTTTTTATTATACACATACACATATTTAATATACATCCATAACCCTGGAAAAGACATTTTATATTTATCTTACAAATATCTTCCCTTGGCGGGATTCGAACCCGCGACGTGTAACCCTTGTGTAGTGACCATGTCACTTACCACTACACCAGACGGCCGTTTACCGTATTTCCGACGTTTTGAATATATTACTTTACAGTTTTCGTGGTCAGGGACGAGCCTTCCCAGTAAAAGTAGTTCCAAATAGTATTTACTAGAGAATTGCGTCACTAATATCCCACTCAATAGTTATGAAGTTGAAATAACGTGTTTTAGGAATTTAGTTCGAGTACTTGAGAGTTATCTCCTGTTTGCTTAGTGCGAGTTTCTTAACGTTCTCGATAGCGTAAAAGTTAAGCCAATTTTGTGTGCAGTTGGAACAGCGCCCCTAGCGGTAAACGTAGGCAAACGATCCCATTCCATACAAATATGAGCTAACTTTTACGCTATCGAGAACCTTAAAAAACTCGCACTAAGCACACTGATCTCTATCTATAGAAGTAAGATGCGTCTCTGCGTATAGTGCTATCAAAAAACAGTGTCTTTTAGTTTAATTGTGATGAAAATTACATCTTTTATAAATCAACGAAGTTTATAGTCATTACGGAATTCTTAAGTTTTGTTTAGATAAAATAAATACAATTTTCGTGGTGCAGTCGATTTATTTGGACCGTGCCTAGAATGGTTTTGTTGTTGCCGAAATGTTGTGCTCACAGAGCGCCATCTTTGTGAGCGCGTGACGGTTGAGTTGACGAGATTTCACATTTTAATTCTACAAGAACCACCACCAAGACTAAAAGGCTGTGAAACAATTAATTCGGCTTGGCGTGTTTATTAATCGAAGGCGAAATAATCACGCGTGGTTTTTGAATCGAATTTATATTTTATAAAGCACGGATACAAAAAGGAAAATTAACTATTGTTAAATCGAGATTATCGCCTAAAATGTCTGTTTGAATTCGCGATCGTAACGACTCGATTGCTTTATGGACCACGTGCCGGCTGAACCGAATTGCCTAGAATAAGATCATGTTTTGTTGTACTTATCCATCTTGAAGTTGATCGTTGGGATTCATTGCGTTCATAAAACGTAATTTTTTTTTGTTATCTTTTTTAGTGTTGCCAATAAAAAAAATCGTAGTAGAAAACGTCATGATTTTCATAGTTCGATACGTTCTTTGTACCGGTATTGATAGATTTGTTGTTGACAAATCGACGGGTGAAAGGGGTTTTTGGTTTAAGCCTTTTTGCAGCTTTACTGGAGAGCCGTTTTTTAAAGGTTATAATTTGGAAAAAATACCATTACAAGAAAAACATCTTCAGCTATTTCAATGGGGTAAACTTAATTGAAGTTCAATTGAAAACATCGAATTATTGATGCTAATCTATCTATCTATATATATAAAAATGAATTGCTGTTCGTTAGTCTCGCTAAAACTCGAGAACGGCTGGACCGATTTGGCTTATTTTGGTCTTAAATTATTTGTGGAAGTCCAGAGAAAGTTTAAAAGCTAGATAAGTATGAAAATGCTCGGAACTAAATAAAAATAACAATGTTTTTACTTTGATGTGTCCCCCGCCGGACGGATTCCTTTTGTTTGTTTTAAGTATATTTTATACAAAAGCTTAAGTCTTTTATTCATCGATTGAGGCACTACGAAGTCTGCCGGGTCAGGTAGTACCAAATAAAACGGACCTTTAAGTACTTAAATTACAAAGATCAATGTCGCTTAAAAACCAAATGCGCTTTCACCCCTCGAAATGTTTGTAAACGCGAATGAATCGTTCCGATAAACCTTATTACCGTAGTAACGAGAAGGGAATGTGAAAGACGCAGCCAAAGTGATAATCGCGCTGTTGCGTGTTGGGTCCATAATTTTTTTGTATTTTGTCTTAAATAATTTTTCTGTTCTCTCATTAAAATGTGTAACTGTGGACCTGTGATTTTTTGGATAAAAACATTTTTTTTTTTTTGAGAATTTATTTGTGTTGGTAATGTTTTTTTTTTATATTAGATCTGAATTTTCGTATAAAAAATATGTAAAATTCCATATAAGAAATGTCTGTATTTGTTGTTTCGGATTTTATTATGATTATGTGAACAGTTGTACCGTTTCATCATAGCTTTTGCATTATTTAAAAAAAAAAAAAGTTTAGTAAATTTATAATAATACAATAAAACGAATGTTGTCTAAACGATGTACAATCTCTTTGCCTTCAATGTTTGAAAATGTTTAGATATTTATAAATATATATCGACGCTTGAAAGGCAAACGTGACTAAGCGACAATGCGTGAACTTTACAGTAGACTAATTTAAAGTTAAAATATACCTGAGAAATACCTAAAAAAAATCTATTTTAACGAATCTAGCTGTAGGATTGAAACGATTTTAATAGACCTAAAAATTTTTTTTTTTTTTTGGGCATCGAATATGGTTATTTTGCCTATCATTTACGTACAAAGCAGCTATTGTCGCTTAGTCACGTTTGCCTTTCAAGCGTCGAAGTGTTAAAGTCTATACAAAATGTTTACATAAAGTTTTTTATTCGTTTATTTAATTGCTCAACGGTGTAAGATTGATTTACAGAGGGATTCTCGAGAAAGAATAGGCAATGTCAATAGTGAACCTTGCCAGGTATAAATAAGCGTTCTCAGACAAACTCTGTACTGTTTTTACGGTTAACACCCGATCGATGTCAATCCCTCAATATCGTATTAACGATTTTAAGTGAAAACTATCGCAACCTGATAATTTTGCCCGTATCTTTCAAGTAATCTTTTGTGTAAATCAATCTTAATACATTAATTTTTGTGAAAAAAACAATTTTAAAAAAAAAATTTTTGTTCGGGTTAAGTCATAACCTAATTTTGACAGTTGGCTTTACGTCAAGCTACATCAGTATTCTAATTCGTCAAAATTGTTGTCTCTGGCTTTTTAATAGGGGCTTGTACTTAAAATTTTATCGTTTAGAAATATGTATTCACATTTCTATTTATCTTATTGATATTAATTGTTATGTATGTCACTCTTATTGAATATATTCGTATGTGTAGTAGCGAAAGCGGGCTTTTATTTGTTTTTCCTGTTTACCTTTTTCATGTTTACTGCATTGAAATGCCATAAGTCATTTCAGGATTTCTTCTACTCAATATCCTCTCTACATCATGAAATGTGATGTGCTATAAAAGTTTTTGCATCCCAATGGCTCTACGAATAAGATATTAATTCCAGAACACCTACTATTTATATAGGTTCGATTTAAATTAAAAAATCAAATTAATTTATTTAAAAAAAAAAATTAAATAAAAAAAGTAAAATACATTTATATAGACATTATTTATTTAGATTATAATAAAGACAGTAAATGTGTATGCACATATTATACACAAAAACACATATATGCAGTACATAAGTGTATATTTGTGTGTGTATATACATGTAACTTTACCAACTGAATGCGCTGAATCCTTAACTTGAACACGCGCAGGTCAGTAATGGTCCTGATCTCGCGAGGTATCTCATTCCGTAGCAGAACAGATTGCACAACAAAATAATTATGAACATAACCAGAACTATATTTGGTACAGCAAATTAATAGCTTTTACTGTCTACGTTGAATGGCATTTAGCACTTTTCCAGACTATGTACATTAAAATCAATAAGAGTTAGAATAGATTGTCGAAACCTTGAAATAATAGATAAAAAAGGTCCTGATAGAAATTCACCATGAATATAAACATTACTTACACACAGTACTTTAGAGTACTACAATTCTTTGAAATATTAGTTTGTGTTAATGATTTTCACCCACTACTCTTACTAATCAGGCCAAGGACTGATTGTAACTCAATTGACAGATGAGCGTTAGATTTTATTCAACGAATTTATCACGCATAGTGGGTGTGTGTTAATTAATCAAATTTAATTCCACGGCTTGATATATGTACCTCTAGCTTTTGTTCAGCGTAGGTTGACTAATGAGTTTACGGCCCCTCCGGTGCTAAATATCTATGGTACTCCACAGACATCATAACGCGATTGTGAAAATCGGAGATTTAATGAAGTTCCATTGTGTAACAGTTGTTTCACCCTTAAAACCAATTCCAAGATTGTTTCGCGGCAAATAATAAACAAGAAAAGAGAAAAACAAGGAAATAAACAAAATGGCGGTGCCCATCCGTTTTTTTTCCTACCTATGCTGATAGCCTTGAGAGGCTATTTCAGCTTCTACTTGACGTGTAGGTGAGCTCGCGGGGCTCAAACCGGGAGTGTTGCTAACATTGGCCCTAGCAAGAGCAGTGCTTCGCAGAATCTACCACCGGATCGGAAACGCGACCTACTGAGGAGATCGGGCGAGAAACTCAGTAGGGTGTCTATAGGTTAATTTACTCGTCGAGCCCTTTGTCGCAAGCGACGGGTTCGACGAGGACGATGACCGGTGCTTTTAGGTACCTAAAGTTTGACCCACGGTTTGACCCCCGAGACCTTACTTACACGCTGGGGTAACGCTGATATAGCCTTTGAAGGCTATCAGCATAGGTAGAAAAAAAAAGCTATGTAACTTTTATCTTTAGCGACACAGAATACATTCGTCACATACAGACGCATCAAAATAACATAGTTCCGATATTTGCCCAAAACGTACTTACGCAAACCGTGTCTTAATGCAACATCTGTATTGTCCACTGACCCAGAATGTTCTCACGGAAGAACAAAGGCGTCGTGTAACATGGTTCTCTACTTTGTGTTTAACCTGTACGTCGCGGAAAAGTGCGATAAACTTTAGTAATTCGTAGGGAAATTAGAACGTATTTACGCGACCAGATTATCATATCAGGTATTTGCTATGAATACTTTTTAAAAGTATTTTATTGGACAAATTTTTTTTATGTTTTTTATTTTATTGTTTAGATGGGTGGACGAGCTCACAGCCTGGTGTTAAGTGGTTACTGGAGCCCATAGACATCTACAACGTAAATGCGCCACCCACCTTGAGATATAAGTTCTAAAGTGAGACTTAGTGCAAATAGCTCTTATAAGCAATAAAAAAAACTTAAGTGGAATGGGTTGACTTCATATGGCGGGACGTAAGCAATACCAAGAGCGCAGCCAAACCCCTACCGATCGCTCAGAACTTTAAACCTCTTTTGAAAAAGAGTATAGTATAGCACTCAAGAAACACCCTGAATTAAATCCTGATTCAAATGGTTCAACCATAATTCATAACATCGCTAGCGTCTTTGAACACTAATAAATATTAGGTTAACCATAGATAGGCATACCTACGCATGGAAGCACCATAGGCATCGATGGCGCAAGAATTTTCGACATTTGAATACTGTGCTAAATACCTACCATCAATTTTTTTATAAAATATATTTATATTTACGGTACGTAGCGACTTGGCTGTGCATCTGGCATTAGTGACGTCCACAAGCGACGGTAACCACTTACCGTCAGGTGGGCCGTATGCTCGTCTGCCTATAAAGACAGTAAAAAAAAGATTTCCATTACCTTAGAATGAAGATGAAACGTAAAACCTTTGAAAGAAAATTAAAGGATATAAATATTTATATAAGGAAATAGACGGTTGCTAGCCCAATAGTCAAATACAAGTTCTAAGGTCTCAGTATAGTTACAACGGCTGCCCCACCCTTCAAACCGAAACGCATTACTACTTCACTTGTAAAATTTACTGATGGTAGGACCACTTGTGAGTCCGCGCGGGTAGGTACCACCACCATGCCTATTTCTGCCGTGAAGCAGTAATGCGTTTCGGTTTGAAGGGTGGGGCAGCCGTTGTAACTATACTGAGACCTTAGAACTTGTATCTCAAGGTGGGTGGCGCGTCTACGTTGTAGATGTCTATGGGCTCCAGTAACCACTTAACACCAGGTGGGCTGTGAGCTCGTCCACCAATCTAAGCAATAAAAAAATAAAATTTTTTTACGGGTAACACCCCAGTCGACAATAAATCGAAATTGGAACTTGAAAATTGTTAGGTATTCGAAAGGTTAGAAATAAAATACGGACAATAAAAAAATCCAAGATTAAACCGTAAAAGTAATTTGAGTCATGTCACGAAAACCGAAGTCAATATCACGTTGCAACACCTCCGGGCTCCAGTAACCACTTAACACTAGGTGTGCCATGTGCTCGTAACCTCCACGAATAATATAAACGAAAAAAAAAAGTTCTCTCTTTTGACATATGATTATGGAACCCATAACAGTATTTCTAAACTATATTTCGTTAATGAATACAATAGGTCAATGTACGTTACGTATGTACACACGTTATGTATGTACATGTACATGTAATATGCAAATTATACATTTACGTTGAAGATTAATGAAATAACTTAGAAGTCGTGAAAACTGTTCGCTAAATCTTGACAAGGAAGATAATCTGTCCTTTTCATTTCAATACGTACGAGGGAGATGCAGGATGCATTGTTTTACCGTGGGAATACGTTGATTCACAAACTGACAAACCGTCTTGTAGGATGTGTCGAAGGAAAACGCATATTTGCGCTTTATTTGGAATTGAACCTTGACGTCAAGGCGTTAGAGCAATCTCTTGCATTCATGAAATGTATTCATATTATATTTGTTCTAGCTATTACAGCTCCTTTAAGAATAAATACTTTTTTCGTGGCAGATCAAACATGCCGCTTTTGCTGCGAGACAACAGTGAACTTTTGTTACTGGTGGTAGGACCTCTTGTGAGTCCGCGCGGGTAGGTACCACCACCCTGCCTATTTCTGCCGTGAAGCAGTAATGCGTTTCGGTTTGAAGGGTGGGGCAGCCGTTGTAACTATACTTGTGACCTTAGAACTTATATCTCAAGGTGGGTGGCTCATTTACGTTATCGATGTCTATGGGCTCCAGTAACCACTTAACACCAAGTGGGCTGTGAGCACGTCCACTCATCTTAGCAATAAAAATCTTCAGTGACACTTCAGTTGACATTGTTCAGCCATTAATTTGAAACATTCGAATTTTACTGTGCTCTGTCTCTTTCACATGCATTATAAAAAAGCGAGTGAAAAAAACAAATCCCTTCGAAATTCAATTTTGGAATACGACCTCAAAGAAAACACGTCGGAAACGCGTAATGCCCTAAAATTTTAATATTTCTTCTTCTTTCTTCTTATCAGCCTATGGACGTTCACTACTGGAGATAGGCCTCCCCCAAGCCTCGCCACAAAGACCGGTCCTGCGCTGCCTGCATAAAGATATTTGTAATAAAGAAATTACGTTTTTTTTAATAGTTATTTTAATCTATTCCTGTTCATTTCTATGTCTCCTAAGTAATATGTGTTCTCACTGCCGAGGTGAAAAACTGTGCTACACGAGAGCAAAGTTTTTTGCATCTCGTGCTGTTGAGTCCGTCACTACGCTCAGGATTCTAACTTTGAATCATAGAATCTTTCACTTGCTCGGGACTGAAAATCAGCACTCGAAACCATAAACAACTTTGCTCTTTTGTTGCACAAATAACTTTTTTTTCCTACCTATGCTGATAGTCTTGAGAGGCTATTTCAGCTTCTCCTTGGCGTGTAGGTGAGCTCACGGGGCTCAAACCGGGAGTGAGAATAAATACTATTGTAACTTGGTATTCTTTACATTAAGTTTATAGTTTAAAAAGTTTTAAAAGCTTCTAAGACTTTCGCGGTCATTAATTTAAGACGCCTGATCTACTAATATCTATGTCTTCATATAATTTTGTCGTGGCACCTTTGATAGAGCGTACTTGTATCTAAAGTATGTTCACAAATGTTAACACGACAACAATGCTTAAGGGTAATTTTTTATCACAAAAAAATGAGGATTTGTCATAGAGATATCAAAACAAAACCTTAAACGCCTGTTATGACGAGATATAACGAGGTTAAATTGTTTGGTAGAAATAAAATTATATGTGGATATCAGAAATAGAAAAGAAAAATGTTAATCAAATATGAGGATACTGGCAAATACGCATACTGCCTCCCAGACGTTAAGCGGATATTTGAGCTCTTAGTATACACTCTGTGTTCTAGAACCGTCTGAACACAAAGTAGTATACTAGAGAAAGAGATTATATCTAAATTTATATCTAGAGAGAGATGACAGGGTATCATGAGACTCGCCAAGTTTGTTCCCTCAGAATTATATGACGTCCTCTCTATCAACAGCGAAATGATTGAGAAGAGGAAGATACTAGAGATAGTTCGTGTAATCACAACTAAATAGGTTTTAAATAAATCGTAATTCAAAACGCCGCAAAACTGTTCAAGTCAAGTCGCTCAGTAATTACGCAATTAAAAATAAATTGAGTCATACTCACGTGGCTTACTCAATAATTTAAATCAAATTATATAATCAATTACATTAAGAAATTTTAAATTCTTTTAACTTGTAAAATAAACTGGTTATTTTATTGTTTACGTTGAAGTAGTATTTAGAATAAACAAAACCGGAATTATTATGCACACTTGTTTGAATATTTAACAGTGTGAATCATAATGTCATTTGACTTATGAATATAAATGAATAACGGTTAAGGAATGATCCGACGTGGTTCCGTCATAATATATTTGTCATCATCACATCACCCGTCCTCCGTTAACTATAACTGCTGCTATTTTGCCAAATATCATGTGCACATGCAATGGATTGCCAATGGTATTTGAGAAAATTGTTTTTCATGATGAGGGAGCAGTGCCGCTGACTTCAAAGGCTACGACAACCACACATCGTCGGTCGGACCGGCCATCTAATGCAATGTTGTTGTTGTTGTAGTCATAGGGTACTCCGCTGGTACATAGGGCCCTCACAAGTTGTCTCCACTTGACCCTGTCTTGCGCTTGCTCTACTACCATTAATTATTTCAATTTATGCTTTAATATTTAGACCAGCGTTTGCTCACAGTTTTAGCTCGCCTCTATGTAGAGTTGTATACTGGTTTTTATACAGGCCACGTTGGCAGTCCTCATCTCACTCTCCACGGTGCGTCGCCAAGTGTGTACAGGGCGACCAGGTCTTCTCCTGCCAAGCGGTTGCCACTCAAACGCGATTGATGCTGCGTTGACTCCGCTGCGCCGTAGAGTGTGTCCTATCTAACACCATTTCCGATGGGTAATGCCTTGGGCGATGGAGTTTTGGTCACCTAATGGTCATCTGATGGTCATCTAATGCAATATAAAAACTAGTCTCTGCAATAAAAACTAATCTCTGATTTGCTTTAGCAATGAAAAATCGGACGATTACGAGATATAGGATCAGTAGTGGGGCTCAAAGAATCAAGAAGTATAGTAGAACAATCGAATGGAGGTAATTTGAGAGTCCTATCGCCCGAATAATCTCGTTTCAGAATTAGCAGTAGACTACAGTTCTCTCAAATTTTAAAATGATCTTTTCTACGCGAATTTTCACTGAGTGCACTATATGACATGTCCTTAAACAAGGTTTGGAAATAGTCCTCAGAAGTCTTCTGAAGTCGTTAGAAGTCTGTGCTTAGCATTGCTGATATGCATTAGCGACGTTAACTAGGTGTTTTCCGAGCGCTATGACATGTCCTTCTTCAAACGAGGCTTGCGGAGAGTACTTAACGGTAAGCAGCGGCTTGGCTCTGCCCCTGGCATTGCTGACGTCCATGAGCGACGGTGACCACTTACCATCAGGTGGGCCGTATGCTCGTCGGCCTACAATGGCAATAAAAAAAAAACACTTCTAGCCACCATCTGGTTATTTGACTTTGATGGCTGTAAAAAAACAAATCCACAGCATTAGAAAGTCAATAAGTAAGCCTAGTTACAAAACACTATTTAGTTCACAACCAGTTCAGTTCAAATTGCAGCAAACGATTAATATATTATGAATTCTGCTACTGCTGCTTACCGTATTTACATATTGGCGTTTGTAACTAGTGACGTCAGCGTGCCAGTTTGACAGCTGCATTCCCGCGCATTTTTATTTCTAAAAACGTGTTGCTAGCTTTAAATTGTTATTATTAAATGCATGTCTCTTTATTTTAATAAATATTAATAATAAATATTTCAAAGTAATAAATAAGTAATAAATATAATAAATAAGTAATAAATATTTCAAAATCAAATTGTGTTTTTTTTTATTATTTAGATGGGTGGACGAGCTCACAGCCCTTCTGGTTGTTAAGTGGTTACTGGAGCCCGTAGACATGTACAACGTAAATGCGCCACCCACCATGAAATTGATTATTTTATTTAATGGTTAATGATTTCAGTTGAATCGTTGGTAGTGAATCTGCTGTCTTATTGAAGTATTTTAATCTTGGTAGTTGTACCCGATCATGGCCCTTTCAATATTTATTAATTATTGAAGTCCTTGCCTACTCAAAGAGGTATAATAGTTACAATTCCATCTCCCACTGCAATATTGAAAACAGGAAACACATAACCTATATTACTTACTGATTTCTTTAAATCTCTTTGCCAATAAAATGAAATAATTCTTAAACCTGACCACCCTTCTGTAATCATATGCTAGTAGCGCGCGGAAACTCGGCGCGGACGCACGCGTTCCATATTCAAAGTTCTTACAATCATATTCTTTCGTAAGTCTTACAGTGTTCTTCTATGGTTCGATAGTGTATTAGTGCAGACTGCTGGGAAGTTCAAGGAATTTTTGCATTGAAGGTTTGTGAAACGAATTACGTAATATTTAATTTGGAATAAAATTGCAATTTAACTTACGAAATGTCTTGAAGTATTGTAGTGTGATAATTTATATTGTAACTATAGAAATCATGGTTTTTGTCGCAATAATTGTTGCGTGATCTATACTATCGTCGATTAACTAGCTGAGGGCTGGTTTTAAGTAATTATCACTTCGCTCTTTAATAGATTAAATGTTTTCAATTTATTCTTTAATATTTAGACCAGTGTTTGCTCAGTTTTATTTCGCCTCTATGTAGAGTCGTATACTGGTTTTTATAATTTCCACTCATTGATATTAATTGAATTTAAGCAATCATTTTATGCCTTAAACTAAATAGATCTATCAAACTTCCTTACAAAGTAAGATAAGAGTTTTTTTTAGTGATTATAGCTTTCATTGAAAAGACTTCAACGCGTGCTTAGAATTTATTTGTTACCAAAAAGTAATATTCAAACTCAGCAAATGGTATATGTGAAGGTCAAACACTTGTTTGCCATAAAATACGTCATGTTTTGATGAAGGGATTCCATTCGGCCGAGGACTGATGAAACGAATATCTATATATTAATACGTGAAGCAAAAACTTTGTATCCCTTTTTACGAAATTTGCGCGGACGGAGGAGTATGAAATTTTCCACACTTATAGAGAATATAGAGAAGAAGTGCACAACGCTAATATTTTTTTTAAAATAATGCATAAAAGATACATTAAATCAATAAAGAAAACATTACCCACACTACATACCATGTAGGTATTTGACGCACACACGCATGCATACTATTTATTTATTGTCAAACTACTATATAGGTCTATTGTCAAACTTTGACGTCTGTGGTCAAATTGAGAATAGATTAAATATTGTTTGTCTTTGTGAATATTTTTATAGTGTACATTGTCTTGGCGAAATTTGTGATTATAGAAGTACTATAAAATACAATCATTAGTGTACAAACTTACAATTCCAATTAATTATAGTTGAATTTCGACTACTGCGGGACCTCTAGTACGTTTAAAGATGTCATATTGTGTTGACTTTGCATTTTTTAAATTGTCATCGAAAGGCTTAACTGCTAGTATTCTTCTCTAGTAGTATTATTCATTGATTCAAATGAGTGTGAGTCGTTGATTATAAAAAAAACCTCAAGTTTATTGAATTTAATAACAACAATTTTATTTATGGCCATTCAAAGCTATGAGACAATGTGTGTGATTCACATAGTCTTTCAGTACAGCTACGATTCAAAACGATAATGGATGAAACGAAAAAGTGACACCGAAAAGAGACAGCAAGATACATTTAAAAGATTTACCCGCGAGAGAATGAGATAGATTACTTAAGGCGGTTTAACTTACGACTGGAACTTAATTTGAAGGCAGACGAATGCACGGCCCATTTGACGGTAAGCAGTCACTGTCGTTCGTGGATATAAATAAACTCAATTCCTATTATAGATATGTCGCGAGTATGCACGGGTGCGTCCCAACATTCTTCATACTTACCACGAAACTATAACTAGTCTGGCCATAAATACTGCTACATAAAAATTTTCCTTTTTTTTTTCAACTTTTTAAATATTTTGATTTTGGAACACGTACCTATATTATTTTAAAAACTTCTTTCGATTTTGCGCCATTTCACATATTTTTTCGTGTTCATTATCAAATTACTGTTAGAACTACAAAGGCTGTTACTGCTCTTAAAGCCACAATTCGTCGAAAACCCCATTAGGAAGCAATAAGTCTTACCGCGAGAAATGAAGAAGGACTCTGTCGCGTAAAATAAAACAAGACCTGAAGCTCGGTGCTTATAGTCGATATTTACAGTTAAAGAGAGTGGATCGATCAAAACGCCTTCTGTCGCGATACGCAGGTGAAAGACACAGAAATATCTTCTTTACCAATGAAAATGCTCACGATTAAAAAACACAACAATAATCAAAATGATAAAGTGTACGCTCACGGTTCTAAAGAAGCTGCTCAAGTGGCCGGAAAGGTACAATGTGGTCATCATCGTGCGTCAGTGATGGTTTGGTGAAGTGTGTCTTATCAACGAGTCATAAAGCTACACTTTTGTGAGAAACTACAGCCAAAGTGTATCAAGATACAGTCTTGAATCATGTTATGAAACCTCACAGCAATAAATTTTTAAAAATATACCGTGGACTTTCCAGCAGGACTCTGCACCTGGTCACAAGGCACGAACTACCCAAGCCTGGCTTGAAACCAACGTTCCGGACTTTATAAGAGCTGAAGACTGGCCCTCATCTAGCCCAGACCTCAACCCTTTAGACTTCAAATTATGGCCAGTTTTAGAGGGCATGGCCTGCTCTAAAGGATCAGATGATATTGAGTATCATAAAAAATCTTTGGAGCAAGCAGTGACAAAATTTCCCTTGGAAACAGTCCGTAAATCCGTAGATTCGTGGACAAGCAGATAAAAGGTCTGTATATGTAAGGCCAGGCCAAAAGTGGCCATTTAGAATAGAATATTTTTTATTTTTTGTTGAAACTTTAATAAATATGTAGGTACAAATTTTAATAATATTACATTACTTCATTAAAAAAAATGCATTTTCATTAGATAGAACTCATATCTTAAGGTGGGTGGCGGCATTTACGTTGTAGATGTCTATGGGCTCCGATAACCACTTAACACCAGGTGGGCCGTGAGCTCGTACACAAATCTAAACAATAACAAAATAAAAATAAAACATATATCCGATCCTTTTCAGTTTAGTTCAGTGACGATTTTAACAAAGAATCTCGTTAAAATTTTTGGAGAAATTTCTAAAATCTTGTTATCAATGAAACTATCAAATATTTTAAGTGTATCCATAAATATCTGGAATCGTTGAGTACAAAGCGAATTCTTGTCACGCCCACTATACGACATGCTAATACAATGAGTCAATATTGCAAGACAAACAGATTTCTGAATCGATTTCAAATTGTGAGCAAAATTCAGTTAGTTATGTTATGACGACGCTTGTACCTGAAAGTAAGTATTGTACTTTTTGACGAAGCATGTTGCTGATAACTCTATTTCTGTAATCTGACGAAGCGTGTTGCGGATAATAACATGTACTTTTAGGTTAGGAATATTGTTATTTTTTTTATATTACCCGATAATTAAAAACGTTAGTTATTTATTCTGTTAGTTATTAGCTGACTTGTGGGGAATATCGGTAAAGGTTTTAGGTCTGTAATAGACATTATTGCTCCTCATCTTGTTAGTATTTATAATGATTGTATTAAGTGTGGTGTATTTCCTGACTTAATAACATAGTAAAGGGATTCCTCTTTTTAAATCTGGTAGTACTGATGACCCCTCTAACTGCAGACCTATTCCAGTACTTCCAACGTTGAGTAAAATTTAAAAAAAATTATTTTGACACAACTTTTAGAACATTTTAATTCAAATAACCTGCTTTATAATAAACAATTCGGGTTTAACAGTGGTCGTTCCACCACTGATGCAGGTGCTTATCTAATCAAAAATATCTTTCAATCTTGGGAGGAGTCGCATGATTGTCTTGGAATTTTCTGTGACTTATCCAAAGCATTTGACTGTGTTGAACATGAAACATTGGTGAGGAAACTACACCACTATGGTATTAGAGATGATGCATTGGAACTTATTACTTCCTATTTATCGGGAAGGATACAAACAGTAGATGTGTGGTTTGTTATTTGTTGTTCGTATTGGCGAGATATTTTACTCCGAACATATAAAACTCAAACACACCATTTCTACAATATCTATCATGTGTACAATGTTATAATATAAACTAAAAAGAGGAAACAACGCTAACCACTACAAGATACAAATTAAAACTAAAATTACTACAATCAACACTTAAATGGACGCGCGCGAATCTCGTCGCATGACGTCACGGGACACCAGCGCGTTCGGGAACCCCGATCGCGTCCGATGACGCCCGAGTGCGTCCGAGTGTTGCACGCTACAGACTACAGATGTAAAAGGTAATAAATAGATCTTCAGGCACCGTGTTGAAAATTAGTGAACCTCAGGGTTCCATCTTGGGTCCTTTTTTATTTCTAATATATATAAACGATTTACCTAGTTTTATTGAGACCCGACACGAGGTCGTATTATTCGCAAGTCTATGACGAAGTGAATGATGCGGTTTCGTATGTGGTTCATTGGTTCCGTATCAATAATCTCTTATTGAATAGTAAGAAAACTAAATGCATTAAATTTACTTTAAAATGTATTAAATCATCTTTTAATGTAAGACAAGTAGATATTAATGTAATTGTTTCTGAGGAATCATTGGAGCTTGTTGAGTCAACTGTGTTTCTTGGTGTAACAGTGGACTCCAAACTGTCGGGGGGCCTCATATTCATAAATTAGCGTATATCATATTCATATTCAGCTCATATTCATAATTAAAAATTAAGCTCAGCTCTGCAGCATACGCAGTAAAAAAAATTAGAATGTTAACAAACGCGGACACGGCTCGTTTAGTTTATTTTAGTTACTTCCACAGTGTCATGTCCTATGGTATTTTGCTATGGGGCAATGCGGCCGATGTGGAAATGATATTCATTCTGTAGAAAAGAGCTATACCCGTTGACTTGCCCGAACGGGCTCTTGACGCTTACCCCACAATGCCTCGACTTTTTTTTTTCCTTCCTTAGCTGAGAGCCCTATGAGGCTATTTCAGCGTAACTTTAACTATAGTAGAATTATTTTGTCCGTGCAGTTTCGGTCCTAAAAAGTCGGAGCGGTGAAGCGAGTATTTCGCTCTCTCTTTCACTCACGAGCCTTATGGACGGGCATAGTGATGCGCATTACTGTTGTCGATAAGCGCTATAATTATTTTGTCGCTGCAGTTTGGGTCATAAAACATAGCCCGGCTAGGGCGGTGAGCATGTTGCGTGGGCGCAACGCCATTATCGATAAAAACAAATGAGTCATCGAAGGCAGGTACACGGCGGCGGGGCGGCATACGAAGGGTGGTGAGACTTTGTTATGTTATAAGTCATTTGTACTTACCTACAAATTATAGTCGAAATGTGTTTTAATGCATTCGTTCTCTGAATTTCTTTAGTGACACAATGGCTACTCCTTTGTTCCGTTTCAAAACGGCAGAATTTATTCAAAATAATATTTTCACGTGTTCGGTGTTGTTATCAACAATGTGTTAAAAATCTTCACTGAAATAAGAATAAATCCCGAAAAGTTAAAAAGTAAATTTCTGCCGTTCTCGTTAACTTGTGCGGCGATATGTGGTGTAAGTGTTAGATTAGTGATTTTTTCTTTCATTTTTATCACTATCAATAATCAAAATAACTAGACTAATATTCTCACTAAATAAACAAAAATCATAGGGATAACGCTTACTATTACTAAGAAGAATAAAAATTAGTGCAACAGTTCTCATTCACACAGTGAACTTACTTTCGTTTTACAGATTTTTTTGATCTACGTACCATACAATACAAAAAAAAACAATTGCTATACAACATAGTACTTCTAAAGTCCTTTCTAAAAAGGTATAAAACTTGTACATTGGATCGCATTGCAATATTCAAAGGTAAACAAAAAAAAGTATCACAAAATGGCGGGTCTAATAAAGGCTTGGTACACACTGAGTGCGTGATCCGGAAATACGTCAGAAATACGCTATGTTTCATGTTTTTTTTATGTATTAGTGAAATTTTGCGAAGTGGACGACGAGTGGATATTTAATGCTATAAAACAACAACAAACAAATAAAATTTAGCAATCTATGTGGTCCCTTGTCTCCCGGCCGCCATCTTGGAAAAAGGGGTGAAAACACTTTTTTCGCGATATCTTGGAAACTATGCGTCTTACAAAAATTTTGTAGTCATAATTTGTAGCAAATAGTTTTGCCTACAAATATAAGTATACAACTTTTGCCCAAAATAAAAAATTAAAGAAGTTATAAGCAAAAAAGTAAGAATTTTTTTATAAAAAATTATATAAAAAATTCTTTTTTGCTCGACTTTTATTTATCGCAAATATATTCTTACAAAATTTTGATTTAATTCGTACAACTTTACTTATTCATTCCTAACTCTTTTCCCCGCCACCCATGAGGTAGAGTCTGTAGGCGCGTTTTTTTTTACGTGGTATCCCCAGTAGGCCTAGTCCACGGACATCTTGCTTATATATTTTAAATTTCACAAAAATTAAAACCACCTACTACACCATAACAAATAATTAGTTTATATTTCTACCCTGTATGATGTTATAAAAACTTAAAATACTTAACAAAGATTTCGTAGGATAGCCCGCAAACCGTATGCAATCAAGTTTTAACAAGTTTCTGCGGATAAAGGTGATCGATGATAGTAATTTTTATTTTTTATTTTACAATTTTACCTTAATTACATTGCACCAGAAATTATTTTAAACATTAGGAAAAAAATTCCATGCAGTTTTAAAATATTATACATACGTTGAAGTTTTCTTTACTTTCTTGTTTTTAACTTAGGGCATTTTACAGCATTTTCCTAGCATTTTATAAGAAATTACTGATGTAAGAATCATCATTTTTATATAACATGGAAATACGTATATAATTATTGTTCAAATAGTTGTGTTTGCATGCAAAAAATGCAATAATCGGACCTTAAATTAATATTTTTTAAATTAATATTAACTAATAACATTTCAATGGACTAATGGTACATGTGGTGTGTGTGTTTTTTTTTTAAATTTTTATTGCCCTTGTAGGCAGACGAGCATACGGCCCTGGTGGTGAGTGGTTACCGTCGCCCATGGACTTCAGCAATGCCAGGGGCAGAGGCAAGCCGCTGCCTACTGCTGTGTGGGGTGGGTGACAGAGGGTCAATTCCTCTATTTATGGTACTCAATGTAGCAGCCTTCGATGCACAAGTTCACCGCGCAGGTGCTGCACCTCCACACCGTCGTGCGACGCACTTTGGCTGCGTGACACATCTTACAGCGCTGCGATCGCTCATTTTTTACAGGCAAATGCATCTGCGATGGTGCAGCTGGTGCCATTGGTTCTATTGGCCGAGGAATTGCCCTAGGTCCACACACTTGCAGTAGCTCCTTCACCAACTGCAGCCGAAACTCACGATTTCCAATGACTTGAGTGCGGTTGTGGTTGAACAAAACAAAGGAATTATGTATTGACACATTGACCAATCGGCGGAAGAGTTTTTTGTACCAGATGATTTTTCTCACTTTCTCCATAGGGTAGGCTTGCAGCATTTGATCTTTATGGTTTAAGCCATCCATAGAGAGGTTGTAGTCAAGTACTACTTGGGGTTTGTATCTATAGTACCCATATTTTTCAATTCCGTCGATTTTTACTTGGTGGAATGTGGAGATCATTGCAACTACGTTTTTGTCCATCCACACTTCTACACTCAAGTCTTTGGTCGTGCTGAAAGCCACCTCTCCCGCTTTCATGTTTTTTTTTGCCTTTTCTCTTAAGCCTTCCGGAACAAACTCCCTGATGAGTCGGAGAGCGCCCATCGAATCTGTTTTGTGCTTCACTTTGAGGATCCGAGATAGAAGTGGCGCGTTATAAAAATTGTCCATAACGAGTGTATGGCCTCTATTAAATAAAGGTCTCATCAAAGTGAGCACAATCTTAGAAGTAGCACTCTCTGGCTCATCCCCTTCCTCATGCTCTTCAACCGGTTCTTGCACCCCCACCTGCGCAACATGAATGTGTCCCTTGCCCGAGTAAACCTCCATCCTCCACAAATAGCCGGTCCTCGACTCGTACAACTCGTAGCTTTTCATACCTACTCTCGCTTTTTTTGTGGCAATTTTTTGCGAAAATGTGAGTCGCCCCTTCCATAAAAGGAGTGACTCGTCAATTGCCACATTTTGCTCAAGTATGTATAGGGAGCTAAATTTTTCATTTAGGTGCTCAATGACGGGCATAATTTTGTCGAGTCTGTTGGAAGGCACGGGCAAGGACGCGTTGTTTACAAAATGTAGACAACGTTTGATTATCAAAAACCGGTTGTAGGGCATGATGTCACCGAAATTCCCAATTCGGAGTTCATCTAATTTGGGATACCAATATTCTCGCTCCACATTGTTTGTTACCAGCGACTGCAACATGATAATAGCCAAGAACTTTTTTATGTCGTCATCGGTAACGTCCTGCCACCGTTTCAGCCTGGAGTTGGGCTTCTCATTACGCCTTAACATTTCACCACCATACCGATTGGTCTCGCGGACTATGTGGGCGATAATATCGGCATCCCAAATTTTCAGAAAGACTCCCAAGGGAGTGAGTTCCGCGCTTTTAAAAGTTGGGCCAGTAGACGGAACAGTAAAAACTTCCCTGACTCCCTCGAAATTCTCCGCATCGCATCGCCAATCGAAGCTGAGCAAGTCTTGATCGGGTCCGGGATCTAAGACGGTCCGAAGGGCTAAGTCGGCTTCAGCATCAATACTATTTATTGCCTCAACTAGCGACGGGGCCGCTAAGCTGTCACTGTCCACTGGATATTCGTCGACTTTCCTTGGCTTCAAGGTAATATCGACAGGATCTTCTTCAAGTTCAACTTCGCTGCCTTCGCCAGGCTCTTTGAAGTCGCGCTTGATATGTACTTCGACATCTGGGGTAAGTAGGTGAAGAAGTTTTAATGAAATCATCTTATAGAGGCGACACATTCAATGCAAACCATAGTCTAACTTACCAAACTCGTAAGCGCTCCTCCCAGAGCCGGATGTCGTTGTTGAAGTAGTAGGAGCTGAAAAATTCATAAATTTTTGTGAAATTAGTCAATGTCCAAAAAAAAGCAAACTTTTAATATGATTAAAATAACTTAAAGTATTGCGTAAGCCAGAGCAAAAAACTGATTTCTGCTATAGTAGGAACTGTTAATCTTACCCATGACAGGTTCTTCAGCGGTCCGTGCAGGCGTGTCAGCAGACTGCACCGTCTGGGCAAGCGGTGGCTGCGGGATCATGAAGTCGGGAGTTGTGCCCTCAATAACATAATCGTCCTCCTCTTCCTCCTTCGTGATTTCTGGATTATAAAAACGAGGATATATAATACATAAAAAACAATGTTTTTGAAAATATATAGATAGAGATGCGAACGTTGTAACTCTATAGTAGGAACTGTTAATCTTACCCATGATAGGTTCTTGAGCGGTCCGTGCAGGCGTGCCAGCAGACTGCACCGTCTGGGCAAGCAGTCGCAGCGGGATCATGAAGTCGGGAGTTGTGCCCTCCATAACATCATCGTCCTCCTCTTCCTCCTTCGTGATTTCTGGATTATAAAAACGAGGATATATAATACATAAAAAACAATGTTTTTGAAAATATATAGATAGAGATGCGAACGTTGTAACTCTATAGTAAGTAGGAACTGTTAATCTTACCCATGACAGGTTCTTGAATGGTCCGTGCAGGCGTGTCAGCAGACTGCACCGTCTGGGCAAGCGGTGGCTGAGGAATCATGAAGTCGGGAGTTGTGCCCTCAATAACATAATCGTCCTCCTCTTCCTCCTTCGTGATTTCTGAATTATAAAAACGAGGATATATAATACATAAAAAACAATGTTTTTGAAAATATATAGATAGAGATGCGAACGTTGTAGCTCTATAGTAGGAACTGTTAATCTTACCCATGATAGGTTCTTGAGCGGTCCGTGCAGGCGTGCCAGCAGACTGCACCGCCTGGGCAAGCAGTCGCAGCGGGATCATGAAGTCGGGAGTTGTGCCCTCCATAACATCATCGTCCTCCTCCTCCTCCTTTTTGATATCTGGAGTATAAAAACGAGGATATATAATACATAAAAAACAATGTTTTTGAAAATAGATAGAGTAATATAGACAGAGATGCGAACGTTGTAACTCACCCACACAATTATCGTGTGAACGTTGTAGCTCCCACGGCTGAGGTACATGTTGGGGAGGTACAGTCGGTACCCCCGGTAAAAGTGGGAATGAGCCCCAGACTTGCGTGTCTTCTTCCCTGTCTTTTCCTTTTCCCTTTACTTTTCTGTAAATAAATAATGTAATGCTGACCGGATAAGAACATGTTTGACACTAACAAGCTAGCGACATGTAAAACTTTGAATTTACTTACTTTGGCTCTGGAGCATCAGACGTCCTAAAGTTGTCTACTTGTCTTTTTTGCATGAGCTCCGCAAGGTGTTTTTTTTAACCAGAGACAACTTGACCAGATTTTTACTGTCCAAAGCCCTTGTCACTTTGAGAGTATTTAGTTGCTCCAGCAAGGAATTTGGACTGAAAACAGAAATCCAATGAATGAATTCTGTTTGAACAATTTGATATAATAAAGGGTAATTATGTTGAATCTTACCGCGATTGTTCTACGGACGGGATTAGGCTCCACAGCGTTTCCACTCGCAGAACTAAAAATGAAAATGAAATTTAAAATTAAAGATTAGTAGAAAAGCTTACGCTGGACCACCTCCCCGACCACCTCTCCGACCAGCTCTGCAACTTATATTAATTACCTCTTCCTCTTGTCATTTTTACAGCACTTGATACATGCAATACAACTAAACAATAAAATAGAACCAAGCCAAGCCCAAAAAAATTCAAAACTTTTTTAAGTCCTAAAATACTTTATCTGCTTTTGACTTAGTTTCTATGCATCGGACGCAAAAAAACTTACTGGGTCGATTTTGATGGCTGCAATGAGATCTACACGCTCAGACAAAAAAACAAGTAAAAAAAAACAATCTAGTACGTATATAAAACCAGCAAAAAAATACACTCAAACGCAGTTTTCATTGCCAAATGTTACATTTAAAAACGCGTACAAAAAAAATTTGGTTCGAAAATCAGATCTCTCATAGTGCCCCAGCCTTAAACAGCACCAACGATTCAAATTTGAAATTCAAAATTCTGTCATAAAAAATCGGAGCGGTGAAGCGAGTATTTCGCTCTCTCTTCTACTCACGAGCCTTATGGATAGGCATAGTGATGCGCATTATTGTTGAAAAGCGATATCGATAGTGTATTCAGTTTTGTCATTTTGTGGGTTAGTGATAAAAATGAAAGAAAGAATCACTAATCGAACACTTATACCACATATCGCCGCAACAAGTTAACGAGAATGGCAGAAATTAACAATTTGTAACTTTTCGGGATTTATTCTTATTTCAGTGAAAAATTTTAACATATTGTTGATAACAACAAGTGCAAATATTATTTTGAATAAATTCTGCAGTTTTCATACAAAACAAAGGAGTAGCCATTGTGTCACTAAAAAAATTCATAAGAGAACGAATGCATAAAAACACATTACTCTTCAACATAATGTACTATAATTTGCTGGTAAGTACAGATGACTCTTAACATAACATGTCTCACCACCCTTCGTATACCACCCCGCCGCCGTGTACCTGCCTTCAATGACTCTTTTGTTTTTTCGATAATGACGTTGAACCCGCGCAACATGCTCACCGCCCTAGCCGGGCTATGTTTTATGACCCAAACTGCACGGTCAAAATAATTCTACTATAGTTGACACCACAGAAATAATATCAAAATAGAACGGTGAAGTGGGCGTGCACCCGTGCCAAAGTCATGCACTATATTGCATGATTTTCTAAACACGCTCTCATTACGGAACGTGAGTCCCGCTCCTGCGCTTGCAACGTAAAAAGATAGACAAATTGACACAAATATGCCTTATTGTGCTGTGGCAAACTGCAAAAACATAAGTGGCGAAGCGAATATGAAGAAAGGAGATATTTCATATCATCACTAAGTAATGAAGTTCACTAAAAAGTCTACTTTTTGAGAAACTAAATACTGGTTCTACTTTTTATTTATTTATTTTTTCTTGCTTAGATGTGTGGACGAGCTCACAGCCCACCTGGTGTTAAGTGGTTACTGGAGCCCATAGACATCTACAGCGTAAATGCGCCACACACCTTGAGATATAAGTTCTAAGATCTCAATATAGTTACAACGGCTGCCCCACCCTTCAAACCGAAACGCATTATTGCTTCACGGCAGAAATAGGCGGGGCGGTGGTACCTACCCGTGCGGACTCACAAGAGTTCCTACCACCAGTACTTTTACTATGTTCGTTAAATACGATCTATAATGCGGAATTTACATTACAAAATTAGTGTCATGCATGTTGAACTCAGTTTCACGAAAGCAGTTTCGATTAATGCGAAAGTAATTTCGTAAAAAAATTAGTGTCGCGAAATCCACAGTATCGCAGTAACTAAAGAAGTGCTTAAGTACCTAAAAACTTTAAAAAAGGCTATCAAGAAAATAGACGTTGGTAGATTCGAGGATGGTTAACAAGAAGGCATTTAGGTGCAATGAAATTAGTCTCTGAATTACCAGATGAAGATCCTAAGAGCTATAAAAACTATTTTCGAATGAGTGAAGATAATTTTGATTTTTTACTGTAGATGTTTCGGGTCCCAGAGACACTCTTGTCGTTGATATTCATTAATGAATGCTATATTTTTATCTGTACTCCATCCATTTCCAAGGCTTGAAGCGCGCGCGAACTAAAAATACACACGTCCGCACAGCGCAGGCCCTTTCGCGACATTAGTTTTACGTCGCGTCTACACTATGAAATTAGTTGCATGACACTAATTTCACCAAAAAATCGCGCAGGGCACGAAACTTATTTGCATTCATGAAATTAATGCATGCATTACGAAAATACTAAATTACACGTAGTTTAAACTATGGAGTTCGTAATCTACGGAAAAAGTTAATCGATTTAACCTGTGTCGTAATATCAATTCGAAAATGTGGAGAGATAAACTAAACTTCGATCAGTGCTTTTTTCATGGCAATATTATCAGTTTCGTTCACTACTCATTCATTCTTTTAATCATTTTTATGATTTTTATTATTAAGGCAATAAATATACGCGACAGTGACGTTAAAAAAGAATTAATCCAATTTTATACATAGGTATGTACATACTGATCGGGATTTTTTTTATTTTGTTGTTATAATATATTTAATAATAATATGTAATAAAATGAGTGAAAATAAGAAAAGAGTTGCGAATTTTACGATTGCCGAAACGGAACTTTTAACGACGCTAGTAAAAAGATATTCGAATGTGTTAGCAAATAAAACAACAAACGTTGTAAACAATCATTTAAAAGAAGAAACATGGAAAAAGCTCGCAGAAGATTACAATAGCTCTTCTGGAATGTGCCTAAGAGACGCGAAAACTCTGCGGGCTAAATACGAAAATTTAAAAAAGACCTTAAAACGAAAATATAGTATCCATAAAAGAAGCCTCTATTGCACTGGAGGTGGCCCTGGACCATCGCAGGATTTCAATCTAACTCAGGAAGAGGAAATAATAATGGAGCTAGCTGGGCCAAGTGTGAAAGGATTGTCTCCACGATTTGATTGTGATAAGGTACATTTCTACATATTTTCCGATCGACTAACGGTGCTAGGTACTTCAAGCACCGGTCACCGTTCTCGTCGAACCCGTCGCTTGCGACGAAGGGCTCGACGAGTAAATTAACTCTCAGACACAGCCCACTGAGTTTCTCGCCGGATCTTCTCAGTGGGTCGCGATTCCGATCCGGTGGTAGATTCTGCGAAGCACGGCTCTTGCTAGGGTTCGTGTTAGCAACGTCATCAGGTTTGAGCCCCGTGAGCTCACCTACTAAAGTTAGGGTTATGCTGAAATAGCCTCTCAAGGCTCTCAGCTTAGGAAGGAAAAAAAAAAAAAATCTACATATTAAAAGTAATAATATGAATACCCATTTCAATATTTTGACTATTCTAAAGACTCTTTACATTTTGAATCCTTACCTGATTTTAGGCAAACTGCATAAATTATATACTGGGCTTAATATAGATTAATCAACTATAACTATGAAAAACTAAATGTAACTAGGCCAAAGTGCTACAAAGTATTTTCTCAATCAATGTTTATTATATATCACATGTTTTTTTTAGATACCATAACCTGTCCCAAGTCAAAATTATAATGACATTTGCTTTATTTTAGGTGGACAAATTTAAGTTACACATCCAAGACACACCTCCAGTTTCTACCAGTTATTTAGAACATACCCCCAATCGCTATTCTGAAAAAGAAACGGTCAACACCGAAGAAATCCAGAGAGTTTCAAGAACACAATGGAAAATTATGGTGACTTGTCACAAAAGAAAAAGGATGTAGCTAATGCTCAACTAAAACACTTGGAAGAAAAAGCAAAACAAGACAAAATAGAACATGAACTTAGATGTGAACAAATAAGGGACAAAGCCCAACAGGAAAAAAAAGAACATGAATTGAGATGTGACTTGTAAATGTTAGAAATATTGTTGTAGAAAAAGGAATTAAATAAATAAAAAATAAACACTATGTAAAAGTTGTTTTATTTTTAAAACTATTACAATAATTAAACTATTTTAGTTTTTATAATGCAAGATCTATTTCTTTGATGTAACATACTAAAATAACTATTTATTAACAATTGTGTTTTTAAATGATTGTTGTTAAGAGATAACAACAATCATTTAAAACTATTTCAGTTTTAAATTATTGTTGTTATCCCTTAACAAATTTCCGTTATCAACATTTATTGGGTGGCTAGACAAATCTATTGAATTTTCTTCTATGTTCAAACTTGGAATTCCATCTCTGTTATTTATGTATATATTATGCAAAATGTACAGGCAACAATAATGTCTTGTACTAACTCTAGATTTACTCTCATACCAATTGATAACACAGGAAAGCGTCTTTTCCATATTCCAAAGCACCTTTCTATACAATTTCTAGTGCGAATATGAGACTCATATTCGAAAACAGCACACAAACGACTGTTATAGTAACCGGCAAACATCGTGAGCAAATGACCTTGGCTGCGCAGAACCGAATTTTAGATCACTTTGGTGGTGAGGGTGAGGCGCGACGGCAGGGGAAATCGTATCGAGCGCGTTATTGGTAGATCAGTCGAACCTTGCGTAAAGTACGCTTGCGTACAGTGAAAAATCTATCGTTATTAATCGTTAAGTTATATTTTATTATAATTGCTTGTTGACTTTGTTGCCATTGCTATTTGTTGAGTGTTTGTTGATTTTTTATAAAAAATACACTATGCCGCGACAAACTGGTGGAGTATTCAAAAGAAAGGGTAGAAAAATTGTGTACGACGTATATTGCTTCATTATAAAACAGGGGAAGAATGATATTATGGAAAAAGTAAAACAGACTTCGGAAGCAACAAAAACATCAGTGAGTACTGTTAGGTGCATTATTAACGAAGCTAAAGGCTCTGGCTTGCTCATCGTGCTTGGGACTCCGGGTAAGAAAAGATCAGGGAAGAAGAAAGTTACCGGAATGGATAGTTTCGTTCAATCTGTAATAAAAAGGCTTCGAAAATTTTAAAGAAGATATACATTTTAATGGCTCGGAATGAAGTTTACGACGAATTATGAAAGAGCTAGGCTTCAGATGGAAAAAAAAAACAGAAAATAATCGGAAGCTGGTAATTGAAAAAAGTAACATTCGATTACTACGAATCGAATATCTTCAAAAAATAATTAATTATAGACAAAAAAGAAGATCGAACCGACCGAGTCGTAAACTACACCGATGAGCCCTATGTCGACTTAACACGATGATGGCGACTCGGGTGATGAAAACAGTGATGATGATAATGGTCAAGATTATGATAACGAAAAAAAAATTACAAATACCAGCTTCGCTTCAACTGAACGAAGACCTGGCAACAGCTCTAGTTTTGACTTAATAGAAGGAATATCTATTTTACCCCAAGATTAAATTATTACAATTATTAACCTATATTTTTTGTTGATGTTCTAATAAATATATAAATAAATACATATGTTGATTTTAATAATTTAATTGCATTATGACGCAGAGTAAATAATATTTTTGCACGTGAGTGTACCATGCGCAAACTTACCCCCACTACGTCAACAAATGCTCAAGAAGTTTGCCGGCTATTATACTAAAAATAGTACTATCATGACTAGCACCAGGCCACCTAGTATGCAACATCAAAAATTTTAGGTTGGACATTTAATGAAAAGTATCCATTCCTATTTCTATTATGCTCTAAATTTTGCCCTCCTGGGGATTGTAAACGAATATGTGTACAGACTAGAGCACCATATACACAAGGAAATCTAGCAATAGAACAAAAGCCAGTTTGATTTTGTTGTTGTTCAATTGGCGAAAGATGAAGTTTAAGATGGTTAAATCTGTCGGCTGCAATAGCTTTTGTTACTCTTTTAATTGTTATTCCTGCTGTAGTTTGATGAACTCCACTGAAATCTCCAGCTGCTATTTGCATACTTCCAGTTGCATAGAATCTTAGTGTAAGCAGAAGTTGGTTCATTGGGGACAATGCATTGTTCCGGAAATAATAAAAATCATTGATATAATAAAATTGTTTCTAATATAATGAATTAATTATGACAAGCAATTAAAAAACATGCAATGAAATACAGAAATATTCAACAAAAATAGCCTGTGTTTACCTACTGTACTTCTACACAAGTTATATAATTTTTTTGGTAATTTATCTTTTCATTTTGAAAGCAATTTATTAAGTATTCGATTTTGATGTAATTAAAATAATATTTACCGTGAAGCAGAATGACGAATTTGGTTTCCAATTTCACATAAAATAGCTTGTGCTGATGTTTTGGAAACACGAAAACGCCGTATGAATTTTAAAACGTCCCACTCATACCATTGATTGTTTCTTGTACGAATAACGTACTATATAACGTATATATATGTGGGGAGTGTTATTTTTATTACGTTTTTTCAATTTGTTTTTTTTTTTAATATTTATTTTGTGCCTGTTGTACCTTAAGTATTAATGGCAACATTCTATTAGGTTCAGAAAAAGATAGTAGTTTAAGGTTAGAGAGGGAAGTTCAAAAATGGAATAGTTTTAGAAAAGACGTGTACGAAGCGATTGTGAAGTAAAATAAAGAATTTCGCTATATTCATCCCACTTTTACTTATGAACGATCCCACAACTATTTTGGGGGCTCGTCCGGGATTGAGAAAAGTATCAGTGTGGAAGAACTATGAAGATTTACGAAGATATTATCAACAAAATACAAGCAACCGGCAAGTCATTCTGAATTTGTTTTACCAACCCGCGCTAGAATAAAACTAAGGTAGTAGTACAACAGTTTGTTCAAAGTCATTCAAGAAATCGAGCACGTTAGACTGTATTACCGATACAATCGCTGCACCGAATGCTTCGGGATGCGGATTATGATCCGATGTTTGAAATGCATATTTGAAAAAATGCTTCGGGACACTGTTTATTACGTCATTATAAATTAATATTTTTTACGACTAAATATACGAAGATGAAATGAAAATAGGATGTTCAAGACGGCAAGTTTTACGATTACTGCACTTTACGAGTAACGATTATTCGCGTTTTACGAAGAAAGTTATTATGATGATAAGAAGATTTTGCGAATATTAAGACTTAACGAATATCAGACGTTGCACATACGACTTGACATTACGACTTAACAAAAAATTTACGAATAACATTTTATAAGAAGGTTAAAAACACAAGAACATCGATTTATTTCGAAAATTCAAAACTTAGGTAAGGACCCATTAAAGATGCCGCCGAAGAAGGATATTAAAGAAGCAGAAGATCGCGAATCTCGAAATGACCCACCTTATATCCCGTTCCGTGATTTGGAGGAGTCAATAACAACTTTTAGTGGCGATGATACTTACCCTATATTATTATGGTTTGACGAATTGGAGGATACGGCACAACTGATGAACTGGACGGAAACCGAAAAACTTATCTATGCAAAACGCCTGCTTCGTGGAACTGCTAAGTTATTTTTACGGTCACTAGGAGGTGTGAAAGATTGGGCAAAGCTAAAGAATGAACTCGAAGAAGAATTTGGTCCGAAACTAAATAGTGCTGCTATACATAAGAATCTCAGTTCACGAAAAATGAAAAGTGATGAGACGTACCAGCAGTATTTTCTCCACATGAAAGAGTGTGCACTTCACGGTAATATTGAAGACGATGCTCTTATAGAATATGTTATCGATGGCATCCGAGACAGTGAGTCTAACAAATCTATGTTGTATGGTGCATCAAACCTTAAAGATTTCCGTAAGAAATTGAAGGACTACAGTGATATGAAGAATAAAATATCAAACCGCCCCACTACGTCTAATACCACTCCTCAACGTCCTCAAATTCGAAGAAACTACAACGGGAAGCGATGCTTTAACTGTGGTGACTTAGATCATCAAGCACCAGCTTGTAAGAAGGGTATCAAATGCTTCCGATGTAATGAATTTGGCCATAAGGGACCAGAGTGTACAATCAAACCAAAGAATACTTTAAATATTCAAAATAATACAAGTATAAAAATGAATAGTACAGAAGGGAAAGTAAATGTTACAGAAGACATAAGAGAAGTTAGAGCTCCATACAAGAAGATAAAGATTAATGATGTTGAAGTGACAGCCTTAATCGATACTGGAAGTGACGTTAATTTGATCAAAATATCTGAAGTTGAGAACATTCTAAGAGACCAATCAAGCTATACTAGAGATTTCACAATTAATTTAACTGGAATTGCTGGAAAAGAACTACGTACTGAAGGAGTTTTGAATGCCATACTTACAATTGATGATTACTACGCTGATATTAAATTCCATGTAGTCAAAGATGATGCTATACCTGTCAAAGTTATATTAGGAAATCCTATCCTGAAGGACTTTGAAGTGAATTTTACAACAGATGGCATTTTTCTTGAGAAGATTTTACAATTAACTATATCGGCTGAAGAGAGTGTTACTGATTTTAAAGATTGTGAAAACAAAGAAATTGAAAATAAGTTAACAAAGATGATAGAAGAATATAAACCTAACGAACCAAAGAAAGAAACAAATATTGAAATGAAAATAGTACTTACCGACGAAGACCCAATTCACCAGAGTCCACGGCGACTATCACCGCTGGAAATGAAAGTCGTTGACGAACAAATAAAAGAGTGGTTAGACCAAAAGATTATACGACCAAGCAAATCAGATTACTCAAGTCCTATTGTACTAGCCAAAAAGAAGAATGGGACCTACCGACTTTGTATAGACTACAGAAGATTAAATAAGAAAATTATAAGAGATCGATTCCCATTGCCGCTTATCGAAGATCAGATAGACAGACTGAAGGGTGCAAAAGTTTTTACGACATTAGACTTAAAGAATGGATTTCTACATGTGAACGTTCACCGCGACAGTATAAAGTACACAGCCTTTGTAACGCCTCGAGGGCAATACGAGTTTATAAAAATGCCGTTTGGGTTGTGTACGGCACCATCGGTGTTCCAAAGATACGTCAATTACATTTTTCAAGACCTCATTTCAGATGACACCGTTCTAGCATATTTGGATGATCTAGCAATACCAAGTAAAACACAAGATGAAGGGCTGGATAAATTATTAATAGTTTTTAAGAGAGCTGAAGAATACGGATTAATGTTTAACTGGAGCAAATGTTTATTCATGAGGAGAGAAATAGAGTACTTAGGCTACATCATTCAGGATAACGAAGTAAGACCATCAAAAGAAAAGATTGCAGCAGTTTCAAAATTTAAGACACCTAACCATTTAAAGTCCCTACAGTCATTTCTAGGACTGTCCGGGTACTTTAGAAAATTTATTAAGAATTACTCGATAATTGCAAGGCCACTGACCAATCTACTGAAGAAAAACGCTGAATTTTATTTTAGTGATGAGTGTGAGAAGGCTTTTAGTGAGTTAAAACACATCCTGTGCAGTTCGCCCGTTCTGCGTATCTATGATCCTGATTTGGTAACGGAGCTACATACAGACGCGAGTGTAGAAGGCTATGGAGCTGTTTTATTACAAAAGAGCCCAAAAGACAATCAAATGCATCCGATCTATTACATGAGCAAAAAGACGACATCTATCGAAAGAAACTACCATAGTTATTACCTGGAGATATTAGCAATTGCTGAAGCTGTTAAGAAATTCCGCGTATATCTTTTAGGAATTCGATTTAAAATTATCACAGATTGCTCTGCTCTGACTAAGACGTTACAAAAGAAAGATCTACCTCCGCGTGTTGCGCGCTGGGCCCTACTTCTTGAAGAGTACAATTACGACATAGAGCATAGGCCTGGAACAAGACTTAAACATGCTGACGCGTTAAGCAGAAACCCGATTTGTATGATATTAACAGAAACAGCAGCCCGACTTAAGAAAGCACAAGACGATGATCCGCATACTAACCTTTTAAAGAAAATGTTGGAAAAAGGACCCTATCAAGATTATCTTATAGAAAGAGGAATACTTTGTAAGGAAAAAGATGGTACGAGACTTATTGTAGTTCCAAAGAAAATGCAATTTGAAATCATAAGAAAAAAACACGATCATGGACATTTTGGGATAATTAAGACGGAAGAACTTGTGAAAAGAGAATACTACATAGAGAACCTGAAAGAAAAGATTAGAAAGATTATAGATAATTGTGTGGAATGTATTCTTATTTCGCATAAGAAAGGAAAGAAAGAGGGATACTTACATCCGTTGGATAAAGGAGATGTTCCGCTGGCGACATATCATATTGATCACCTCGGTCCACTGACATCAACCCATAAAAATTATAAGCACATCCTAACTGTGGTGGATGGATTTACTAAATTCACCTGGATCTACCCTACGAAAACTTTGTCCACAGAAGAGACGTTAGATAAGTTAAGAATCCAACAACAAACATTCGGCTCACCACAAAAGATTATTTCAGATCGTAACGCCGCATTTACATCGACAAATTTTCAGGAGTACTGTAAAGAGGAAGGTATTACTCATTACACTATTACTACTGGACAGCCACGAGGAAATGGCCAAGTCGAGAGAATCCACCAAGTAATCATAAGCGTCTTAAGTAAGCTTAGTGCTGATGATCCGACGAAGTGGTATAGACGAATTTCAGGAGTACAACGCTGTTTGAATAGCACGTACCAGAGAAGTATTGGTATGACACCTTTTGAACTTCTTTTTGGGACAAAGATGAAAGACAAAAATGAAGATATTATGAAGCTGATAGAAGAAGAGGAAATACAAAATTACAGTGCGAAACGAAATGAACTAAGAACTAAAGCTAAAGAATCTATCAAGAAGATACAAGAGGAGAATGTCAAAAGCTACAATATAAAAAGGAAAAAGGCTATAAATTACGAAGTAGGTGACTTGGTTGCTATCAAGCGAACTCAATTCACCCAGGGAAGTAAGCTGTATCCAAAATTTCTGGGGCCTTACGAAGTAGTGGCTAAGAAGCACCATGACCGGTACGCTGTAAGAAAAGTCGGCGACGGTGAAGGTCCTATTAATACTACCAGCTCGGCTGACCTAATGAAGCCTTGGGTCGTGGATGAAGATAGTTCATCTGGGTCAGATGAATGACCAGGATGGCCGTGTGGGGAGTGTTATTTTTATTACGTTTTTTCAATTTGTTTTTTTTTTTAATATTTATTTTGTGCCTGTTGTACCTTAAGTATTAATGGCAACATTCTATTAGGTTCAGAAAAAGATAGTAGTTTAAGGTTAGAGAGGGAAGTTCAAAAATGGAATAGTTTTAGAAAAGACGTGTACGAAGCGATTGTGAAGTAAAATAAAGAATTTCGCTATATTCATCCCACTTTTACTTATGAACGATCCCACATATATATATATATATATACATATACAGTCAAAACCGTTTACTGCGACATCGTTTAATACAACATGCCGGTTATAATAACCTAGAACAAAGGTCCCGGCTGAATGCCATATGACCGCCTTATTAAAAATATTGCTTTCTACGACATTGGTAATAACGACATACCTCATAAAACGACCACATTTAACTAATATTTCGAAGAATTAGATCTGTTAGAACGACTGGCTAAGCTGTATTGTAAACAATTTGAATAGGTATCTACATTTGTCTTCAATGGCTTTTAAAATCAGGAAAGAAAACAATAGGATTTAGTTTAGTGTAGGGTATTTTCTAATTCTTAGAAATAAAACACGTGCATGCGGTAGTCAAAGCCCACTTCTTCATATCTCTTCAGTTAGTTTGTTACTTATCTATAGACAAGACGCACCAAAACTTTGTGGAGTTATTCGTGAAACTTTCAAAATTTCGCAAAGAAAAAGAAAACAAATTAATATTGAAGAAAAATCGCGTATTATGTAAATATATTTTTCCAATAATTCCCTATCGATTTGTTTGTACTTGCGCGATACACATTAAACATCACCGGTTGTTACGACTATCGGTTTTTACGACTGAATATGAGCAGTCCCTTCGATGTCGTTATAACAGATTTTGACTGTATATATATATATATATAAACCATTTAAATCATCGATATCTGAATCTGAATCACTATTGTATTATTCCATGTTACTGGTTAATAACAAAAACACCCAAATACAAAATCTTTTAACGTTATTGAAAATGACATATTTACATCTAATCCATGAAGGAAGGTTTAAATGCTACTCTGGGAAGGTTTAAACATGGTTTAAACTTATTGATAGTTTAAGCTGTGTTGGGTCGATGATCTGTCATTGATATTACAAAAGAAACGAAAAGGACAGATTTAAACTGTGTTCTTTAATTTAAACTACGATTGACATTACGGCCCAAAATGAAATTAACGTGAAACTGTGGGCGTGGCTTCTCAAAAAATGACACGCGCGAAATGCTAGCGAACAAGTTTTAGTAACCGTTCTGTCTTGTTTTATTTCTGTGGTTGACACATTTTGCTCATGTTTTTTACTATTCCGGCTGATGATTAGTTGATCTAACATATTAATCGCATTTAGTATGATAAAACAGGCAAAAAATAACAAAAAATGAGAGTAAAATTATGGCGTCAGCGAACAAAGCAAACGCCAAAATGTACCGCCAAATGTATCAGGTTTAGACAAGGCTAAATTTTGTTTCTCATGCTGAAACCTTTATTTCTATGTATTAGTAGAGATAACTTACCTTATAAATAACAAAACACCACGTAAATACACTCACCAAAAGTATTAAAATTATTGGAATTATGTCAATATCACAATACACACGTTGCCACGCACTCCCGATTCGAGACACACTAAACAATTTCAAGTTTCAACAATGGTTTCCTTTTTTTTTGTCGTGGAAAGGAATAACGTTTTTGCGTAGTTTGGTAGATAATTTAACAGAGAAGCAAGATAGTTAAATACAAATAGACCTTAGACAAACAGAGACAGGCAAGTTTCAATAAAATAAGGGGCAGGGGAGAAGAGGGCCCATGTCAACTAGTAGTTGACAGGGACATAATAGTCCGAGAGCTGGTACCAATTTTTGGGTAGGTATTTGAGGCAAGCTGAAAACTTGTCACATACCTCTCCTATTATATTCCAACACGGAATTGTAGACCTGGCTGGTGAGTAGCGGGGCTAAATCAACCCCTACATTTTTTTAAATATTAATTTTTTTTCCCCAAAAATATATTTCAGGCAATACGCAATTTATATATGTTGCAGTGTAATACTTAATAAATACGAAAAAAAATAAGCTAGACAATTTAATTGGGGTTGTAACATAACCAGACGCGTGCAAAAAAATTTTGCAAAAAATTATAAAAAATGTTTTTGAGGCAACTTGAAATTTTAATGGAGTGTTATTTATAGCTAAAAAATAAGATTCCTAAAAAAACAGATCAGTCAAGAGCGATTTGACAAGTCTATTGTGTTTTAAATTTGTGGATGTTCGAGCAAAATTAAACAAAATGTGAGAAAGACATTAATAGTAGTAAACGTGGAGGTAATTATGAAAACGTATCGCCAATTACCACAAATCCAGCGTCCCGTGGCTACACGTGGGTTCATTTGCCCGACCCAAACCTCGTCAATCATCCTTCACCTTAGGAAATGAGATAGCAGACTCATATAAATAAATAAACGATTGTCGTATCTTTCAAATTAGAACGTAAAAACGCTTCACAGCAGAACAAGAAAGAATAGTGTTCTTCTTCTTCTTAGTCGAATACTTCATTGCTGAAGGTCGTGTGCTTGAACGCCCTTCGTGGCTCTTTGTACCCTCAGCTTCCATTTGCTTCGGTTTTCGGCTTCTCTCAGGGCGTTGGTAACAGAGAGTCCAGTGAGCGCAGTTATCTGATCCGACCAACGGTTTGGTGGCCGGCCGGCGGGTCTTTTCCCTTCTACCGGTGTTCTAATAGTGTTAACAGCCCGATAATTAATTTTGTAATGCCTATTTTTTTATATTATATCTCAAATGGGCCTTCTCGAACATTTTTATTTACTTAATTTTAATTTGTGTTGGGATTTGAGTGTCCTTATGATCACACTGTAAGAGAGAGTCCGGTCACCGTCTTCGTCGAGCTCTGCGTCGCAAGCGGAAATTAACTCATAGACACAGCCCACTGAGTTTCTCGCCGGATCATCTCAGTGGGTCGCGTTTCCGATCCGGTGCTAGATTCTGCGAAGAACTGCTCTTGCTAGGGCCAGTGTTAGCAACACACCCGGTTTGAGCCCCGTGAGCTCACCTACACGCCAGGGTGAAGCTGAAATAGCCTTTCAAGGATATCAGCATAACTAGAAAAAAAAAGTAGGAGAGATGTTATTTAAAAAAAGGGTGCGTGTACTTATGTACGCGCGTAAGAAGTTATACTTTATTTTTATTAAAATTATTTCTTTTTTTTATTTAAATTTCAATCAATTTGAAAAAAATCGATTAAACAACATCCACAAACACGTATATTGGACATCCCTTTTCTTGACATCGTATAAACTCGGTAATTCTCGGTACGGTTCGGAAAGTTCACCTGCGGCTATATTCAGACTGGCCAAGTTACGTCGGTCGTATTGTAATGAGCGATTTAGTGGGCAATTTCATACTGTTAATTTTGTGTCACGCTGCGCGCGCATCGTAAAATTTCACTCTCATCAATATTTCACAACGCGCCTAAAGAAGTATAACTTCAAAAAAAAGTAGGAGAGATGTTATTAAAAAAATACACCTTTCAAATTTTTATTTATTTATTGCTTAGATGGGTGGACGAGCTCACAGCCCACCTGGTGTTAAGTGGTAACTGGAGCCCATAGACATCTACAACGTAAATGCGCCACCCACATGTTTCAAATGTTTGCCCCTTTTGCTGTTTTTTACGCCATCTCAAATAGAATAATAACACTTTAGTACAATCGGAAAGTGAGTATTGTTTTATTTAGCGCGCGGTACATCGCTGTGAATATCACTTAAACACTTCAGTGGAATGCGCGTTGCAACAGCTGTTGTTCCGCATTGAGTTATTTATTGGAGTGATATTACGAAAACGGTTTTTTCTTGCTTTATTTAAATCGTTTGTTGGAGTTGTACGTGCAAACACTTCTATTTGTTGTGATGTAACTAGTGATTGATAAATTAATCTGATAGTTGGAATATGTTTTTTTTTATTGCTTAGATGGATGGACTATCTCACAGCCTACCTGGTGTTAAGTGGTTACTGGAGCCCATAGACATCTACAGCGTAAATGCGCCACCCACCTTGAGATATAAGTTCTAAGATCTCAACGGCTGCCCTACCCTTCAAACCGAAACGCATTACTGCTTCACGGCAGAAATAGGCAGGGGGTGGTACCTACCCGTGCGGTCTCAAAAGAGGTCCTACCATCAGTCAAGAATTTAGTGAAGTTAGTGAAGATTAGTGAAGAAAAACACACACATACACATATACAAGCCTCCAATGTCCTTGGAAAAAAAAAATTACCAATTTTGGTATTGCGAAGTTCTTGAATTCCGGACAAGGCAACTTGTTACTGCGAAACCATTCGAGAAAAAAAAAAATATAAAACACAAACTTACCTGAGCCGGTGTCGGTATGTGGCGCTTACGAACGTCATAGTGCAGCTAAGGACGTGGTCACATTAAAAAGCGGAGCGATAAGCGTGCTAAATAAATATCTCTGACACTCTTGAAAGATTGATGATTTGGCGCGTCTCACAATATCTCGACTCTGTCAGTCTTGAAATCCCACAGGAAGGTACAGGTTTTTGTAATCTATATATTAATACGTGAAGCAAAAACTTTGTATCCCTTTTTAGGAAATTTGCGCGGACGGAGGAGTATTAAATTTTCCACACTTATAGAGAATACTAGCTGACCCGGCAAACATTGTTTTGCCATATATAAGATTTCTAGGGAATTTCTAGTGTAGAAAAAAAAACTAACTTATTGTAAGTGTGTAAGGTTGTGGTAAATGAGTGAAAGAGGTATGTAGTGCTGTGAATGATGAGGGAATATATAATAAAAATAACAAAACCTCATTCAACCACATAATACCTCATTATAACAAAAAAAAAATGTCCTTATAAAAAAAAATGTTAGGGGTGGACAACCCTAATCACTTAGGGGTATGAAAAATAGAAAGTAGCCGATTCTCAGGCTTACTGAATATGCATAAAAAAATTCATGAGAATCGGTCAAGCGGTTTCGGAGGAGTATGGGAACGAACATTGTGACACGAGAATTTTATATATTAGATAGAGAAGAAGTGCACAATGCTAATATTTTTTTAAAATAATGCATAAAAGATACATTAAATCAATAAAGAAAACATTACACACGCTACATACCATGTATTTGACGCACACACGCATGCATACTATTTATTGTCAAACTTTTGTTCTTGACGTCTTTTGTCAAATTTAGATTAAGTATTGTTTGTCTTTGTTTATATTTTTTATAATGTAGTCTTGGCGAAATTTGTGATTATAGAAGTATAAAATACAATCATAATAGTGTACAAACTTACAATTCCAATTAATTATTATAGTCGAATTTCGACTACTGCGGGACCTCTAGTAAAATTAATCTAGTGTTAGGTACGGTGGTACGGTAAAAAGCCGTAACGGTAAGGGTAGCGATTCCCATTTGTACTCCAAATATTGTGATTGTGAAAATTATACTGGCATTCGCGGAAATACTGAGAAGCTAAACAGATATATTTTACAAAGATTATTAAATCATATTGAGTTTACAATGTGTAGCTTAAAATGAATATTATAACTAACTAGCTGTACCCGTCCGCTTCGCTGGGCATTTAAAATTAACATGATTGTTTCTCACCCCCACAAAGATTCTCATCATTAACGTCCCCGCAACTGGTGTAGGGAGTTTAACACTCATATAAATATTAGCCTATCCATTAAGTTCATGGATTTGCTACATGGACACCAAGTTTCAAGTGAATCGGATGCACAGTTCAGTAGTTATAACGGAACATCCGTAACAACCATTGTAGATTTATATATTAGTATAGATAATTAGTAAGGTGCTAGCTACTACGAGCGTTGGATTTGTAAATTACGGTACATTTGTTTGTGTGCAGTCCGTCTAAGTTTCAAGGGTTACGAGACGAATTCCTAGGTATGGCATTGCCAGGGAAACTTTTATTAGAGACCAGGGGAAGGAAAAGAGGTTAGGAACTACCGTTTTAGAAGACCTTCGTAGTCTCGGTGTGATCCCGCATTCTTCAAAGTACCTTTAATTTCCATTTACCTCCTCTCACTTTTGTACCTAAATGTGACGTATTGTTAGGTTAACGAGCTAAACGCCCACCTTGAGATTTGAGGTCGGAGTCTCAATTGTGTCGTAGCTGTCCTATCGAAATGACTGCTTCGCGGCAGAAATAGGCTTATGATACATGCCACTAATAGTAAATTCGATTAGCGATTATGCTGATATGTGATCATATGATCTCTGATGAGGTCTCTCTTGCTCACTCACCATCTCTGGGCCGGGGCTCCCAAATACCAGCTTCTTCCATTTGACTCCATACAAAGGAGGGCCGTTCGGATTGTCGATAATCCCATTCTCACGGATCGTTTGGAACCTCTGGGTCTGCGGTGGGACTTCGGTTCCCTCTGTATTTTGTACCGTATGTTCCATGGGGAGTTCTCTGAGGAATTGTTCGAGATTATACCGGCATCTCGTTTTTACCATCGCACCGCCCGCCACCGGAGTAGAGTTCATCCATACTACCTGGAGCCACTGCGGTCATCCACAGTGCGTTTCCAGAGATCTTTTTTGCCACGTACCATCCGGCTATGGAATGAGCTCCCCTCCACGGTGTTTCCCGAGCGCTATGACATGTCCTTCTTCAAACGGGGCTTGTGGAGAGTATTAAGCGGTAGGCAGCGGCTTGGCTCTGCCCCTGGAATTGCTGAAGTCCATGGGTGACGGTAACCACTCACCATCAGGTGGGCCGTATGCTCGTCTGCCTACAAGGGCAATAAAAAAAATATAAAAAAACTTGCAAGAAGAAATAGGGCAGTTGTGTTTTAGTCCACACAGACACAATGGAGTTTGACCAATCGTCTAGGACAATGGTCGGCAAACTTATTAGCCAAAGAGCCAAATATGCAAATTAAAACGACTTAAAAAATAGAGAGCCAAATTTGTTTGTAAATGTAGTAAGCATTTATTATTGCAAATCATAAAATAAATGCTATATTGTATACTGCTTCATGTATGCTGCTGCTTCTGTATGCTGCTTGTTACATCAGTCAGGGGTGCTGATATTAAGTGACTGTACATACTATTAACCGGCTTTTTCGTCCACAGCCGGATAATATTAAAGGCCAGGCAAGCCCGTAGGATATTTGTGCCAGAGCCACACTCAAGAGTTCAAAGAGCCGCCCTTTGCCAACTTCTGATCTAGGAGGATCGTGGCATTTGTTTTACTACTTCTTTTTATCACGGCATACGTGATTTTAAGTTAGTTACAGAAGACGAGGTCAAGCTGAGCGAATGTTAGCAAATATCATGAGATATGAGTACCGAGTCTTAATTGTTTTGTGTGACGGATATCCTACCGTCATAATATGAATTTAATGGTCGATTCGTGGTTAAAATTGATTGTAACTTCTGTTTATAAGTACTGACCTTCTGCATACGGGATCGGGTCACGCGTTAGTCTATATCGTGCAATTTCCTTGGTACTTGACGAATGTTTAATATGAATTGTATTATCTATATATATATATATAAATGAATTGCTGTTCGTTAGTCTCGCTAAAACTCGAGAACGGCTGGACCGATTTGGCTAATTTTGGTCTTGAATTATTTGTGGAACTTCAGGGAAGGTTTAAAAGGTAGATAAATATGAAAATGCTCGGAATGAAATAAAAATAACAATTTTGTTTTTCCTTTGATGTCGGACGGATTCCTTTTGTTTGTTTCAAGTTTATTTTATACAAAAGTTTGTCTGTTATTCATCGATTGAGGCACTACGAAGTCTGCCGGGTCAGCTAGTTTATAATATTTCTTCGTAAACTTTTACAAACCCTTTATTTTCACTTTTTAGTGATCTAAAATTATGGGAAAAATCGTCAAAATAAGTGAACATTTATATATTTTTGATTTTACACGGATTGTTGACATAATGAAAACTATTTTTGCTTAGTCGATTCAAATCTGTAGCCTCAGCGTAGCAGCGCGCCTCAGTCAGCGCAGCCTCAGCAGTTTAGGCTCTGCGTTGATGATTCGATCTACTAGGTCAAGTATAAAGCATACATATGTAATAAACACAAAATTCATTAAAAATAAATCAGATTTATAAGCATAATTTCCGCTCTTATAAACGCTAGTATAAACACGCCTTCGCTCACATCCCAGAATATCCTACTTTAAATTTTCTATGTAATATATCACTAGGCAAGCATTAAATTCTGTTATTTTTAGAGAAACGAGAAAGTTTAATGACTTACACTTAAATGAAGAAAGATTTTGAGGTACCGACTGTATTTATTTTATATAACTTTTTTTGTGTTCAATCTAGTTTTAATGGCTTAAAATTAAAAGTACTCTAACGGCTTAAGATGTAACTTTTTATATCGATCTTATCTCATCATCATTCTCCTGCTCTTCTCCCAATCACCTGGGGTCGGCGCAACTTACTTTCTCCTTCCACACTCCTCTATTATAAACCATTTCTTCGTTCACTCCCCTCTTACACATATAGTCTTTCACGCAAACCATCCATTTCTTCTTTGGTCTATCTCTTCCTCGACATCACCTCGTGTAATAACATAAATAATTATGAGCCAGTAGGAGTAAGTACCAAGATCCTCTCTATTTTCCGCCCTGAAGTAGTGATGCGTTTCGGTGTGAAAGAATAGCTCTTAACCACGTCATGACGTCACGTTAGCAGATATGCAAGCAGCTCGTCCATCGATCTTCAACAATGATAATAATAACAAGGTTTTAGATTCGGTCACATGGCTTACAGTGTATTACAGTGTACAGTGTATTACAGTGATTTATAAAAAAAAAAATTAAATTTTAAAGTGCTACCATAATTTTTCGTAAATAATGTAGGTTTTAACCCGTTGACAGTTAAACTTTCTACATTTGTCATGTTTTAGCTGCCGGCATAGGAAGCCCCGATAAGCTGTGCAACCTCGATTTCAGACCTACTTCCTACAAATATAGAGTTCATTTCGAACCAACGTCTCGAGTACAGTTACCATTGCTTCCGTTCGAACGTGATGATATGGGTAAGGACGTGACTTATACTGAGTTCATTGTTCTATAGACTGACCGTGCCTCGAATATCTTATGAGAAGACGATGCCGTGATGCCTCACGGTAGATATGAAAGGAAATGTTTGTGGGCCTTGAAATATTTATACAATTGCTTTGCCTAAAGTCCTATCGTGTGCAATACTCCGTTTTTCTAACTTTAAAAGCGGACAAGCTTACAAGCACATCTGGTATATTCAATTGTCATAATTAGGTACCACAGGCCAAAACTGAACCACTTGGGTTTTTTTTTTATCTTTATAATGTTGAACCTTTTTTTGTGTGGGAATAGCGAAAAGTCCATATTAGGATATAAGAATTAATGACAAGATTTCTTTAGTAAAGCCTATTAATATAATTTTATTATTTGCGATATATTCGATATACTATTGCTGTGCCCTTAGTGCGAGTTTTTTAACGTTTTCGATAGCGTAAAAGTTTACTCTAATTTGTATGCGTTTCGATTTGAAGGATGGGGCAGCCATTGTAACTATACTGATACCTTAGAACTTATATCTCAAGGTGGGTGGCGTATTTATGTTTTAGATGTCTATGGACTTCAATAACCACTTAACACCAGGTGGGCTGTAAGCTCGTCCACTAATCTAAGCAATCAAAAAATGTTCTTGGTCGATTTCTATCTTAATCCGGATACTGTTCGGAACTTGTTCACAGGCAAGCATCTTGTAGATGTCGCTAGTGCTTTCCATGTTTTGTCTGGTTCTTCTAGTTGATTCACTTTGAGAAGGCGGTACGACATGAGAACCCACTTGTCGTGGCCGCTGGAAACTACATACCCGATCCTGTAGACCGAATGATAAACAGTCGACGTCGCCCAAAACACGTCATTACGGATCCTCCCGATCCATTAACGGTGCTTTTAGGTACCACAAGCACCGGTCACCGTCCTCGTCGAACCCGTCCGAATTAACCCACAGACACAGCCCATTGAGTTGCTCGCCGGATCTTCTCAGTGGGTCGCGTTTCCGATGCGGTGGTAGATTCTGCGAAGCACTGCTCTTGCTAGGGCCAGTGTAAGCACCACTCCGGATTGAGCCCAGTGAGCTCACCTAGACGTTAGGGTGAAGCTGAAATAGCCTCTCAAGGCTATCAGCATAGGTAGGAAAAAAAAATTTATATCAACAACCGCTCTATTTGGCATCCCTTACAAATTTTTCTTTTTAGGCGCATACTTCATTGCTGAAGATGTTGTCCTTGAGTGGTCTTCTTGGCTCTTTGTACAATCTTTTTTCTTCCATTTCTTTCGTCTTTCGGCTTCCCTCAGGGCGATTATTACAAATTATGATAGGTATAGTAATAATATTCGAATTAAAAAAATATATGTTTTCTAGTGAATCGTTCCTTACGATCGGCTCATTGTACACGATCATTGTACGTTGCACGTAATTGAGTAGTTATTCAACACAATGATCTGCGGTCTTCCGCGTTTTGTGTGATTATTCATCAAAAGAAATCAAGTTACTAGTAATTTTACTAATAAGGCTAATTATTATTTAGATAGACAAAATGTTTCACTTCGACTTTGACTTGTTTGGGGAATAAAAATGGTAATGGTAATATTTGTTTACATAGTTGTGAATTTGTGTGTGTGTAATTATCCATAGTAATATTGTTCGAAATTTGTTTTTCTTCCATTATCGCTAAACCCTTTGTGGGGGGGGGGGGTTTGTTCATCTTTACAATTTTCCCGGATAGCGTTCTTATTTTCTTATATTTATTTGCCTCTAATTTTATTTATTGTACTAGCTATTTAATCTGTCCGGGATAATAGTCTACGCACCGAAGCCAAGAAGATATGATGCCAAAACAAACGTTTTTAAATCACTGAATTTCTTTAAACTCTGTTTTTTAAACTAGTAAACTAAGTTCGAGCTATTGTCTGCCACGCCTGACTGATTCATTCGATGGTAATGATGATGACCATAAAGAAAACAAAGCAAGGGCGGGGTTGCTTGTTGCATTGCTGTATAATGTTGACCGTGACACTATAGGAACATAAATACATTACATATAAGTGCATTGCTTTGGCTGTGTGCTATTAAAAAACTAAGTTAATTATTTCTGTGGATTATATTCTCAATAGAACAGTAGAACATAGAAATAATTTATATAAAGAGTGTTCTGCTTAAAGAGTTTTCTGCCGTGAAGCAGTAATGCGTTTCGGTTTGAAGGGTGGGGCAGCCGTTGTAACTATACTGAGACCTTAGAACTTATATCTCAAGGTGGGTGGCGCATTTACGTTGTAGACGTTTATGGGCTCCAGTAACCACTTAACATCAGGTGGGCTGTGAGCTCGTCCACCCATCTAAGCAATAAAAAAAGAGGTAACCGTGTATCTTATAACAGTCAATGCAATAAATATAGCGAATCTGATAGCTTTGTGTTTTTGGCTTTATAGACAGACGAGTATACAGTCCACCCGACCGTGAGTGGTTACTACCGCTCATGAAGGTCGGTGATGTCAAGGGCACAGACGAGCCGACGTCTTCCGCTCAGTACTCGCCTTAATCCTCGTTTAAAGAATTATATTTTATTTATTTTATTTTATTTTATTTACTGGCGGTACTCTTGTGAGTCCGCACGGGTAGGTACCACCGCCCCGCCTATTTCTGCCGTGAAGCAGTAATGCTTTTCGGTTTGAAGAGTGGGGCAGCCGTTGCAACTATACTTGAGACCTTAGAACCTGTAGATGTGTATGGGCTCCGGTAACCACTCAACACCCGGTGGGCCGTGAGCTCGTCCACCCATCTAAACAATAAAAAAAAGTCAATTTTATATCACTCAAATATATCTTGGCCCCAGATTGGAAGCTTCTTAGACAATGTTTGATAATAATTCGAACAATTGCAAACTGACCTAATCCACTTATCGTTTTTTTTATTCGTTTACGATTAAACTGGGCATTATTTGTAATATAAATATTTCTGTACGTTATCACACAGTACATACGTCGTGTTACCAATATTGATTTGTTACACTTTCCTAAGGTGTCTTTAGAGCAATGAACCCGAGCATAACCAGCTGTGTTAATACCCAAATATAGGACTTTTATAGTGTCTCAATTAAAACAATGAATAATCTATACTAATATATAAATCTACAGTGGTTTTTACGGATGTTCCGTTATAACTACTGAACCATGCATCCGATTGACTTGAAACTTGGTATCCACGTAGAAAATACATGTACTTAACACGTTCGCTGCGGCAAGTAAAATCTTAAACCTTTGTCTGGTGCGGCGGCGGGCCAAATTGTGCCCCCAATGATTTTTCCGCCAGTGCGTGGTAGGTCTTTTTCGACACGTCAGCACAAGGTTAGATTAAATTGCTATAACTTTGCGAAAACATAATGTAGGTGAACAGTTTTTGGACTGTTGGAAAAACCTTGAACCCAACTTCTTTAGATTTGATTCGCCCCGGGATCTGCCGAACAGAAAATGAGAAATAAACCAGGGAAAGTGGCGGGTCGATATCGACCAGAACCGCACTAGAAAGTATTTTTAGTAGTGATGGGAAAGACAAAAATAAGGGGATATCGAAAATAAAACAGAATTAAAGTAAAGAAATAAAAATTGTTTATTTAATTATTTATTAATGGCTGTCTTTAAAACATTTCGCACAAAGATTTTGCTTGCACATTCTGCAGTATGTTTTAATTTTTTTTACTTTCCTTTTCACCTCGGAACTCTTCATGGTTTCCCGCAGTTTTTCATAGCACCCTACACAATTTCGCCGTTTACCGCTCATCTCAAGGATATGATCGGCCGTAGGTGTTACTTGATTTCCTGAAATGATTTTTTAAATTCTGTTAATCATTTACCTTATGAATTTGACTACAGGGCTCTCTGTGTATTAAATAGATTCTCAAATAAAATGAAAAAGTTAACATAGGTCTTGAAATAGTCAAATAAACACATAAAAAAATTTACATAAAATTTTTTCAAATAGTCGTAACTTTTTACTGACAGCTTATTTTTTTTTGTTTCATAATGAAAGTTGCTCTCTACTTAGTGGGCTATAAGTCAACATAGGTCTCGTTAGTAGTGGACATTTGAACCACTTATGGTCACTCTTATGGATGATTGTTGTTCTGTCACACAAAAACTACTGCACAGATTTAGATGAAACATTCATGTCAAAGTAAAAATTTAAATTTAACAGATGCTCAGCTTTTACCTTAACACTAAAAGCAAAAAACACACTTAAATTAAGACCTACCGGTATTAGTTTCATTTAAAGACGAGACTGGTTTGAGAATATGAAATTTTCTTCCAGTGGGGCTACTGTAAATATGCTCTGTTGACAAAAAAAACGTTTATTGTAATTTACTGCCATATTTATTGTGACTTACTCAGTGAGAGTACCTAAACTTACACATGATTCGATGCCAGCGCACGGCAACCCACTGAATTCCTCCGCTTCTATTTTGATAATTGTTTTTTATTGAATAGGTAGGTAGGTATACTTTGAGTAGATTAAAGTCACAAAAAAGAAGTTTTTATTATGTAAGTATACCTAAACAATTTTGAGTCGGCCCCAAACAATCTATTTTATTAATTTCGTAAAGCGTGATGCGTGCCGGGTTAGGTATACCTACGTGTAGGTATGGTTAGGTTTACTTGTATTAGTTTAAGAACTTAGTTATTAAGGTTAAATAAAAATAGTTCATTATTTTTGGCTTTTCAATATTCTTAAAAGCCATTTTATTGGCTAAAAATAACAAAAATAACTTGAGGTGATTATGCATGCAAATACGCGATATCTAGTGATAACGTGAAAGTATTCTTTAAAAACTTAATTTATAAATAATCGACCGTACATTTTCTAATATAATTGTAATAATATATTATACTGTAATAGTATGTTTAAATAGCAAACAAAACTCACCACTTGTGCTTGGTTTTTTTTTTCTTGAAGGAAAATATCTCCTGACTGCTGTCGCTATCACTATCTACACCGCAAATTAATTTATTTTCCAAAATATTTATCTTTCTTTTGTTGCCTGACATCGTGCCTTTAATTTTAAGGAATAAAAAAAACGTGACGTACGTCAGTTCCGATAGCTTGCCCAACACTAACTGGCGAGGCGGGCGCTCTGTGCGGTATCGGGCTGCCAACAGCCTGTTGGGACGGCGGGCCACAATAGGCGTCCTCCCGCACCGAGTTGATATTTTTTACCGTCAGTGCGTGATAGGCCGATAAAGGCCTGCCGTGATGTTTTTATAGGGAACACCTATACTTTTGACCACAATCTCAAATATATATTTGTCTTTGTCGTACCTTTACAAACACCTGAGATAATCGTTCCGCACCAGCGAGAGGGACATAGTTTTCTTCGTCCGCACCAGGTGAAATTCCGCGGCAGGCTGATTTGGGCCTGTTCCGCAGTGAACGTGTTAATGGATAGGCTAATATTTATGTGAGTTTTGGACTCCCTAATAATAATGACAATAAATAATAATGTTAATTTTAAATGCCCAGCGAAGCGGACTAGTACGGCTAGTAAGTTATATTAATATGACAAATTTACTAAAATAGGAATCTTATAATTCGGCTAAAACAAATTCGGCTTTATTAACAGGAACGGTACTTGTAAAAAAAATTACAATCCATTGATTAAATATTGTACGCTTGTTTAATCGATCTATGGATGGATAAAATGATGTCATTCCTTTTAACCATTCGAAGAAAAATGCACGGTGTTTCAAAACAAAGAAACGTTGTCTACCTATGTGAGTGGATTCATCGTTCGCTTTTGTAAATACATCTAAAAAAGTCTATTATTTTATTTAATACTTCTTTAATAAAATGAACTGGACGAGCTCATGGCCAGCTTGGGGTAAGTTAAGTTAAGTGGGTAACGCAGCGCATAGACAAGCGACATGAATATCACCATCCTCCTTCTGCATTCTCTTTTTTATCGCCAATTTCATCTATGGTTTCAATTTGTATTTTTTTTTAAACTAAAGTTTGATATCAATTATCCTCTGTCGGTGCGTGTGTTCGTTCGCTCATGGAATATTGAGGAGCTACTGAACTGATCTTGAATATACTTTTTCGCGCTTATAGCTAATTGTTTGTCTGGAAAATTCGATGTTTTATATTTTTAATTTATGAGATTGGAGACTTGTTGCATTTCATTTTATTTTAATTCTGATTTTAATGCAATCAAAAGTAACTAATTGAAGACGAAGTACTGAGGGTACATTATAAATTGTGTATCTATTCCATATGTTTATTCCATAGTATAAACTTTGAGCCACGGGTCCACTAGTTTCAAATAGATTTAATTCCACGAGTAACCTTAAAGAGCTCTGAGCATATGCAAGACAATTGAATGAATACATGTATATAGGCTTAAAAACGGCTTAAGTTCTTCGGCATCATCTTTCGAATATTTTTTGTAAGAATCATCGTTTGACCTTCCATACTGACTGTGTGATTTTAAAACAATTACATTTACGTAGGAGTAACAACACGATCACGCACAGTGGGCCGGGTCTCTGTCCTTAGGTCTGGGTGACGACTAACCTTGGCCAGAGCGTACTACAGCAAAAAAGAATAGATTATGAACAGATAGATGGATTAAGATAATATTTGTTAGCGATTCAAGGCTCTGTTTTTTTTTGTATTGCGGGATGAGCTCACAGCCCACTTGGTGTTAAGTGGTTGCCGGAGCCCATAGACATCTACAACGTAAATGCCGCCGCCCACCTTGAGATATAAGTTCTAAGATCTCAGTATAGTTACAACGGCTGCCCCACTTTTCAAACCGAAACGCATTAATGCTTCACAACAACTAATGTGCTATAAAACCGAGATTTAGAACTCATTTCGCAAGGTGAGTGGTGACGTACACGTTGTTGATGTCTATGGGCCTATGTTATCCGATAACCACTTAAATGGGCCAAGAACTCGTCCACCCTTAACTAAATGTATTAAATATTGTTAGCAGTAAATAAATTTAAACCAAATCGAAAATGTAAGTATTTCAATAAGTAACTATATTACATATTTAAGAAAAAAATCAAAAAACCATTTAAAGCCCCAAAGTAAACCAAATTAGCATGATAACCAATAAATTTTGAAAGAATCAAGTTTATAGTTTTAGATTTTTTTTTACATTTCGAACGACCGTGATGAAATTGTCAGACAAAAATGGCAACTCCAAACTTGTCTCACTGGGTACAATTAAAAAACGGATCATTGCATTTTATCTTTATTACTTTGCTCAACATTGAATATGTATTAAATAACAGAACATTGCAAAATCAGGGGCACAGACTAAATGGTTCCCATGATCTCAATGTTTCGAGATGCCAGCTCTGATTAAAGCTTCGATTCAATTGTTTTTTGCTCAGTTATTTGTGGATTAGTAGCTTGGCTGTTGTATAACATGGCAATATGGCGAGTTATAAGTTTAATTGCTTCAAAATTTTCGTAATGTCATCCGTTGTAACTGGCATCTAGAATGTTGCGTGAACTCTCATAGAAATATTTTTATTTGCATTGTATGTTATTCTGAAATATCATACAAAATTTTATACATTTGACCGCAGTCAATAACGAGCCTTATGAGTACATAAACATCACTGATCTATACAAATAAATAAGATTGAAGTGTCTGTTTGTAATCTTAAATTAACCGTTTTTTATTACATGCATATGAATGTACATACACGGTACATATACCAAAAAAACATTTTTTACAATTTATGTCGATCTGTTTGTCTGTTAGTTCCACCTAATCTCTGGAACGGCTGGACCGATTTTGTCGGGACTGTAATCAGGAGTAACTTAGGCTACTTATATTTTAGAAAAATTCTAAAAGTATTGTGACGGGTAGCCATCATACAACGCAAGATAATTGACAGATGCCTGAATCTCGCTTACGACATTTTCAAGATAAAGCGCATATATAAAAGTTCCGAACAACAACATTCGGACCGTCGGTCTACCGAGCAATATCACCCGCTCGGTGGAAGATCTTACCTTTATCGTAAGCCCCAAAGTATTATTAAAAAATATTATAATGTTTTGTTAAATCCACGCGGACCAACTCACGGGCGCACCTGGTCATAAATAAGAAAGACATTTGTTCTTCTTTTATGTAAGAGTGATATTTGATATTTTTCTCAGTACTGAGCCGCGGTATGGCTGTGTACTTTTATGTGAAGTTCACTCCTTATAAGGATAAAATGTGTTAGTGTTTGGACCAAAAGGTTAGCATATTTTAATTGGACTGCAAAAACAATAATTACGTCACACAAGAATACATCGAAAACACAGTAGTTACTAATAAAAAACTTCCGTTCCCATAAGAAAGATGGGTCGGCTAGCAAGCATTGAATTAAAACAGCAGAAAGGCTATTGTCCTATTAGAGCTATTGTCCTCATGAATATCAATTATTATAGAAACTTCACATCGTTCTACAAGCGGAGAACCACAAGGGGGTATTAGTGCGCCACCTTTGAAACAGTAAAGGACTACTAAACTATAGCGATGCTTGCATTGTGGCAAAAAATAGACAGTGCAGTTATCCGCGCGGGTAGGTACCACCACCCTGCCTATATCTGCCGTGAAGCAGTAATTCGTTTCGGTTTGAAGGGTGGGACAGCCGTTGTAACTATACTTGAGACCTTAGAGCTTATATCTCAAGGTGGTTGGCGCTTTTACGTTGTAGATGTCTATGGGCTCCAGTAACCACTTAACACCAGGTGGGCTGTGAGTCGTCTATCCATCTAAGCAATAAAAAAAGCATGCGGGCTCACTTTATCATTAGTAATTACGTAATTATCTTATTCATGAACATATATTAGCTGGGTATTTGTTTAAAAAAAATTGGTACTCGCTTACAGGTATTGAAGTCTATGTACATCACTCGATACGGGTACACAGGTCGCCTTGTTATTGAGTCTACGACGAATTAAACATCTTATAGTAATACGGTCTGTTGAGATCAGCTTTCCGTCCCAAGTTATAGTTTCCACTGACCAGAGATACCAAGTACTCTTAAAAATAATAATAAGTAAATAATATAATATAAATACGTGCCGGATTGTTCGAAAGTTTTTGCAGGACGAAACATCAGACGAAACTAAAACTGAAAATGAACTCCACTTGGCCCGTGCTCTTTCAGTATTTACCCAAATTCATAAAAAATCGAAATAAAAACTTCGTACAGGAAAATAATAATAAAAAAAAGAGTGTGTGTGTGCAAGTCACACACGGTAGAAGTGAAACTAATAAATAAGATATAGATACACTGACTATCCTACTACACAGGAGCATACATATGGACAATGTTTAGTAGACGATAGTGGGGATGCTACGAAGAGTCGCACAAAGAGGAGACCGAGAATGTGTAATGTGTTCTATCTCATTCTCTCGCCGGCTGAATCCTATACATTTATGTGTTTGTGTTTCTATGGACTTATTTTTTCGTTTCATCGACTTTGAAATCACAACGATTCTAAAGAAGTTTCACTTTAATAATGCATTAGCCATATCGCTGACAAGGAATTTCATTTTACCTCTTAATAATACGCGAATACAAATAAATTATGTTTTTAATTTCGTTTTTTTTGTAATTACAGATCGTTGTCGTATGAGTGTCACGGAAAATCTTCTCTACAGTCGCAGAGATGTAGGTTTCGACAAGTGCATTCTGGTTCGAAATAACGAGGGCATTAATAGATCAAAACGAGACCAAGTTATAGTCCAGAACGAAACAGAAAAGAGGTCACTCTAAGGTCAATCAGATGAGTTATGGATTTACTTTGATGAAGCTGACGGAAATTTTGAAAACATGTCGACGAGTAACGATATGAGTGATGTTGACTCACCGAAGCTGAGAATGAAGCCTGCAGTTAGCAGGATATTCTGCTGCAGTGTCACAGCTGCGTCAGGTTTTGTCGCGGCCTATGCGCTGGTGAGTATTGCTTACCCATAAATGTTAAGTTTAAATAGGTTTCGCAGGTGATGACTCTGTTCAATTGAAATGTGGAATGGCAAAGATAATTTAGTGTCTTCTTCTTCTTTGTCATTTACACTCTTGGCTGAGTGGTCGTGGTCATCAGGTCGGGTGGTGGGGCCCTTCATAAGACGTCGCCATGTTTTTTTTATTGCTTGGACGGGTGGACGAGCTCACAGCCTACCTGGTGTTAAATGGTTACTGGAGCCCATAGACATCTACAACGTAAATGCGCTACCCACCTTCAGTATAGTTCTAAGGCCCCAGTATAGTATCAAGTACTCTACTCTCAAGTATAGTTACAACGGCTGTCCCACCCTTCAATCCGAAACGCATTACTGCTTCTACCCGTGCGGACTCACAAGAGGTCGTACCACCAGGAAAAACTTGTTTTCTGACCTCAATTGAATGAAACAAAAAAATATATTTCACTAGTCAGAAAGAAGTCGCCTTAGAGTCCGTTGTGATCGCTCGTTGTACGAATAATATAGTTTTTTAAAAACTATTCCAAAAAGACCTGTCGTACTATTCTGGTACTATGAGTATACATAGTTTTTATTTATATTTAGCTTTGATGGGTGGACGATCTCATGTCCCATCTAGTGTTAAGAGCCCGGAACCCATAGACTTCTACAACGTAAATGCCGTGACCCACCTCTTCCCGGGCATACCTTTTCGCGCCTACACCAGCTTTTAACACAATCAAGTGTATGGCTTAAGTACATTTAAGCAAACATGTCGTTAATTTACATATTGTTATATAGGAGACTGTACATACTATATATTAATACGTGAAGCAAAAACTTTGTACCCCTTTTTACGAAAATTGCGCGGACGGAGGAGTATAAAATTTTCCACACTTATAGAGAATATAGAGAAGGAGTGCACAATGCTAATAATTCTTTAAATAATGCATAAAAGATACATTAAATCAATAAAGAAAACATTACACACACTGCCATCTATTTGACACACACACATATGTATAAAATATATACTCTTTGTATAATGTCAAACTTTAGTTAATGCTTAAAGTCTGTGATCAAATTGAAAATAGGTTAATATTGTTTATCTTTAATATTATTTGTCTATAGTGTAGTCTTGGCGAAATCTGTGATTATTGAAGTATAATAGTCTTTGACAACCATAATAATCGACTACTGCGGGACCACTAGTATTACCTAATATCCTCAACTTTCTTCATTGACCCCAGAAAAATTAGTTAATGAATTTTCAATCCGATTAATCTGTTTCGGGCCAGACAAATTAAATGACACATTGTTATTCAAAAACAGTAAAGACGAAGCAGCTATCTTTAATCTAAGCATTCTAGTCACGTTCTTAACCACACTCGGAAGTATCATAGCAATTTTATGGAGATCTTTTTCTCGTTGTATTTATCGTAAATAAACTCATGGAATAGAACTGTTAAGGGTCTAGCAAAACTGGTATTTATTTGTCGAGTTTATCTTGTAAGATGACGAAACTGGGCACAGCAAAAGTGAGAGTGCACACGCGACTGAGCTAAAAAGCTGACGACTTTTAAACTTTTAGAAGCATGCAAATGGTTCCTGATAATATTAATAATGATAATCGAATTTTAAAAATTCTGCCCACGAAAGCTTGATGAACTAAACACTCTGAGAGAACAGAACTAATAAGTGTATGTATAATATGCACGGATAATATGTAACGGGTTTACGATTACTCACGACTTACATTAGGACTTTAATAATCTAGAGGAGTAGACGAGATAACGGCTCTTTCAGTATTAAACGGTTCCCGGGGTCCATACCAATCAGGTACTGAAATTTTATATCTTTAGACAAGTTTTCAGAGTATTATTGCATTAGAATAATTGTTATTCTTTGTATTTGATAAAATATTTTTATCTTTCTGAAGCTTTAAGATGGTACTATGAACCGCATCAGTGAAGCGGGTTGTGAAGATTAAATTTATTAGATTCTACCACTTTAACTTCTATGAATCCTCATACCGAGTCGGAACGGAGGTACGACACGATAACCGTCATCGACAAGTAAAACCCTAAATAATTGAACTATAGTTAAATACTTAAAAGTTATATGACCGTGTACCAGATTTGTAACAAATGTTTGGACATTATTCGCCAGTCCTAAAAAACAACTTAGAAGTTACAAGTTACAAGTACTCTATGCAGTACCAATATTGAAAAAAGACGGTTATATTTGGCTAAAACTTTAAATATAAATCGGCTATAATGCATTTTTCTCTAATTTAAGCTTGTTAAATTTTTTTTAGACATCACACAGACATCACACACTCTGAGTCCCTAACATTACGGCAGTCTGGTGTAGTGGTAAGTGACATGGTCACTACACAAGGGGGTCGCGGGTTCGAATCACGCCATGGGAAGATATTTGTATGATAAATATAAGAAAAATGTCTTTTCCAGGGTTATGGATGTATATTAAATATACGTATGTGTATAATAAAAATCTTACATTTATTTCCGTTATCTGGTACCTGTAATACAAGTTCTTTACGAACTTAGTACGGGACCAGCTAACGTGGCGTGATCGTTATTAAAAAATATATAATAATAATAATTTTAGAATTCAAAGTTAACAGACTAAATTTTAATATAAATCCGAGAAGTTTTGAAACGTGTTGTAAAAAAATAAAGTAACTATAAAATACTTATATCGAGCTACAGTCATGTATGCTTCGAGTTTAAGAATGTTGTAACGATTTATGGTAATTTCACAACAGATAGTAACCTACCTTGAATTTGTTATTTATCTTGCATTAAATTGCTGTAACTACACTGTACTAGATCGGTATGCGCACCAATTTATCTCGGGGCTCGTTATTTCGATCTAAATTTAATATAAACTAGTATTAGTATCACTAGTGACCTCAAAGAGATTCCTCCTCCTTGCGTCGATAATCCTGAATGCTGAGGGTCGTGGCCTCTTCAAACAACTTTCTCCTGTATTATCCTGCGCCATTCCTGCGTATCCTCGGCTGTGTGGATAGTAACGTGGACTGAAGTATTGAGAGTGGAGCGTATCTGGTTAGACCAGCTCATTGGAATTCTGCCTCTGGGCATTCTTCCGCATACCTTGCCTGTTACCAGCAGCTTTTTCAAATTATCGCCTCTCTTTCTGGCTTAAGTGGTAGGACGAGCTCACGGCCCATCTGGTGTTAAGTTGGTACCGGAGCCCATAGACATCTACAGCGTAAATATCGCCACCTACCTTGAGATATAAGATCTAAGGTCTCAGTATAGTTACAACGGCTGCCCCAATCTTCAAACCGAAATACATTACTGCTTTACGGTAGAAATAGGCAAGTGGTACCTTCGGGTGCGGGTTGCGGGTTTGACTTTTTTACACGATGTTATTCCTTTACTATGGAAATCGTGAGCAATGTTAGGTACGTATTTCATTAGAAAAATTGGTACTTGCCAGCGAGATTCGAACACCGGTGCATCGCTACGTACGAATGCACCGGACGTCTTATCCTTTAGGCCACGACGACTTATCGATTTTTTTCCTAATTATAATATTGGAATCCATCATTGTTTCCAGGTGGCGTACGCGATCGCCTTGATCTACGAAATAGTGTGGGTCGTTGAATCACAGAGCGGACTACCTATTCCATCGGTACTGCTCATGGTATGCTACATCATCGTCATAGCCGCCACCGTAACATTAGTCCATGGACTTATTTCGGTTAGTATCTATATATTATTAATACGTGAAGCCAAAACTTTGTACCTCTTTTTACGCAAATAGCGTGGACGGAGGAGTATGAAATTTCCCACAATTATAGAGAATATTGAGAAGGAGTGCATAGTGCTAATTTGTTTTTAAATTATGCATAACAAAAAAATACATTATAAATAAATAAAAAAAACATTACACACACTACCGTGTATTTGACACACACACATATTTAAACTCTTTATTTATTGTCAAACTTTTGTTATTGCTTAGAGTCTGGTCAAATTGAGAATAGGTTAATATTGATTATCTTTAATATTATTTGTCTATAGAGTAGTCTTGGCGAAATCTGTGAATAAAGAAGTATAATAGTCTTTGACAATAGAACTTTAATAATGTTCAAACTTATAATTTCAATTAATTATAATCGAAATTTCGACTACTGCGGGACCACTAGTTTCACTTCATTCTTTATATCTTTTTATAGGAATTAAAACTCGTTAATACAGCCTCTGAGTATATAATAAACTGGCGTTACTGAGTATATAATAGACTATCTAAAAATATAGTAATAGGCGCACTGCCATTTTATTGCACAAATGACTTAGACGTCGTCAGGTTATACAAAAACTTGTAAGTTAATGTCAGCTTGCGCACTGGTATAATTACAGTGCCAAAACGGTCACCGGGGAATGGTAAGCAGCGTTAGTGGGTGAATCGAAGAAACATGGAAAAACTGAATAGCCCTAACAATAATTTTAAGAAATATTGCGTATTTAATGAGTTTCGAACATTAAGACCGTCGGTATGTCGAGCAAAGAGACTCGCTCGACTTTAAGCATGTGACCGACATGCTTAAAGGATTTTAGTTGCGAGAGGGTTTTTTTTATTGCTTTTTTTATTGCTTAGATGGGTGGACGAGCTCACAGCCCACCCGTAGTTCAGTGATTACTGGACCCCATAGACATTTACAACATAAATGCGCCACCCACCTTGAGATATAAGTTCTAAGGTCTCAGTATTGTTACAACGGCTGCCCCACCCTTCAAACCGAAACGCATTACTGCTTCACGGTAGAAATAGGCAGGGTGGTGGTACCTACCCGCGCGGACTCATAAGAGGTCCTACCACCAGTAAATACAAGTACCCGTAAGTTTTCAAGATACTTAGTAGTTTTACTTCTACTATGTATAAATAGCTAATTCTAAATACTAGTAAAAATATTTATATTTATGTTTTTTTCAAGAAAAACAACAAATATCTTCTAGCATGGCTAATAGCGGTCATCTTAGTGCTGATACCAGAGTGTGCTCTAGTCTTCTATATGTCTATTAGTCATTGGGTAAGTTGCAAATTACATTATTTTTCATGAATGGTAAAAACAGTTCTAGGCAGCAGTTAGTAGTTAAGGAAGCTTATGTAAAGCACCGAGAATTTTCTAGACATTGTATAAGTGGTATTCCACTTCTAATCGGGCATGAAAGTGTCACTTTCCCGTGCGGACTCTACATTCTGGGCTCTTTCCCACAATAACACACACAAAGACACAACCTACTGAGTTTCTCGCCGGATCTTCTCAGTGGATCGCGAATTCGTTGGTAGATTATCCGAAGCGCTGCTCTTGCTAAGGCCAATTTCCGAAAAGTCTCTCAAGTTGAGCCCGTCAGCTCACCTACCAGCCAGAGCGTAGCTGGAATAACCCCTTAGACTACCAGCAAATAGGTAGGGGGAAAAGGGCTCCTTCGTAATTACTAGGATAGATTAGTCAATTTGTTACAATCGTCTTTCTTATTTTAGATGAAATTGAATAATGCCTTCCAGTTTGAATAGTAGGTATAATTCTAACTTGCCATTGTTTCAAGTAATGCTTCCCTCATATCCTAATGCGCAGGAGGTGGCTCACCACTAGCAAATACCTCGATTTTACCTGAATATAAGATTCAAGAAATATCTTTTAATGTAAATGCTTGTAATTCAAGGGTCTGCAAGGAGTTTATGGAGGCGCAGAGTTGGCATGCTACGTGGCACGGCTACCGGCAATCGTTTGCGGAGTTGTACTAGTACAGTCGGCCTATGCGCTGAGAGAAGCCAGGTAAATATTGTAGAACGTTCCATGGCTTAGACTTTTGCGATAAACATAATATTTCGTGGTATATTCATGAAACATATACTCCGCGAATAAAGAGCTTTTACTGTATTACAAATATTCAATACTAGCTGACCCGGCAGACTTCTGAGTGCCTCAATAGAGAAATAAAAGACCTAAACTTTTGTTTAAAATAAACTTAAAACAAACAAAAGGAATCCGTCCGACGGAGGACACATCAAAGGAAAACGAAAATTGCTATTTTTAGTTTTAATTCCGAGCATTTTAATATTTATAACTTTTAAACCTTCTCTGGACTTCCACAAATAATTCAAGACCAAAATTAACCAAATCGGTCTAACTGTTTTCGAGTTTTAGCGAGACTAACGAACAGCAATTCATTTTTATATATGAGTCGTCTATTATCAAAGCCGGCAATGTGACTTTTGGACAATTATTGGTAAATCAGAAAAACGAATTATTGACTTTGTATTCCATTGGCAGTCACAAAACTCTTCGGAACGACATCTTAGATAAATAACAGGTTAACTATTAACCTTTATTTAATGCAGGTTTTGAACCGTATTCTCTGAAGGAGACGATTATATTCAAATAAATCTGTATTGACATATCAATAAAAATGTTTTGTCCAAATGCACAGATTGCCACCTTTGATAATAGACGACTCATATATATATATATATAGATTACGGACATTTAAATATGTTACTACAGCAGATAGGTACCGATAGCGTCTGTTAATTCTCCAGAATACGTCATTTCGGGTTAGAGGTCCCGCCTCTAAGCTACAAAGAAACGATGCCAAATTTTATTATTCCGTATGTGTTACAGGAAAGCGGGCTACGGGAACGGTGCGGCAGTTAGCGGGAGTGAGTTCGACGCCAGCCACTACATCCCCGATGCTCCGTCCGCCTTTACAAACGATGGATTTTTATCAGACAACGGTACAATAGAATGCGTAACTTTTTCTTTCTAAAGTCTAAGAAAACTATAGTGGCTGTATGTTTAAGATTCCTTTTGTTTTTAAACTTTAAAAAAAAAAAACAAGTAGGTTCTCATTTTTTTAGTTATATTACCTTTTTCCAAGTGAACCGCGTTTGGTGAATGTTTATTGAAGGCTGGCGCTTCTCAAGTGGGCCCATTTAAATTATATCAAGATCCGACCAGTGATTTTATGGTTTTCCTTAATAATGGTTATATAATTTCGATTACATCGGGAAAGCGACCTCATGTCTCAAGGTGGGGGGCAGCATTAACGTTGTTGGCTTCAGCATTATTTTTAAATACGTGTATGAATTTCATAATCATGACAGTCTTTGAGTGGATGTAACGTGTTTAACATTATTAGCAACGTGCACTGCGTAGAACTTAATACACTGGTTGATGTATGATGGCAATTTTGGTGTGATGGGAGGGTGAGTTTATGTTTTTATTGCTTAGATGGGTAAACGAGCTCACAGCCCATCTGGTTTGAAGTGGTTACTGAAGCCCATAGTCTATGACGTAAATGCGCCACCCACCTTGAGATATAAGTTCTAAGGTCTCAGTGTAGTTACAACGGCCAAACCGAAACGCATTACTGCTTCACGGCCGAAATAGGCAGGGTGGTGGTACCTACCCGTGCGGACTCACAAAAGGTGCTTCAACCAGTATAAAAACGTTTGCTAACTGTTCTTGTATAGACTACGCGTCCGGCTTTGCTAATAATAATCCATGATCATCAGGTAAATCAGGTTCGATGCCGGATCTGAGACGGCACCTCGCGAGCCGTCAGTCCGCTCGTAGCGCGTACGGCCCCCCTCCTCCCGCGTACGGCCCCCCGCCTCCCGCCTACTGGCGCCACCTCGCGGGCGCCGCCAGTCTGCGCGGGTACCCCAAGCCGTACGTCCCACAGCACGGCACCTGGGTCGGGCCGCGGACCAGCCCCTACGACAACCCCTACAAACGCCGCCATTCCATCGTCGGCGCGTTTACCACAGACGAATACCCCTCAAAGAACTACGAATACGAGGACAGAGCGGACTGTAAAAGCGAAATGGCGTATCCTTATTATCGACCTTACGCATACGACCCAAGGTTGTATCCGGAATACGGATTTTACCCAGATTACAAGAGAGAAGAGGCTTCGTACGGTGTTAATTTGCTTCGGCATGACCCTTATCACTTCAGTGGCTCTAGGGAGAGAGTCTTCTACAACATGAGGAACAGTCACACGTCAGTAGGCAATGAATCCGATGATTTGACCAAATATAAAGATGTTGCCTTGTAGAATAAAACAAGCTTTGGTTTTTCGTTAGAATTTGTGAATGATACTAATGTTTGTTAGGTGATTTAGATGTACAGAAAATTTTATTGTCAAATAAATTGTAAGACAGAAATAAATTGTTCTGTTCAAATTAATTATTAATTGTGAAATATTCCGTAACTACTTATGTATTTTCAGATGTGTGTGACATTTGAATATTTTTTTTCTAGGTAGTTATTATTTTATCCAGGCAATATTAAAACACTATAATTAAACCTTCAATTATTTATTTAAAGATGTGTGTAAATATGATCTGATGAGTTTATTTTAAATATTTGTAAAGGGATGTGGAACGCTGTGTTTTAGTTTTTAAGACATCGATTAAAATATCAAGTATGGACTTTGATTACGATTTTATAGTTTAATAAAAACAGCACAATTTATTGATTATTTATTAGGAGGAAATGTTAGGGGAATATGATGAAGATTACCTATCTTATCAGCTCTGACATATGATGGGATCCTGGCTTAAAGGTTCTAAGTGGAAGCACTCCGGGGGAAGGTGTAGCGCGGCTTCAATGCGGGCTCTTGGCCCGTCGACCGAGGGAACCGGCGGTCGTGTCGCTGGCGGCCGCCGGTCCGGCGTCTGGGGGACGGCGGGATGGATGTAATATGCTCTGCGTAAACCCTGTCCCGCCGTCTCAATAGCTCCGACTGGGCTCCCGCCCGGTCCGGGGTAGGGCGCCGGCTGTGAGCGGCAGGAGTTTTTAGTGAGGTTCAACTCCCACATACGGGGATTTTCTCCTGTGAAAGTGGAAGCACGCAGTCCTTCAGGTTTCGATTTATAACTGGAGAAAATACTTTCTAAAGAGCATAGGCTCATGATGATCAAATATAAGACGGTGGGAGAGTGTGGGCTGTGGAAATGGTTTGTGAAATAATAGACGGTAGATAGAAAGAGATAGTATATATTATTATATTTATTTTTTTACCATTTATTTTTTCTTATTCTCTATAAGAAAGGACACAATCTAAGGTTGGTAATTCAACACCCAAAGAAATCGGTCGAAAGAGAATAATAAAAAAATCGGATTGAAAATAATAACATAATAAATACTAAGAGACTTAAAAATAAGGAATTGACCTCTACCATGTTTAAAAAATTACTCTAAAAACCTAGTAATATTTACTATGGGCTTCAGGATACTTGTTATTGTACAACCATCTTGAAGCGAATCGATTTCACGAACACCTTTATAAACAGAGATAATCGTATTATTAAAAATGCCGCCTTGACGTTTTTAAATATATGAAAAACTTTGGCTTTGCATTTGGAACTTTGATAGAGGACCGTGGCTAATGTTTTTTGATAATTCTGAACAGTAAATTATAGTATTTCAAAGCACAAAAGTAACAGGGAAGTACTTTATTAAATTTTAACCAATGCTTGTTAGATGCTTCACCTTTTTTCGAAGAAAAAAAAAACTCAGAAAGCGCACATTCTTTGATCTAGTTTTTATTGTATAGAATTTATTGCCGCCGAAGGCAAATGAGTTAGTAGACCAAAGTAGTCTCCATGATGTCGCATATAATGCATGTTAGATAAACATTCAGCCACCCGCAGTTCAATCTCTAATCTAATATATAAAATATTTATAAACCACACACGGCAGTTTACGAATTTTTTTATGTATTATAATTTAAGTTAATTGAACTCTTTGTTAAACTTTTAAATAATAATATATAATGATTAGTTAAGTTACCTAGTAACCAAAGGTATTAAGTGTAAATACGTATGTTATAAGTCTATGTGGCAAGTACTTATGAATTTTTACCTTTTAAAAGAGTCACTATTTTATATTATGTATATTCAATAAAAATGTCGTAATTAAAGATTTTTTTATTTTTTTTTATTTTATTCTTTTTTTTATTGTTTTTTTATTGCTTTGAGGGGTGGACGAGCTCACCTGGTGTTAAGTGGTTACTGGAGCCCATAGACATCTACAACGTAAATGCGCCACCCAACTTGAGATTCTGATATAAGTTTTAAGGTCTCAAAGTATAGTTACAACGGCTTCCCCACCCTTCAAACTGAAACGCATTACTGCTTCACGGCAGAAATAGGCAGGTTGGTGAAGACAAAGACATTATTAAAATCAAGTTATTACTTTTTTATGAGACTTGTGGCATTTAAATTTGCGTTTTTTTTTTTAAGATAACGTAAATAGCTGTTTCTGTGTTTTCGATTGTAATCTTTTGATCCATTAGGAAAACTTATTGGCCCCGTGATATAATTTGAATAAATGTAAACAAAAATCAAATGCCACAGTGAGATCTATTTAATTAATTCTTGTTCTTCTTAAAAAGTGCTTGAAAATTTGTATTAGCATTTTAGGGGCAGGAGAGCGGAGACAAATGTGCTCCAGGTGAAACGCCACAACTTGTCTCCAGCCTACTTCAAATTAGTTCTGCCTTAGTTTTTAATAAATATGTACGTAAGCTTTCCTTTCACGATTATTGTTGATTACGTGATGTTAAATTATTGAAAGTCATATGCGTAAACTATGTTGATAATTAAACATGGCGGAAGGTGTTATTTATTTTATAGTAAATAAAAAAAATTGCAAGAATATAGATTTAAATGAACATACAATTTGTGAAGCTTATACGTGGTCACCACGAGAGGTCTACACGAAGCTTTCAAATAAAAAACTATCATCAAAATCGGTTCAGTAAGACAATGTTAAAATTTTATTTATAATTAGAAACGGGACGTTTAAGAGGTGAACTTATTAAAAAGTGAACCTACCAAAAATGGGACATGGAATTCATCAAACAGCAACACCAATAGTGTTGCTATTTGATCTCAAACAGCAACACCAATAGTGTTGCTATTTGATCTAAAACAGGTGCTATCTCTGCCTTTACAAATAAGCAGGCCTTGTTATAAATATCGTGCCAATTATTTGGTTAGGTTTTCATTTTTTATCTGCTTGAGTAAGTGATATTGCCAAGACAGTTCTAAAGTAATAAATAAATACGACGAAGATCAGTGAATCTCTTAAACCTAAGTTTTGTGATTTGAATTCCTACTTTTCAAATTATACGAATTTATTATGAGGCTATGCATTTCATACACAATGGTAAAAACAAAGTTCTAAAAGAGGTCTAGTACGAAGTAAAGATTTTTGCAAAGGAAATATTTTTAGAAAATTAACTTGAAAAGCTTGAATTTGTAAATACCGGTAAAATGGGGCGATTAGGGATTGAGAGGCGAATCGGGAAAAAACCGGGAAAATCTTTCGACGCTCAATATAAGTTTTATATTCGTTGCAAAATCTTCCATTTTTTGTAGTTTAATAGTAGAATGTTGAAAGTTCACAAAACAACTCTGAATATGCATGATAATAGCTGCTAACTTATAAAAAATCGCGTTTCAAATTAACTTCCTGTGGTGGTAATTATTTTAGTGCTAGAAACTTTGCTCTCTTTTATTTATTTGATAATAATAGAAGACGACTATGATTTATAAACGTTATTTAGTGTTTGAACCAGCATATATATTAAAAGTAAGTTTCAGTTTTTATTGGTTTTAATGTATTTGATTAAATAAAAATACATGTAAAAATCTGTTGTTTTTGGGGATATTGGGGACGTCTTAGGTACAAATAACAACGAAAAAGGGGCCAATTGGGATGAGAATACGTGAAATGGAAACGAGTATAAATAGGTACAGGTTTGTAGGGTTGTCTATGTAGTTATAACAATATTTATTAAATTTGTTGGTAAAAATCTGGTTTATTCGAAGCGAAATTGGGAATAAGTCTTTATTTGAAATAGATAAGCAATTTAATATAAGTAAGTTGATTTTGCCGAGACATGTAACAAGATCAATGAAATCTCAAGGTGGACAAAAATGTCTAAGTAATACATAATAAAATATTTAATATTTGTTCAGAGTGGGGGTATTCATCTGATTAATCCATGGAATAACCGACACACCTAATCTCTTAACCCAGATAGAAATATCAGCACTGTCGATTGCACCTATAATTGAGGTGATGTCTGCCATGTACTTTTGTCAGTTTTCAATTTTTTTTATTGATGATCACTTTGTTGGTGCAATTAAATAAATAAATAAATTAAAACTATATATAAAAATAAAAGTAGTGCCAACCCTAGCAAATTTCTCATTTCGTCCCAATTAACCGCAATTTTCGGGTAAATAGGGATTACACCTATTTTTGCATTTTTTGCTTAAACTGGAATGCTAGTTGCATAATTTTAAATTACACAACAAAGATGCCCCCAAGACTCAATCATTTTGATCCTGATATAGCATTATGTACATCAACAACTACCTTAAAATTGCTCATAAAGTTGGAATTTGTCCCTAATCGCCCCATTTTACGGTACCTAAGTTTTTAGCTGAAGGAAGTTTCTCTGCGTTTTGTTAATTGCAAAAGAGTGACGTTGCATGGTTCATGAATAATATTAAGATGGGTGTTAATTTAGGGTTACCTCATTTTGTATATGTAAAAGAAAATACTGCATTTATTTGTGAACGAAATAAATTTTAACGGAGTTTTTTTTTGTAGATAATTTTGATTTTTTCTTGCAAACCTGCCAACAAAACGTTTTGGAATTCGGCTGACTTGTGGTGCGCTTGCGTATCTTTACATCTCTCTCAATCAGTCAAAAATTCAAGAAGTCGTCGACACTACGAAAAAAGTTTGAAACTTTATGTTAGTTTATAAAGTTAGTTCTGTGTTATGAAACTCGTTTAATGGGTGTTTGTTTAATAAATAACGTGAGGTGAACGTGTTCATGACTTGAAAATGAAGTGTAATTTTGTTTTTAGTGTGTCTGTTTATAGTTTTGTGTAGGTGGCCACCTATGTATAGTGGTTTGACCGATGTGAAAGTGTTTTCGCATAAAATTCAGACCCCATTGTTCTTTCCTGGTAAATGTTGGGAAAAACACGTATGCTGCTTGCGTAAGCCGAAGTTTATTACAGAAATGTGTAACGAATAATACAAGTTTTCATCCGAATTTGGTATGTACTAATCGTGCACTTATCAAAATATTCTAAGCCTGATAAGAAGTTCATTTACTGCCTTACATATTTCATGCATAGCCCGTATACGATACAATGAAAATCTGTATAGATGTGTTGTGATAGAACAAAACTTACGAAAATGTTTTGTAGGTGGATTCAAAACATAAAAACAAGTATCACTATTATTGTAGGTTTCAAGATAATAAAATTATATAATGACTGATTGGCCCAATAGTCTAGCGGTTTATGATTATTGAACACAATGGGCACTAGGTTCAACTCCCTAGCTAGTTTTTTTTGTTAAAGTTAATTTATACACAGACTGGGAATTCTTGTCTCAAATATATGATGTTTTCAGTTCCCATAACACAGCAAAAAATCCTAGCTCAGGGCCACTACTCTATAAAGTTTATCTTTTAATTATATGAATAGAGTAATACTGTTTGGATAGGAAATAATTTTATTTTGAGATAAAATATTTATTACTTCTAGTCTCATTTTCATTGAATGCAATCATTGTATAACATTGGATAACAGTCTTAATATAAATGATATATACCTAAGATTCCTACTCCTTATTATACAATTAAATTATTATTGTATTTTTGAATGTAGAAAATAAAAAATGAATTAAAAATTGAACGCTACACTATGCATAAATGATATTTTGATGTAATTAATTAAATTGCAAATGTTCAAATGTAAATTATAGTAATGAGCTCACTGAAAACTTAAAACTAGCCAACCCATTCACTCAATATATTATTATATATTACACACATTCATACAGTCCATTTATATTAGATATAAATGTATACACGTTGGATACAAGTGGCAACAAACTGGCCACATTGGACATCAATTGGAGAGGCCTATGCTCAGCAGTAGACAGTGAAAAGCCTGAGATGATGATACAGTCGACTCATAATTATTTATTTTCAATACTTGGTGAAGATAAAAAATCTAGAAATCTTGTTTTAAAAAAATATACACATAGGAATAGACAAAACAAGACCTCATTGTATTAACAGTAAACAAATTGTGAAAATGCAAAGCTTAATTCCTTTTTCTTAGAGGTAACTGAAGATAACTGAAATTTTTTAATCCTGAATTTTTTAATTTATCGGAAAAAAAGTCAACTGCCTTGAAAAGCATGCTACATATCACAACTTTAGAATTGAAGTGGCCTAATTAATTTTATAACAAAATGAGTTTTATACTTTGAATGACTTGTAAACATGTATCTATCAGCTGATAAAATTAAATAGTCTGTTTTAGTCTATAAAACGACAATGTACTCGTTTCATCTCTTTTAAATCAAGCATATTACCTTAAAGTATTAAAATTGAAAAACTTAAAAATAATAATTGTTCAATTACGTTTTTGGAATTTACAAGATTTTTGGATTAAGCCACTTTGATTCTAAATGTGTGATATCCTTTCATTTAAGGTAAAACTACCATAACCATCCTATACTGAGTCATAGTATATTTCTGTGGAAAATTATTAGTGTGAAACTTAAAGAAAACATTTTCTTTCAGGCTAAGAAATTAATGAAAATGAATGTGCCATCACAAGAAAATGCTGGTTTATTATCCTCAGGTAAAAAAATGGAATTGTTACTTATCATTCTAAATTGTAACTACTACTGCTACTACACTAAACTGTATAGTGGAAGTATTCTAAAATTTGCGTCAGAACAAAAACTGTTTGGCTGTGAAGAAAGATTAAAAAAATTTAGATTAGTAGATATAAACGGAAGATTAGTAACAAACGGTTTAATTTTTATAAAAGGGCATTAACAAAGATTATTTAGAAATAAATCAAATAGAGCTTAATCTAATAAGCTGAAACCCAATTTCAGCCTTTTCTTTGATTATATAGAGAAAACTTCTAAATAAAATAAATAAATAAACACTACTATGCAATTTCGTCGTCGTGGCCTAAAAGATAAGACGTCCGGTGCATTCGTATCGAGCGATGCTCTGGTGTTCGAATCTCGCTGGCGGCTACCAATTTTTCTAATGAAATACGTACTCAATAAATGTTCACGATTGACTTCCACGGTGAAGGAATAACATCGTGCAATAAAAATGAAAACCCGCAAAATTATAATTTGCGTAATTACTGGTGGTAGGACCTCTTGTAGTCCGCACGGGTAGGTACCACCGCCCCGTCTATTTCTACCGTGAAGCAGTAATGCGTTTCGGTTTGAATGGTGGGGCAGCCGTTGTGACTATACTGAGACCTTAGAACTATATCTCAAGGTGTGTGGCGCATTTACGTTGTAGATGTCTGTGGGCTCCAGTAACCACTTAACACCAGGTGGGCTGTGAGCTCGTCCACAAATCTAAGCAATAAAAAAAAAAAAAATTGCCATGTTAAAAGGTAGTGTAGTTTGAGAGTGGCTGTTCGTCTTCTTGAGAGTAGTTCAAGAACTCGAGCAGCTGAGCAAGCACCAAAATATAAGTGGTGGAGATGGTAGTTCTTAGTCACTACTGTTGAACCTGCAGTGAATCACAAATGAACACGTTTTGTAAATTGTCAAAATTCATGTTCAAAGTTCATGTATTTTATTAGAGTGAAAATTTGTCACAAGCCAGACTGAAAAATGTATTTCTGATAAGAGAGAACCTGTTCTAAGAATTTATTACAACGCTGTGTGGAATATAATGAACACAGCATGGTCCTTCACACCGTGGCACAGTTTTTTCAGCATTATGTTAGTTAAAATGGTAATTAATACTGATCAAATGCTATTAAAGTGAATTGTTCAGTAAAGTCAATTTTAGACTCAATGTATTGAAAGCAATGGTCCAAAACAGTATGGCAAAATATTGTTTAAATGATTGTAGAACAATTGAATTTTAAACTGTATTTGTTATATCAAGAATTCTAAATGGTTGGGTTTATTGGCTGAGTATGGGTTAAGACAATGAGGTTAAAAATTTACATCTGCAATAAAATGAGTTTTTGTTGTAAATCCATTTACTTACTGTAATATAAGTTTTACAAAATAATTAAAGTTAAATTCCAAGATATTGTAAAAGCTGTATTAGCTATGTATATTATTATATAACATTCACGACAAAATAAAGAAAATAACAATTTTTACACAATTATTTATCTTTTTGTGCAAGTTTGTTTTTCACAAAAAAAGCTTTAGTGTTGTGGAATAATTGAACAAATGATACAAGAATCGTAAGGAATTCAAGCTTTGTGTGTTAAGCAGTATCTTGCATGTTTCCATGCATATGTATACCAGCATATGTATGGTCAGCTGTAGAATGGCATGGATACTAGGAGTATTATCTGTTAATAATTTAGCAGCACTATTCCTGTGAGCATCGTAAATTACGCGGAGAAAGAGCTGCAGCGTGCTCTGAGTATTAAACCAGTGTATTGCCATCATAGAAAATACACATAAATTAGTATAGATAAGCAACTAGCTAAGCACTCAACAAAAATGTTTACGGGCGTCGGCCACTAGATGGCTTCGCTTCGATGAGTTTCTAATTGCTCCTGTAGATGGCGGTAACATATAACCTATCCTATATTTTATTTTTAATGAAAGATTTTGTAAATTTTTAGAAACCACAAATTGATAAAATCTAATCAATTTGTCGTTAACAAATAAAGACTTGAATGATTTCTTTTTAACTTCTGTGTTTAGTCATACTATATTTAAATGCCTTAACTATAACAACATATAAGTTTAGGGGCATCCGCTACAAAATGTCGCTAGTTTCCATACAAAAAAATATTTGTATTAAAGTATCGATGTTTCAGGGCCCTGAGTGCCATGGTCAGATGGCATTCGCACCCTGCCCAATTATGCCGCGAATCATTAATGCGTTCCAGTTTTAAGTGTGGGATATCGGTAATACAAATACAATTAAACGTTTTTTTTTTTATAATCTCAATAATGAAACAAAAATGTAATCACTACATAGTATAAAACAAAGTCACTTTCTCTGTCCCTATGTATGCTTAAATCTTTAAAACTACGCAACGGATTTTGATGCGGTTTTTTTTAATAGATAGAGTAATTGAAGAGGAAGGTTTATATGTATAATAACATCCATTAAATAGTGGAGAAATCAATAATAAATTACAGTTTCCGAAGCGAAGCGAGGGCGGTTCGCTAGTATAAGTATAAAATGAATATCTTATACCTTTAAACGAGCAATTCTTGTATATTAATATATAATCTGAATCTCGGAAACGGCTCCAACGATTTTCATAAAATTTCGTATACAGGAGATTTCGGGGGCGATAAATCGATCTAGCTACGATTTATTTTCAGAAAATGTTGTTTTATTCGTGTTTTCAATAATCAAGTCTTCCCGACATCTATTGGCGAATAGATGTGGGCGAGCCCATGGTCATCACCATTACACCTGGCACCGAAAAAAGACAACGGTTGGCGCCCTTGTGGTGACTATAGGCAACTCAACGCTCGGACTATCCCAGATAGGTATCCAGTACGTCATATACACGACTTTGCGCACAATATCACTGGTTGTAGTACGTTTAGCACCATTGACCTTGTTAAAGCTTACAACCAAATACCAGTCTGTGCCGAAGATATACCAAAAACCGCGATCACCACCCCCTTTGGAATGTATGAATTTCCTTTCATGACATTTGGGCTACGAAATGCTAGCCAAACATTTCAAAGATTTGTAGATGAGATGATGCGCGGGCTAGATTTCGTTTACTGTTATTTGGACGATTTTCTCATATTTAGCAGGGACAGCATTCAGCATGAGCAGCATCTGCGCCAAGTATTTACCAGACTTAGGGACTACGGGATGGTAATCAACTTGTCCAAGTGTGTTTTTGGGGCTCCCGAGGTAACTTTTCTAGGTTACCGTATCTCGGAGAGCGGAACCAAACCACTGGACGAGAAGGTACAAGCCATCAATAACTTTCCCCCACCCAAAGACGTTAGGACGCTTAGACGGTTTTTAGGTATGGCCAATTTTTATAGGCGGTTTCTGCCTAATGCTGCCCAAATACAAGCTCCCCTTAACGCCCTACTTATGGGTTCAGTCAAAGGCTCCACTCCTATTAGCCTTAATGACGTTGCTCTGAAAGCTTTCGCAAAGACCAAGGAAAGCCTCTCTAACGCGGCACTCCTGGCACATCCAGATTGTCAGGCTAAGGCACTGATTTCAGGCTGGATATCCCGATTCGGTTGCCCGACAGATATTGTTACAGACCGCGGCCGTCAATTCGAGTCCGCGCTGTTTCAGTATCTGGCAAAAACTACTGGATTCCAGCACAAACGCACAACTGCCTACCATCCCGCGTGTAACGGTCTTGTGGAACGCTTCCACAGGCAGCTAAAAGCTTCCATCGTATGCCACGCTAACGACAATTGGTCAGAAGTCCTACCTTTTGTACTACTTGGTATCCGTAGCGCATTCAAGGAGGACTTACAGACTTCGTCCGCTGAGTTGCTTTACGGCGAGCCGTTAAGACTTCCCGGCGAATTCTTCGAGCCGAGCACAGCCTGTACTACTGATCTATCAGATTTTACGGCTCGTCTACGCTCATTCGCCGAGAAATTAAAACCGGTTCCCGCCTCTCGCCATAACAAAGAAAATATTTTTATTTTCAAAGAGCTCAAGAACGCGGAGTACGTCTTTCTACGTGAAGATGCTTCGCGCCCTCCTCTTACGCCAGCATATACAGGTCCTCATAAAGTATTAGAACGACGTGACAAGACGTTCAAACTTTTAATTAAAGGTAACTCTGTCACCGTCTCGATAGACCGTTTAAAACCTGCGTATTACCTTACTGTTCATGAAGGCCTGTTAGGTAATGCACTTTCACCTGCCATATCTGAACCCGATGTTGCGGTAGCTCCACCACCTGAGAGAACTGCACCTATAACTACACGTTCCGGTCGACATGTCAGATTCCCGGATTTTTATCGCCCCTAACCAGGTCTCTGGGGGGGAGTGATGTGGGCTTATCCCACATTTCATGCACACACATTTACTCTTCACAATATAAAACTTATATAATAAATTATTAATACACACAGAGTATACATTCACACATATAACATATCTATTCATAAATTATTACTACATTACATACAAAACAGACATACACACACGACAATTTATCGTGCCGCGTCAATGTGACGCTTAGTAGTCGTCGTGGCCTAACGGATAAGACGTCCGGTGCATTCGTGTTGAGCGATGCACCGGTGTTCGAATCCCGCAGGCGGGTACCAATTTTTCAAATGAAATACGTACTCAACAAATGTTCACGATTGACTTCCACGGTGAAGGAATAACATCGTGTAATAAAAATGAAACCCGCAAAATTATAATTTGCGTAATTACTGGTGGTAGGACCTCTTGTGAGTCCGTGCGGGTGGGTACCACCACCCTGCCTATTTCTGCCGTGAAGCAGTAATGCGTTTCGGTTTGAAGGGTGGGGCAGCCGTCGTTACTATACTTGAGACCTTAGAACTTGTATCTCAAGGTGGGTGGCGCACTGTCGTGTAAAGTGTCTTCTGTGTACTGTTTATAAACTGAATATCTATCTGTGCTCGTAACCTTCAATTCTTCATAATTATAATAATATAGACTGTTTTGTGTTCTGGTGTGGACTAAGTGTAACTTTTAATAAACATTTAATTAGTGTGCAAGGTGTCGTATTTAATTTATTATCCGAACACCGACGGCGCCTACTTAGGTACTTACCTTTACCATATTACACTACAAGTCCGGACGACCCGTACATACTCATCCACATCCAAACGGAACCCAACAATTCTCGTCTATACTACTATTAAATAATACTATTTTTTTTTAATTGAGGGCAACTAACCGCTTTAAAGACACAACAAGATGGCGTAATTTAAAAAAAAAACCAGCAAAGCTCTGTCATCATCTAGTAAATGTTGATGTGTCGGTGTTCAGTCAATATACCTTGAGCTTCCACTTCAAGTACAATTCAAGTTATTTATTCCGAATATGACGCTCGTGAAACCCCGGAAGATATCTATGGCCTTATTAATAAAACATTTTGTGGGCTATGAATAGTTGTAAGTACGTTTTATCTTGTTGTGTGTTTTTGCTTTGTTATTGAGCTCTCTTAAAAATACAATGGGCTATGTAAATAAGGATTAGTTACACCGTTTTTAATAATGAATATTTTATTTTGTAAATGTTCTATTTTGTTTTTTAAAATAATAGTTTGGAAAAAAAGTACTAAATAAAAAATAAAAAATGATACTACAACACATCACTATTTACTAAAAAAATAGCCCACTGAGTTTCGTGTCGAATCTTCTCAGTGGGTCGCGATTTCGATCCGGTAGTAGATTCTTGCGAAGCACTGCCCTTGCCAGGGTTTATTAGCAAATTCTTTCAGGTTGAGCCCGTGAGCTCACCTACCAGTCACGGCGTAGTTGGAATAGGCTACCAGCGAAGAGTTAGAAAAAAAAAACAAAAAAAATGTGTTGACAAACGGAGAGAACAGTACTTATCTGGTTGTTATTTTTTGAATCTGTTTCATTTTTTTGTATTGATTGTTCTACCCATCCGAACGTAGCTGGAATAGCCCCTCCACTATCAGCAGTTAGGTAGAAAAAGAAAATACCCTAAAGTTCATTCATTAATGGCTAGTAAACAAAATAAAAGCAAAACGGAAGTCCTCTAACACAAACCAAAAAATGGTGTCTAACTTGGCTTCGCTGTGAAAATCTACTAAAATGGTACAGCCATTATCAAGTTTAGTGATACACCGTCATGCGTATGGCAATTTATATTGACATAATACTGAAATAAAAAAAATCCCTAAAGTTCATTAACGGCTAGTAAACCAAATAAAAGAAAACGGAAGTCCTTAAGCCAAAGCAAAAAATTGTGTCTGACTGTCTTTATTTATTTCTTCGTTGTGAAAATCAACTAAAATGGTCGAGACATTATAAAGTGATACTCCGTCATGCATATGCATGACGGAGTATCATCTATATATCTATCTAATAGTAATAGATATATAGATGAAACAAAACATACAAACGAATTCATTCATATCCATCCATCGTCAATTATAATAGGCTGCACATTCGAACTTTGTGACGACACCTGCTTCCGTCGAGACCGGTGTCGAGCCGGACGCGGTTCCCCTGTCATTATAGGGTTGTCAACCGCAACACAAAGATTGTTTTTGTTGCCATAGAGTTGTCAACCGTAACACAAAGACTATAAGGGCTATTTTGTTGCTTAAATTAAAATAGAACGTGATGTTAACACATCTTTATCATGGCAGAATGACTTGTCAAGTCTTGCCTGTGAACGTGTGGCTCTTCATATTCGGGTGAAATGATAACACCAGGATACTGAGTTACTCAGCGGGCTACTATTGCAATCCCCACTTCGATAAAGCGGCACAACACGAGAACCCTCTCATCGTGGCCGCCGGTAACTACATTCCCGATCCTGTGGGCAGAATGGAAAGCAGTCGACGTCGCCCCAAACACGACATTTCGTATCCTCTCAATCCACTAACGGTGCTTTTAGGTACCTCAAGCACCGGCCATGTTCTCGTCGAACCCGTCACTTGCGACGAAGGGTTCGACGAGTAAATTAACCCTCAGACACAGCCCACTGAGTTTCTTGCCGGATCTTCTCAGTGGGTCGCGTTTCCGATCATGTGGTAGATTCTGCGAAGCACGGTTCTTGCCAGGGTTCATGTTACCAACGTCATCAGGTTTGAACCCCGTGAGCTCACCTACTAGTTAAGGCGACGCGGATACTTAGGTAGGAAAAAAAAAGCGATCCGATAGTAAATTGCGAAGCAACTGCCCTTAAGTCAACTACCCGTTCTATCGCTGAAAAGTCCTTCAAGCCAACAGTTATTCTCTCAACCCAAAAAAACCTAAAGTTTTATATGCTGCAGGCTCACGCTGTACAAATATAAGTAAAAAATAATTCGTGCTTGACGTAAGCTTAGCAAATAACTGCCATATGAAGTTCGGATGTATGTAGATGGCAGTATAATGTTAAAGAAAAATCTCCCAAAAATACTGGAATATTTAATTATCTTTTCAACACTGAAACCAATGCAATTTTATTTATTTATATACATTCTTAGATAATTAATAAGTAGATGATGACCGAGCTTTGCTCGTTTTTCTTTTTCTTTTTTTATAACGCCATCTTGTTGTGTCTTTAAAGCAGTAAAAATAGTATTATTATTCGCCAACAGATTTCGGGAAGAGTCATAAAGTTGATTATCGATAAAGTTGATTATTGAAAACACGAATAAAACAACATTTTCTGAAAATAAATCGTAGCTAGATCGATTTATCGCCCCCAAAATCCCCTGTATACTAAATTTTATGAAAATCGTTGGAGCCGTTTCCGAGATTCAGATTATATATACATATATATATATACAAGAATTGTTCGTTTAAAGGTATAAGATATTCCTACGTAATAAAATATTCCGTAATGCGATTTCAATAATTTGCAACAGCGCATTTCAAATGTTTCCAATTTGCACATACCATCTCGAAAACTCCCTATCGACTAGTTGTTGAATAGTTTAACCTCGGCGGAGGCGTCGTCAGGATCGATCCCGCGACTGCGCGTTAAGGCGGAGCCCTCACAAAGGTGAAGGCGGCCCGGCGCTGGTCGGACCTGTCAAAATAACAAATAGATTTTCGCGAAACCCACAATACGTGTGCTGAAGCCACGGATCTATTTGAAAAATAATAATAATTAAAAAACCAGTTACGTTTTTCATATTAGTTAAAGTATCAAATTAATTTCCCAAAATCGATATACATTTTAACTTTAAACAAGCTTTCTTGTTGTTTTTTTTTAAATTGTTATGTTTAATTCGGATTCATTGGATGTGTGAACAGTGTTAAATGAATTAGTGGGATACGAAGATGTAGTCCAACTTGGTCATAGTCGGTAAGTATTGAACTTGTTGCGTTCTAATTTTAATACCAAGATGACGTAATAGAACATTTGTAACTTGAAAGAGGTGAATTTAGTTAAAGACCAGGTGTAGGTAGGTAAGAAATAAAAGTTTGCGAGAAAAAAATATGTCCAATTTAAGGGCTGAAGTTTAAAGTTTTTTTTTATTGCTCGTGTAGGCAGACGAGCATAAGGCTCACCTGATGGTGAGTGGTTACGGTCGCCCATGGACTTCAGCAATGCCAGGGGCGGAGCCAAGCCGCTGCCTACTGTTAAAAATGTATAAAAAGTTGTTTGGGCATATTGAATTATAGCTAAGTCTTACCTTTGTACATACATATCGAGGGATGAAAGGCTGAAGTGAATGGTTTGAACGTTTAGAGAAACTTTACAGGAGAGGAATTTAAAGTTTATAATTTGGAAAAGATATCATAACAAAAAAACTTCAGCTAGGTATATGAATAAAGTTAATTGAAGTTCAATTAAAAACATCGAACTGTTGATGCTAATCTATACAAATAAATAAAATTGGAGTGTCTGTAATATTATATAACCGCTTTTTACTAAATGCATATCTATGTATACACGGTAGATACACCAAAAATGTATTTCGTCTGTCTGTCTGTCTGTCAGTCGGTCTGTCTGTCTGTTTGTTCTGGCTAATGTCAGGAACGGCTGGAGCAATTTTGACGGGACTTTCACTGTACCTGATAATATAAGGAGTAACTTAGGCTACATTTTTTGGATTAACTTCGCCTCGCAGCGTTAACCGTGGTACGACAATAACCGCGGGTAACACCGCGGGGTTCATCTAGTACCAAATAAAACGCACCTTTAATTACAAAGATAAATGTCGCGTGTTAAGCAAAATGTTGCTTAATCCTAATAGCCTTTTACCCCTCGATATAGCAATACATTAAAAATTATAACCGCATTGTGGACTTAAGTAATTTTGATACGAACGTATCAAAAGTACTCATACATCTTAAATTGGTTTGGGCATATTGTTTATTATTAATATTCATGTAACTGTACACAATTCTGAGATTTTGATGAGATTTTGGAAACAACGAATATTATTATTAAACATTAAACTATGAAGGCATTTTTATTATCTTTGTTCATTGAATAAATATCCCATGAACTGTTTTTTTGTACAACTATTGGCATTATCAATCCAAAATTTGATTATGATTTAAATACGATTCGACATTTTAGGATATGAATACATTGACATTTTAGAGGTCTCTGTTTAAATCTGTTAAAGATTTTAGGCGAAATGTAACCCTAAAGGTATTCGGTATAAATATGCTTTAGTCAATTTATTTTCGACAGCTACAAAAATCTATTAAGAAAACCGAGTGATATTTTAGTTTTAGAAACCCTTTATTCTAGTCATGATTTTTCTGCATTTGGTTTTCGCGCGACTACCGTACTTTATTTAAATGATTATTTTTTACCGGTGTATTAAATTGTTACTTGTGCTAAGGGTATGCTGTGAGCTTAAACAGGTCTTCTTTTATCCTACCTATCCGCTGGCAGCCTAAGCGGCTATTCCAGCTTCGCGTGAATAGCTAGGTGAGCTTACGGGCTCAACTTGGGAGAAATTGCCAACACTAGCCCTAGCAAGAGTAGTGCTTCGCAGAATCTACCACCGGATCGGAATGGCGAGTAACTCTGAGGGCTGTAGTTAGAATTCGACGAGGTGAAACGGGTTAGTACGCGGATCCCTTTCCGATTTCAAGGATTAGACAGGACTGCGACGTCCTTTTAGGTTGGTGGAAAGCGTTCGCGTTGTGATATTCATTAGCTGCTATAGGAAATTAAAACCAATCTGGTTTTGTTTCATCGGCGCACTTATATCAACGAAAACACTTGAAAGGGAAATTGAAGTCTTAATCATTCAAGTTCATTAAGACTACTTTAAGGTTCAATCTCCTCTTTTTTATTGTCATCATTATTTCATTCGGAGACTTTTTATTTTATTTCTTTATTGCTTAGATAGGTGGACGAACTCACGGAACACCTGGTGTTATGTGGTTGTTGGAGCCTATAGACATCAACAACGTAAATGCAGCCACCCACTTTGAGATATGAGTCTCAGTTTTTATAGTGCAACCGTTGCCCCGGCCTTCAAACCGAAAGGCATTACTGCTTCACGACAGGAAAAGGCATGGTGGTGGTAATCTACCCGTGCGGGTTCACAAGACGTGGTAACACCAGGCGCAATGCTTTATAGTTTTCTTAGTCAAGGACGACTTGTTATCACGCGAAATCGAACCCTAAGACTAGTTTTAATTATATCCATGACTCTCCAAAAAATGTTAAAATAATTTTTCAATAATATTATTTAGTATGACATCATGAATTTGCATAATACTTCATGCCTTGATTAGGGCGCTCAACAGTGAGCTAAGAGCATTTGCAACGGTATAATTCGAAGTCACGGATATCATTTCGCGTTTTACGGTAGTTCTAAGAATACGTGTAAGGTCTATTGGTCTATTGGTCGGGTATGTTAAAAACACGGTTAGGCTTGTTCAGGGTCGCGTTTTTTTATAATTGTTTTTTTTTTTTGTTGTTGCTTAGATGGGTGGACGAGCTCAAAGCCCACGTGTCGTTAAGCGGTTACTGGAGCCCTAAATCCTAAAAGATGAGATATAAGTTCTAAGGTCTTAGTATAGTTACAACGGCTGCCGCATTCTTCAAACCGAAACGCATTACTGCTTCACGGTAGAAATAGGCAGGCTGGTGGTACCAACCCGTGCGGACTCACAAGAGGTCCTATCACCAGTAATAACGCAAATTATAGTTTTGCGGGTTTGATTTTTATTACACGATGCTATTCCTTCACCGTGGAAGTCAATCGTGAACGTTTGTTGAGTACGTATTTCATTAGAAAAATTTGTACCCGCCTGCGGAATCGCTCGATACGAATGCACCGGACGTCTTATCCTTTAGGCCACGACGACTTAAACTGTTCTCGTTTTCTATGAAGACCAAAAATCTCAAGGTTGAACGTTGGCCCGTCCTGTCGTGCTGGTAGCCATCACGGACGTGTAGTCCCGCCTATATCTGCTTTGAACTGGTTATGCGTTTCGGTTCGTAGGGTGGGAAAGTTGTTATATACGATTGAGACTTCGTGAAAAAGCGCTTAGTGTTGAGCTTGTTTTTACATATTTTGCATAATTCGTTAAAGGGTTTTTGAAAAAAAGTATAAATAAATAATACATAAATCAATGCTAAATTCAGAGCAAAATAATTTTAAATGTATTTTTATTAATTTTATTAAATTATTTAAAAAAAATCCGTAGAGGTCGACATATGTCGCAATAGTCGGTATTCCGACGCTCCTTACTTTATGCGCGTTAATAGAGAGTCGATATATCGACGGTTCGCGCTCAAAGGGTTAAAAACCGTAAAGTCGTTTTAATCAAAACTATTGCATGTTCATTGGGCGAACAGTAGTGATTCTTAGTTAATAACCGAACATATTGTCGTCCTGTATGACATGCCTTACGTTATCGTGATGGAAATATTCATTTATGAAAAAGGAGGTATTTCTCTAAGTAACATCGAACAAAAACGACAGCGTGCCCTTTTTCAACCCATCAAACTAAATAAATGTGCGGAATAATGTTGCCCATAAAAATGTTTAACGTCCCTCACCTATAAGTCGTATAACGCTTCTAATATAAGAAGATAGGAGTTTCATTGTCCTGGTAATCGGAGTTACGACATACTTAATTAGATTCCTTAAATTGCGTCAACACATTAAACGGTGCGTGTGTGCGTGTGTTTGTGTTTTTGGCCGCGTGAATTGCACGTAAAAGGTATAAATTAAAATTCTTAGCAAGAAATAATTGCTATATTCGGCATAAGGCATGTTTTGTAAATAAAAAAGAAAATAGGTTTATTTATTGTTAAGGTTTTCAGTTTGTTGGGCGGATCGAAAGGCCGCAGACACGATCATCCTATCTAATTCTGCCGCGAAGCTTTCATTGATCATCATCGATTCAAAGATTCAGTTGCGCGTTCAGCTTTGAAGGGTGGGGCATATACAACTGAGACTTTAATTTCTTGTCGTTGAGACTTCGCCGCTGAATTGGTTGGTCCATATGCCTCAATATTTATTTTAAATCAATTTTTTTGGAAAGTAGTTCCTTATGGGACGATGCGGAGGGGTACCACCCTAACCGGGAAAAACGTCCGTAACGTAAGATTTTTATTAGTAATGCACACAGTGTACGACTTAACTTTGTAATAACGTACAAAAAATAACATATTTTTTTATCATTCATTGATCACGATCTCAGAGCGTTCGTTTGCGCAATACACTAACTCTTATGCAAACAACCGTGAATGAAGTGTACCACAATAAGTTCGCACGTTACCGAATGACCGTGGGTTGTTGCGAAACCTCCAGTTTTTTTTTTTTTATACCTCGAATAGAACTTAAAATTAATATTTTTATAATAAGCAACTTCGTTCCTATCCGGTGTCCCACGACACCACACATCTTTTTTCCTACCTATTCTAATAACCTCGAAGGGCTATATTTACTGAGCTAGTAGGTGAGGTCCCGGAGCTCAAACCGGGAGTGCTGCTAACACTGGCCCTAGTAAGAGCAGTGCTTAGCAGAATCTACCACCGGATCGGAAACGCGACACACTGAGAAGATCCGGCGAGAAACTCAGTGGGCTGTGTCTGTGGGTTAATTCGCTCGTCGAGCCCTTCGTCGCAAGGGACGGGTTCGGCGTGGGCGGTGATCAGGACTTGACGTACCTAAAATCAGGAGGATCCGTGTGTAAATCCAATTTTAATACTTGATTTGGCTGGAGAGTAATCAATAATATTCACATTCCGATCGTTGTCAAGCGATTCCGAAGAAAAGTTATTTTATATGGCATCGCCTGATTATCTGATATCATGTTTACTTTCCCACAAGATTACAAATACTCAGATTCTACAACCGACTGGGCTCTTCAACGTATGTTGGTTGCTGCAAAACATTTTTGTTTCGTTCGTAATCGATTGTGGTGAAGTTAAACATCGTATTTTCACGACGGTAAAAATATTTTTCGGCTTAATCTCAGACCGGTGATCCAGGTCAAAACTTCGAACTTGGGTTCGTGGCTAGTTCCTTATTGTAATTTTATTGAGAAATTAAATTAAGCGCAGGCAATTCCTACTTCCTTGACGGTATGAAGACATTTATACCAAGGAGTAAATTTTTTTTTCTACCTATGCTGGGTTACGTTATATTCTTAATAGTTTATTTATTTTCATAGATAATACCCGTTAACATTTCATGTGAGCCCACTGAGTTTCTCGTTGGATCTTCTCAGTGGGTTGCGTTTCCGATCCGGTGGTAGATTCTGCGAAGCACTGCTCTTGCTAGGGCCAGTGTTAGCAACACTTCCGGTTTGAGCCCCGAGAGCTCATCTACACGCTAGGGTAAAGCTGAAATAGCCTCTCTTATCAGCATAGGTAGGGGGAAAAATGGCAATGTAAAATTTCGATACTGTATTTATATTACATATTTTAAGCTAATAATCTCAAAATTCATATCTCAAGGTGGGTCACGGTGGGTGGCGGCACTTACGTTGTAGATGTCTATTGGCTCCAGTAACCACTTAACACCAGGTGGATCGTGAGCATGTCCACCCATCTAAGCGAAAGAAAAAAAAAGTTTATTCTGTACTAAAAGTGCAAATACCAAACTGTAAATAGTAAACAAATCAATGTGTTTATTTCAACGTATGATCATATCACTTAAGCTCTCTGCTCTTTAAGCAATCATCGTCGAAGCCTAAGTTGCACCTACTAAGTTATGTCGCACTTTATTTTAAGTAGCATATTGATTATGAACGACGATTTAACAGTTAATGTCCTTTTTATCTCATGTTACTTTAACTAATCCTTCAGTTAGACATGCCTAAAGCCGTTAGTCATGCTTTTAACATTTTTAATAGGTACATTGAAAAGTATTCGTTAAGTACTCGTTAATTCACGTTACGTGCGACTCGCGATAAAAGAAATGGTACGTGCTTAATCCCGAAACAATGACTTCGGCTTACGAGGCGCCCTAAATACCATTAAAACTTCGGGTCTTTTGCATTCTGGTAAAGAAAAATATACTTTATAAAGGTTCAGCTTGAAATCGCATCGCGGTTAAAATCTTTTTGACGTGAAAACGTTTTATAATTCGATGGAGCCGGCTGCACGCACGAAAAAACGTGACTCACGCGGCGTTACCTCACTCTGAGGCGTTCCATTTAAAGCTTGTAGTGCAAGCGAGAGCGCGCAACGAGCGACAAAGAGGCACAATCGGCCTCCGCGTTCGGCAGCGTTCGACAACTGTCTCTCTCCTACTTGAGTGAGGGATGCATCCGCGTGGACAGCTGCTATACAATAATACATTGACATTTTCTTCTTCAAACGAGGCTTGTGGAGAGTATTAAGCGGTAGGCAGCGGCTTGGCTCTGCCCCTGGCATTGCTGAAGTCCATGGGCGACGGTAACCACTCACCATCAGGTGGGCCGTATGCCCGTCTGCCTACAAAGGCAATAAAAAAAAAAAAAAAAAAACATGTCTTCGTCAAGTATGAAGTTCAGTGAAAAGTGAATGTGGTGTCAATTGTTTATAGCAACGATAATTGCGATAATTGAAAAATGAAACCATTCCATCAGTATTTTCTTATGACGTTGTCACGTTCAACTATCGTCAGTAACCCGACTTTACAGACAACCGATTTTTTTTTATCTAGAAAAAAAAAAATCTTGTTTTAATGGAAATTTTACAGTGTCCGGCAATAATAGGACATCTATAAATATCTCCCTAGCGTCACCCCTTCTTGCGTGCACCGCTATTCGCTAAAATTCGCTCCACGTCCTATTTAGACCGCCTAACCAATTCCACATGACCTGCAAAGACCAAGGAAATTTCTGTAATGTCAGATCTAGATAGAGATCATTTCAGATCGGTTGCAGGGTTGCGTTGTACGAGCCTTGACCTGCGATGTGAAAAGTAGGTCGTTCGAGCAATTGCGAATATGCATTTTGAGTGCCGCGTAATGTTGTGTACTTGAACAGGGATAATAATGGATGAGCCCGGGGTTTATTACATTGTCGTTTCAGATATTACATTGCTCTTGCTATTTTTTTTAGAACAAAAATTAGGTTTAGATTTTGATGTCAAACAGACAAATGATTTGTTTCGTTATGATTGTAAGAGATGAGCAGGAAATAAGGGGCATAAGTAGGGAAAGGATGAGTAAATTTTGTATTAGTCTTGTATTGTAGAGGGGGAAGAGGTCGATCGAACCATTTCGATAAAGCGGCACGACACGAGAACCCGCTCATGGTGGCCGCCGGTAACTACATAGCCGATCCTGCGGACCAAATGGTAAACGGTCGACGTCGCCCAAAACATGTCATCTCGGATCCTCCCGATCCACTAACGGTGCTTTTAGGTACCCCAAGCACCGGTCATCGTTCTCGTCGAACCCGTCACTTGCGACGAAGGGCTCGACATGGTCTCGCTAGACCATCAGCTAATGTAGGAAAGAAAAAAAGTCGACGGAAGAAGACATGGATGGAGTGTGTGAATTACGATATGAGAGAGAGAGAGAGAGGAGTGAGTGTTGAGATGACGGCTGATAGAAGAGAATGGAAAGGAAAAATTAGCTGTGCCGACCCCACCTAGTGGGATAAGGTGAAGAAAAAGAAGAGTCTACCTGTGTCGGACCAGCCAGTGAAATAGGTGTGATTGGAGCGCAACTCCAAAACGAACATGATAAATCTCGAGTTGAACCGTAAATGTGGTTTTAATTAAAAAGACTAATATAATAATAATAATAAAAATCATTTATTGCCTTTCACATCATAAAATGAAATACAAAAAAAAGAAAAGAAAAAAAAAGAGAAAAAGGCAAAAGGAGGTGGTGGCTCAGCTATTGCTGTTCAAGGTTGATAAATCGAACAGCGCTGATTTTCAGTCACCCCCGTTTCCCTTTGGTTCTTTGCGGGAATGAAGACTCGGTACGTGTGTACGTACTTAGAATATGGTATAAATTAGTAAAATTAGTAAATTATAAAATTTAAGAAAAAAACAAAACATAAACTAAGTAATATAAGTTATTAAAAAAAAAAACTGTCACACAATATTTTATCGGCAAGTAAGGCCGAGCTTGTGTCTCTAGATATAAATGTTGGTTTGAAAACCAATTTCCGGTTCCGTTAACTCACTTCACTTCTCTCCGTCCGGACTGGATATCTAATAGGAAATTAAGATGGATTTACAAGGAAACAATTGTTTCATAGAAAAAAATATTGGATTTTTATTATGTAATTTTCGAAATCGCACGCAATGTTTGATGATTGGGTTATTTCGGGACTAGATGCTCGATTGTTTTACTGTCATTTAGGATCGGTGCTCAATTGAAGTCTCGTCCAACCTTGGGTTATTTTGCTCCACACTCTGATCCTTGATCTAACCCATGAATCAGCTCGCTGAGTTTCTCGCCGCATCTTCTCAGCGGGTCACAATTCCAATCCGGTAGTAGATTCATTCACGAAGCAGCTTTTCTGGAGTTGTTAGGTCTCCTTCGGAGGCGCTCGGGCAGCTGTAAGCAAATACCACCCCTCCTGGCTGTGTGTTTGCTCGCCTACCTGTCCTGTTGAAACTGGAAATGCCTCCGATCCACCAGTAATATTTTAATCCTAAAAAAAGGCCAACGGGTTCAACCTCTATTTTTTATTTTGCTATTAAAATTACAAGCAAAGGTGTGCAAAGCCAAAGATGCATATGTTGTGTGAACGCTCTGACGGCACACCAGCGAATTTTGGTGTCACCTCTGCCAATTTGCGTTTCCGATAAATTACATGAAATTAAAAATTAATCTTAGGTTTGGAATCGAATTTTTTTCAAGTTTTATCCAAAATTTCTTTTTTCATTTAAAAATTCTAGTATACACCTGACTATACTGAGACCTTAGAACTATATCTCAAGGTGTGTGGCGCATTTACGTTGTAGATGTCTATGGGCTCCAGTAACCACTTAACACCAGGTGGGCTGTGAGCTCGTCCACACATCTAAGCAATAAAAAAAAATAAAAAAAATACTTTTCCCATATTCCAACGCTGTTCAATTAATTGTAGGTGCTTATTTGACTAACTAAAACCTTTGCAATACTGATATAGGTAGTCGTTGTTGAAATAGGCTAACTTCAAAATTCCTGTAATAACCTTCACTTTGCTACGTCGGGAACGCATAGTGAGTAAAATACTCAACATATTTCGGATGTTATCGAGAGAGGAAAATGTTATTATTTTAGAAGTCTTTAGATAAACATCAAACGGTATGGTTAAAGTTCCGTAATAACTTTTCATTTTGGTTTCAATACTGCGATGAAACATCTTACGAGGTTCAAACGCAGAGGGGATACCTTAAAAGTTTTCAAGGAGGTTCGGTTCAGATGTAATTGCGGAAAATGTTCGATATTCTTTTTTCTTTCTTTTGTACCTTTACTGTAAATAAAATGTATATAATGTGGCTTTAAAGGATATCATTTATTCATCTTTTTTTTTTATTGCTTGGATCGGTGGACGAGCTCACAGCCCACCTGGTGTTAAGTGGTTACTGGAGCCCATAGACATCTACAACGTAAATGCGCCACCCACCTTGAGATATAAGTTCTTAGGTCTCAGTATAGTTACAACGGCTGCCCCACCCTTCAAACTGAAACGAATTACTGCTTCACGGCTGAAATAGCCGGGGTGGTGGTAACTACCCGGGCTCACAAGGTCCTCTACCACCTACCACCTCCTCCTACCTCCTACCTCCTACCTTTCTTCTCCAATCGCTCCCTCATTGCTGAGGATCGTGACTCCGTTTTAGCTTGTCGACTGTCAGCCTCCATCGGTTCCGGTCAGTTGCCTGGTGTAGTGCAGCGCTAAGTGGTCCGCTGGTTTGCTCGGAGATCTGGTCGGACCAACGTTTGGGGCTCCGGCCTCTAGGACGTTTTCCTTCTACTTTCCCAGTGACCATCAGACGTTCCAAGTTGTCTACACCTTTTTTTTTTTTTTTATGATTGAAAATTTACTGGTGGCCCGATGGCCTTTCCAGTTTCACCAGGACAGGTGGGCGAGCAAAGGCTCAGCCAAGAGGGGTGGGATTTGCTAATAACTGCCCGAGCGCCTCCGAAGGAGACCTAACAACTCAAGAGCAATTGTTTCGCGAATGAATCTACTACCGGATCGGAATCGCGACCCGCTGGGAAGATCCGGCGAGAAACTCAGCGGGCTGATGCATGGGTTAGGTTGCACGTCGACCTCTTTGTCGAGTTCGACGAGTACGGTTACCGGGGTCCCTAAGCCTGCCCCTAGTATTAGAGCTGAAGGCATCTAATGCAAAGGTTATTGGATCTGATGGATCCGTAAGGACGTGTCTAGGGCGTCGACGGTGACTGGCTCCTGCATGATCAGGATTCGGGGAGTAGTCAGCGGCGGCAACGATAAGGCGATTATCATGACGCATAGCCTTATCGAAGTATCGTTCCGACGCTGACTTCATGTATTTCCGAATTGATTCGAGGCCCAGGTCTGTCTACACCTCTGCGGACAACGTAGCCAAGGTAGCGCATTATGCGTTGCAGACCTCCTACCACCAGTGAAAAAAATACTAATTATATAAATAAATAAATATATTTATGTATTTTAGTCTATAAAATAGAAACAGTAGCTTAGGTAAAGATCTTTAATTTGTTTCTATCAGCAGTTAATGCGTTTCAGTTTGAAGGGTGGGGTAGCCGTTGTAACTATACTGAGACCTTAGAACTTATATCTCAAGGTGGGTGGCGCATTTACTTTGTAGATGTCCATGGGCTCCAGTAACCACTTAACACCAGATGGGCTGTGAGCACGTCCGTCCATCTAAGCAATAAAGTAAACCTAGTCAGAGTTCTAATAAAAGGATATATTTTTAATACTCTAGTGTCCTGTTATGATTTGGCTTAATGTGTATTCACAGACGAGGTGGGCGGCAGTTCGGACACTCGTTCCGACAGCAGCGAAGACGAGGTCACCGAGCACGTGACGAGATCCACACCACCACCGAACATGGCTGCCGCCAGAGCACAGGTGAGCTCATTGTGCCACTATCTTTAAAAACTATTGTTTTTGCCGAACAAACCTGTTAGTATGAGTTTAGTACGCGTTAGCTTAGGAGTTGGGTATGGTAGAGGGGAGGGAATATACTTTGTTGCACACCATCACACAATTGACATTCAAAAACAGTCAACAGGCTATAATCGTACAATAGGCGGTCTTATCGCTAAACGCGATCTCTTCCAAACAATATTTAGAGTGATTATATCAAAATAGACCAAGCCTTGACGCACATTATGGAATAATGAAGAAAATACATATATGCAATAAGTATGTATCTACAATATCTTATACCTTTAAACGAGCAATTCTTGTATATATATATAATCTGAATCTCGGAAACGGCTCCAACGATTTTCATAAAATTTAGTATACAGGGGATTTCAGAGGGATAAATCGATCTAGCTACGATTTATTTTTAGAAAATGTTGTTTTGTTCGTGTTTTCAATAATCAACTTTATGGATAATGAACTTTATGACTCTTCCCGACATCTATTGGCGAATAATAATACTATTTTTTTTAATTGAGAGCAACTAACTGCTTTAAAGACACAACAAGATGGCTTTATCAAAAAAAAGACGAGCAAAGTTCGGTTATCGTCTAGTACATATATAATATAAAAACACTATATGATGTACATACCAATACACTTACATACACATAATAAATCAACAGTATGGAAATGGTAAAGGTTGTACAAACAAACAATACCAAGCAGATGTTCATTCATCATTATTTTAAAGCAGTTTAAAGTCGGAGCACTTCTCGCTGCAGCCGGTAGTGCATTACACAATCAAATCGCCTGGATAGTGGAATATAATGTATCAAAATTGATATATACCATGTAAAAATTTTACCTCCAGCACAGTCTCATTATGAGGACCAAAATTGTTCATGAAATAAGACCCTTTAGGTGCTTTCAGCAGCGGAGCAAACAGAAAATATGACTTTTTTCCACAAAATAATAGACAACATTGTGAAAAAAATATAGATCCACGTAGATCAGACTTCCCTTACCATGGCATGGGGAGCTTTTGTTGATTAAAGAATCCTTATCCTCCTCCGCCATACCTCCTGGTTTGAGCCCCGAGAGCTCACCTACAAACTAGGGTAACTCTGATATAGGCTCTCAAGGCTATCAGCATAGGCAGGGGAAAAAAAAACCTCATCCAGAAAAATAAGAATACCACAGCTACACCAAACAAATTAGTTGAACTCAGCTTTAATCGCCTTACAGGTGCCAACCATAAGCGTGACCCCACACAGCCCGGGAGTACTGGAAGACAGCTTACAACAACTAAGACGCCTCCATGCTGCCGTGCAACGGATGCGAGCTGCTCCACTGCCTTTATTGGTAAATTTTATATTTAGTTTTATGATCCCTAATCGCAGTCGAGTAGATAGCGGGTCTGGTAACTGGTTATAGTTGGCGTTGGCAATGTCAAGGGCGAAGGCGAGATGCTGTCCACCATAAGGATTGTCTAATGCACTCGGTATCTAGTTATTGTGGAGGATGGCAATGCTAATGGTACAGGCAAGTTGCTGTCCGCGAAAAGGATTATTTGGCGTCCTCGGTATCTGGTTATAGCGGACATTAGCAATGCCAAGTGCACAGGCAAGTTGCTATCCACGAAAAGGATTATTTAGCGCACTCGGTATCTGGTTATAGCGGACATTGGCAATACCAAGGACATAGAAATAATTAGTTGTCCAAAGGACTGTTTGAACAAGATATGTTCTAGTCAGGAAACACAGTGGAGTTGTTTTTGTCAGAGTACGTTTGCCACTAGGTATTCAGTGCCGTAAATGCCGCCACCCACCTTGAGACATGAGTACCAAGGTCTCAGTATAGTTACAACGGCTGCCCCACCCCTCAAACCGAAACGCATTATTGCTTCACGGCAGAAATAGGCAGGGTGGTGGTACCTACCCGTGTGGACTTACAAGAGGTCCTACCACCAGTAATTACGCAAATTATAATTTTGCGGGTTGATTTTTACTACACGGTGTTATTCCTTCACTGTGGAAGTCAATCGTGAAGATTTGCTAAGTACGTATATCATTAGAAAAATTGGTACTCGCCTGCGGGATTCGAACACCTTTGCATCGCTAGATACGAATGCACAGGTCGTCTTATCCTTTAGGCCACGACGACTTTCTTCTTATCATTCCAAAGAACCCTGGCAGGTTTGAGCATCGTGTTTTCAGTCACCATTATTCGTGATGAGCCGTCCAACAAACGTATTATTTATTGTTTCTGTTTACAAATAAAACCAATCTATTGCATTCAGGCAACCGGCACGAGTAGACTAAGCACATCATGCCCCTCGCTCTGCAAGGACGGGGTTATCGAACCGGAATGCTCGTCGCCGACGAATCTGGAATTCTACTCGCAGAGCCGTAAGGGCAGCGGTGAGTATAGTGTTAATTCTTTTTTGAAAACGACCAGCCATGTTGAGGTCGAGGTATGACGGCTGTCCCACTCTTCGAATCGAAACTAACGAGTGCTTTACGATAGGCTTTTTAAGCTATTGCATAGCTTTTGGGCTTTGAGCGCGGCGACCTAATCAAGAAATTCCGTAACGAAAATAAAACCTAACACCCCCACTCCTCCTACCATGTAGTTCGCGTTCAACATATTCACATGTTGCGCTTGTGTAGTGTTTGTGAATAAGCGCGCGGCGTGACGTCGCACTGCATGCGCATCATGAAAAGTCTGCCCATCTCTCTCTCGCGCGGTCTAGCTTATGAGTGTGAAGGGGACAGTTAATGTTTTGCTTTTGTCAATGTTTATAAATATAGCGTAGTCTTATTTTATTATTGTGTTAATATTATATTATTATTGTCTAATTATAATGGGCATAAGTTGATAAAAAATGCTATGCAAAAGCTTTACCGCGGCAGTCCCCGAGTGCCACACTTTTTTTTTTATTGCCCTTGTAGGCAGAAAAGCATACGGCCCACCTAATGGTGAGTGGTTACCGTCGCCCATAGACTTCAGCAATGCCAGGGGCAGAGCCAAGCCGCTGCTTACCATAAAAAGGCGGCACGGTATTTCCAATTTTAAATTGATCAGAATGATCAGATGATAACACCAACTGTGTATACATATTTCTTGTGGTAAATATTTGAACAAGCCATTTTCGAGTGTTTGAAATTCGGCAACAATCTGAAGCATTACGATCAATTTATAAGTTTTTTTTTTCTGTTTTGTTTGTTGATACTTTAACACAAGAACAAGAAGATACTTTTTGCTCGACAACAAAGATCCACAGTATTGACAAACATCAGTATGTAAACAAAAATGGTACTTAAATATTTTTAGTTTTGCCTATTCAAGTATTCCTACAGAAACTACATACGAAATTGTATGATGGAAACTTTCGCAAAGGCGAATCTGGTGCTATATACACTTTTTTTTTTACCTACGTTGCTAGCCTTGAGAGGCTATATCGGCGTTACCCTAGCGTGTAGGTGAGCTCTCGGGGCTCAAACCGGAGATGTTGCTAAGACTAGCCCTAGTAAGAACAGTGATTCGCGGAATCTATCACCGGATCGGAATCGCGACCCACTGAGAAGATCCGGCGAGAAACTCAGTGGGCATACACTCTAAATGTCGAGGTATGGTTTGTGCTTGCGCATACCCGATCCTCTGCACCGAATGGTAAACAGTCAACCGTCACAAACAGTCAGTCGTCTCAAACGTCATTACGGATCCTCCCGATCCATTAACGGTGCTTTTAGATACCACAAGCATCGGTCACCGTCTTCGCTGAAACCGTCGCTTGCGACAAAGGGCTCGACGAGTGAATTAATCCACAGACACAGCCCACTGAGTTTCTCGCCCGATCTTCTCAGTGGGTCGCGTTTCCGATCCGGTGGTAGATTCTGCGAAGCACTGTCCTTGCTAGGGCCAGCGTTAGCAACATCTAGTTTGAGCCCCAAGAGCTCACCTGCACGTCAAGAAGCTGAAATAGCCTCTCAAGGCTATCAGCATAGGTAGGGAAAACAAATGTGGCTTGCAGGTGAATCGCGTCAGTGGGGTCTGTGGGAGAGGCGCGATGAGGGACGCCGCAGCTCGTGGGCCGCGCTCGAGCCGGGCGCACGACACGACACGCGACACGACGCACGACACGACGCGCACAGACAACGCAGGTATAACGACCCAATCCCACCCACTTTGGAACCGCGCGAGATTTAATCAAGTTCCATTGTGTAACAATGGTTTCACCCTTAAAACCAGTTCCAAGATTGTTTCGCGGCAAATAATAAACAAGAAAGAAGAACAAGGAAATAAACAAGATAGCGGTGCCCATCCGTAAGGCCTCACAAAGCCAACAGTAATTAGGCTTTATTATACCATTTTTAGTTTATAGCACTATTAAGATGGTAATTTTTAGTCAATTCATATTATTTTGAAACTAACGCTATCTGTTGTATCAAGAATTCGAAGACCGATAGGAATACACAAGCGCGTATGTAAGGGTAAGTAAGTATGCTGTGTAACAAGTACGTGCTGATTTAGGTAAATCGGCACCTCGTCTGGGAATTCAGTTGTTTTATTGCCCTAGTAGGTAGAGGAGCATACGGCCCACCTGATGGTGAGTGGTTACCGTCGCCCATCGACTTCAGCAATGCCAGGGGCAGAATCGAGCCGCTGCCTACCGTTAATAAGCACCACATTTACCAGAGACCAACGCTTTTTTTGCACCAGGATGGTATTTCGTTAAATATGGTGTCTTCGGGGTTGATTTTGAGATAAAAAACGAACCTTCCATTGTTTTTTTTATTGTTTAGAATGGTAGAGCCCACCTGGTGTTATGGTTACTGGAGCCCATAGACATCTACAACGTATATGCGACACTCATCTTGAGATATAAGTTCTAAGGTTACATCGGTTGCCCCACCCTTCAAACCGAAACGCATTACTGCTTCACGGCAGAATTAGGCAGGGCGGTAGTACCTAACCGTGCGGACTCACAAGCGGTCCTACCACCATCAGTTACGCAAATTATAATTTTGCGGATTTGATTTTTATTACACGATGCTATTCCTTCACCGTGAAAGTCAATCGTAAACATGTCTTAAGTACGTATTTCATTAGAAAAATACCCGCCTGCGGGATTGGAACACCGTTGCATCGCTAGATACGAATGCACCGGACGTCTTATCCTTTAGGCCACGATGACTTTTACGAAATTGCTTTTAAACAATTGTGAAAATATGTTCGATTTCATCTGACATATGATTATTATCACTACATAGTATAAAACAAAGTCTCTTTCTCTGTCCCTATATCCCTATGTAAGCTTAAATCTTTAAAACTACGCAACGGATTTTGATGTGTTTTTTTTTAATAGATAGAGTGATTGAAGAGGAAGGTTTATATGTATAATAACATCCATTAAATAGTGGAGAAATCAATAATAAATTACAGTTTCCGAAGCGAAGCGAGGGCGGATCGCTAGTTTTTATATGACACAAATGTTTCCAGTAACCTGAACGGGCACAGTGCGTCCCTCTCTTCGATGGAGTCCGAGGGCGAGGTGCCGCGGCCGGTCCGACACTCCACCCACTCGCTGAACGACAATGACCTTGCGGTAAGCGCGAATTTGTATTTGTATAGTTCGTTGTAAAATGCAACTGCACTACGTCACACGACCTTTTGGCGGGAACGCGAGGAGTGAAGTTGTGTGTTTTTTTTATTTTGTCTATATAGTGTTTCTTCAGGCTTAAATGTGTAATAACGGTGGTTTATTAACTGTTTAATATCTGTGAAAGTGCACAAATGTGGGAAAATGAAACAAAGCCACTGGACGTAATTTTGTCGGGATCCTCCAAAAAGTCCACTGAAAAAATCTCAGTAAATGACCACCATTTTACTGAGATTATATTTCATCCCATATCATCTCATCTCATTTCAATTAATTTCATCCCAGTTGATTAATGTTTCAAATTAATCATCTTCATTTCATTTCATTCCATATTATCATTTTTCATAAAAATAAGAATATAAATTAAAATAAGATATGACCTAATGGTCTTAGTTACCAGGTCATAAAATTCCTTTAAAAAAGAAACCACGCCACAAATAAACATTTGATATTCAGAAGGACTTCGAGAAGGTGACGGCCGCGTTGCGAGCGGGGGCGGGGGCGGGCGCGGGCGCGGGAGCGGATCCGAGCCGGCTGGTCGCTAGGTTACCGCTGCAGAAGTCCGTCTCGACCCCCAGCATCGTGGCCGCCGTGCAGCCGCCGCAACCCACACCCCCCCTCAACATGTACGTATTATATTAAACCAAAAAATTAAATTATTTATTAATTTACTAGCTGACCCGGCAGACTTCGTAGTGCCTCAATCGATAAATAAAAGACGACGAATAAGAGCTCGACCACCAATCTGAGCAATAAAAATATAAATTATAATATTATCAAAATTAATTTAAACCAAAATCGCACGGTGCGTTCATTAGCAGTCCCCTCTCCAAACGCAACATTGATATTGCGAGCTGTTTCTCTCCCTCGAATTTTCAAGGTATACGTCTTTCTTGTCTAAGCTGAATTTAAAAAAAAAACTGGAAGTCGATAATCGGATGTTGCACATTTTTTAAAAGAAGAACCTTATAGGTACCATTTGAGAAAAGTTTCACTCAAAGATCTCAAACCATGAAGGTTCTATGTCAATTTGAATTATAATTATATAAATTGAAAATTAAATTCTGTACATAAATATGGCTTATCTGAGTCGTCTATTATCAAAGGTGGCAATCTGTGCATTTGGACAAAAAAAAATTATTGATATGTCAATACAGATTGATTTGAATATAATCGTCTCCTTCAAAGAATACGGTTCAAAACCTGCATTAAATAAAGGTTAATAGTTAACCTGTTATTTATCTAAGATGTCGTTCCGAAGAGTTTTGTGACTGCCAATGGAATACAAAGTCAATAATTCGTTTTTCTGATTTACCAATCATTGTCCAAAAGTCAGATTTCCACCTTTGATAATAGACGACTCATCTATAAGTTAGGCGGTTACTAAAGCAAGATTGGAGTCACATTTGTATTAGTGAACCGGAGCGGATGAGTGCTTTGCGGCAGCTCTGAGGAATTATTTGAGATGATTCCATCATCTCGTTTTTACCATTGCACCACCCGCCACCGGAGTAGAGTTCATCCGTGCTACCTGGAGCCACTGCGGTCATCCACACTGCGTTTCCAGAGATCTTTTTTGCCACGTACCATCCGGCTTTGGAATGAGCTCCCCTCCACGATGTTTCTCGAGCGCTATGACATGTCCTTCTTCAAAGGCTTGTGGAGAGTACTCAACGGTAGGCAGCGGCTTGGCTCTGCCCCTGGCATTGCTGAGGTCCATGGGCAACCACTCACCATCAGGTGGGTCGTATGCTCGTCTGCCTACAAGGCCAATAAAAAAAAAGTAGTAGGGAGACCACAGCACGTGTCCCAGAAATGCATGATTTATGTTTAAGGGATTTACTATGAGTATATAAGTAAACACAAATTGTTTTTAGAACAAAAATGAAATGAACTTATATTTAAAAAAAAAGAAGGTATAATTATACATATATACTTTGTGGTTTATATAATACTATGATGAATATACTGAAAGTAGCCCTGTTAAAATTTGCATGTTTAAGTCAATGTTTTTATTCGCACTGGTTTTTTTTTGTTTTTTGCTTCACTCCGGACACATCGATTTTAATATCAACAACTGTAAATCGATATGTGCTATTGCAAAATTGTTTTGTTTTCTTATTTTTATTTGCACTATTATCGTGGAACTATCGTGGACGAACAAAACGTGTTCTAAATGTATACAGGGTGTTCTACAAAAGGTTATATCAAGTCAAAAGCAGAGTTATTTTAAAAAATCGAAAAATGTTCCTAAGTAAATAGTTTCAATGAAAGCCTTTAAGAGCACATGAATATAATGAACAAACTATTCTCTGTCAACCCTTGAATTTTGTTACGTAAGGTACCGTAATATGATTGGGAGTAAATTTAAAAAAAAAATCGATATGTCAACCCGAAACACGATAGTTCCACGAGTGTACGTGTCTCGCTCGATGTTAGCTTGTCTGGCGCCGGTGAGAGCGAGACGGAAAGCGACGAAGACGCTTCCGCCGCGACTGTCGGGGCCACGGCACAACTGCCCGGCCGCAGGAACAATACGCATCAGGAACATTTGGGATTACATCGACTGGCTTTCTTGGAACAGTGAGTTTTATGTTAAAGGACATAAAGACTAAAGCTGAAGAAATGCTCAACTTCAGATTTGATCGAAGTTAATTATAGTAAAGAAAGTACTGTACTTTTCGATACCGAGATATTAGAGTTTCGATTCGATTTTGATTATAAAATCGATTTTTTTCGAATTGAAGTTTTTTACACTATTTTGAATATTTTCATAATAGACACGTTAAAATTATAAAAATACCTCTATTAATATTTCGAAATCAAATAAATACAACAATAAATTAATATTGCCTAAGGAGTTTAAAGTAAAGTGCTATTTATTTATTTATTTATTTATTAAAGTTTTTTCTAAACCACTTTGTCGACGGGTTCTTTGGTGTAGTGTTAATATAACTGATTTTTGTTTTAAGTTTTACTTTAAGCTTCTTATTTTATATTTTGGCATGCTTAAAGCACAGCTTTGCTTCACGTATTCGTTTTGTATCACTCATTGATTTTTTTTAGATAATTTAATAATTCTTACACGGAAGTTCAAGATTAATTTTTATTTTTGTAAGAATTTGAAATAGATGATAAGTTATTTTGATTGCAGAGCTGCTTTCGACCATCACGCTGAGAAAAGGCGAAAACGTGGAAGCTTGTTCTTCAGGAAGAAGAAGGTACTTGTCGAATCTATTCAGAGCTGTTTACGGATTTCGCGAGCCGTGGATATAATGAAAACTACTTTATTAAACATAGAAGATTTTTTCCCCTACCTAATCGATGGTGTCCAAGTGGCTATTCCAATAACACGCAGTCCGGTAGGTGAACTTATGGGGCTCAACTTGGAAGGACTTGGAAGGACTGGCCCTAGCAAGGGTAGTGCCTCTCTGAGTCTGGAACCGAATCGAAATCGCGACCCACCGAGAAGATCCGGCGAGAAAATCAATGGGTTGTGTCTATGGGGGAACGAGTAAGGCGTCGTTTGTCGACATTTGAGTATTATGCTAACTACCGTCAAATTTTCAATAAAAAAAAGTATTATATTTCTTGACATTTATGTTTCGTTGCAAGCAGAACTAATATTTAGTATCTTGAAGTCTAAGTTTAATTTTCATCGTCACGATAAGAGAACCCAAATGTCAGACACGCGACAAACATCTCTCCTAAACGACTTTTATTGTTTATTTCAATAGATTACGGTAGCGGCCAATTTTGTTTTTTTTATTGCTTAGATTGGTGGACGAGGTCAGAGCCCACCTGGTGTTAAGTGGTTACCGGAGCCCATAGACATCAACAACGTAAATGCGCCACCCGCCTTGAAATATAAATTCTAAATGTCTCAAGTATAGTTACAACGGCTGCCCCACCCTTGAAACCGAAACGCATTACTGCTTCACGGCAGAAATAGGTAGAGTGGTAGTGACTACCCGTGCGGACTCACAAGAGGTTCCTACCACCAGTAATTACGCAAATTATAACTACCACCAGTAATAACACAAATTATAATTTTGCGTAATTACTGGTGGTAGGACCTTAGGGTTTAATTTTTATTACACGATTTTATTCCTTCACCGTGGAAGCCAATCGTGAACAATTGTTGAGTACGTATTTCATTAGAAAAATTGGTACCCGCCTGAGATTCGGACATCGGTGCATCGTTACATACGAATGCAAAGGACGTCTTATCCTTTAGGCCACGACGACTTAACGTACGGAACCTATTATTTTGTTGAGCACTCACAGAGGCCTATGTCCAGCAATGGATGCCTGTAGGGTGACTGTAGTGTGGACGTCGAGTGGCCGCGTACCATTGATCGTTGACATGTCACTGTTATGTGTCAGGACAAGTCCCGGAAGGCGGCACACGCGTGGCAGGCGGGCGGCGGCGCGCACTGCGACTGGTGCTCGCGGCCCCTCAACGACACGCCCGCCCTCTACTGCGACAGTACGTCTCCGCTTGCATTACAAACGTTTGACAAGCACACAAGAGGATTTAGGGATTATGTCATGTTTTCGTTTGCTTGATAGACGATGCCTAATCTGTGTTTTGTTATCTGTGGGGCCAAAGGAATTTTTGGCGGGAACGCGAGGAGTGAAGTTGTGTGATTTGTTTTATTTTGTCTATTTAGTGTTTCTTCAGGTTTAAATGTGTAATAACGGTGGTTTATTAACTGGTTAATATCTGTGAAAGTGCAGAAATGTAGGAAATATAAACAAAGCCGCTGGACGTAACTTCTCGGGATCCTCCAAAAGTCGACTGAAAAAGTCTTAGTAAATGACCACCATTTTACTGAGATTATATTTCATCCCAACTCATTTAATTTAATTTCACACCAGTTGATTAATGTCTCAAATTAATCATCTTCATTTCATTTCACTTCTTAATATCATTTTTCACAAAAATAAGAATATAAATTAAATTAAGTCTTAGTTGACCAGTCTTAGTTACCAGGCCATAAAATCTTTAAAAAAAAAAAGCCAAATAGTTTTGATACATCTATATGTCAAACATTTGACAGGACTTATGTCAGCAACGAAAATGGTACGTAGATTATACACACCTAACGATAGTTGCAGGTTTAATCGATTAGTTTTTTATTGTTTAGATGGGTCAACGAGTTCACGGTCCGCCTGATGTGAAGTGGTCACCGGAGCCCATAGATACCAACAACAAAAGTACCGTCACTCATTTCGAGATGTGCCCGCCTTTTAACCCGGAAATAGGCGCAGTGTGGTGGTACGCACCCGTGCAGGCCTATATGACTCCCTACCACCATTAATTACAGCGATTAAAATTTTTACGGATTTGATGTTGTGTGTGTATGTGAGTTATGTATGTTATAATATTAAATAAGTAACGTTTTAGTAAGTGTTTAAATATTTAATTCATAAATTAATTCGTATGGAACTATCAAAAACGGAAAGCTCTGTTTATAAGTTAAAAAAGTCATGATATCGTACAATATTATTGTGTCAACTATTATAAGCTAATTACGAATTTTCAGATTGTGGAACAACTGTACATCAAAATATTTGCAAAGATTACATCGTCGATTGCAATAAGCCTAAGTCGTCTAAGGTGAGCTATGAATTGTTGACTTTTTTTATTAAAATTTCTATTAATTACTTAAGCTCTAATGTTGTAAACAATAAAATGTAAGAAAAAATAGAAATTTAGCTTATATTTCATATCGATAAAATGACATCCTTAGATTATCGATAATATATTTTATCGATATTTTCGTTCGCAGACATCTGTTGGTAAATCACTGAGTGCAGCCAGCGGGAAGAGCAGCAAACGGAGCTCCGTATCCGGACAGTCGCAGACTAATAGGTAAGTGCACGACGGAGATATTCGATACAGCAAAAATCGATTCATAATTGTGATCCGATTACGGTATAGAATTGAATTCGATTGTTACTTACGAATCGATAAATTGTTAACAAGGAACTCACTAAAGTATGATCAGTGATTTCTCGATTCAATTCAACGTAGTCGGGTACTTCAAATATCGAAATTCTATAGGAATATATTTTGACGCTTCGTTTTTTATTGTTGCGGGAACTGGCGAAGGATACCATTTTTACAGCCTCGAAATCGAGGCGCTATATTGAAGCTAATGCATTTTGTGTTTAGTTTGCGTGCAATATAATCGAGGTACATATAAGATTAAATCGAATAACTGGCAATGTTTTTCTTATGAAACATCGATATTTTGATACGCGATTCATCGTATAGATGAATATCTTAAGTGTTGCCATGAATCCGATTTAGTCGGCACAAGGGTCTTTGTTGAAAACCAAACAATATTGCCATTATTTTTTTTGTAAAAGTACCTAAGAGGATACACAAGTATGTAACGGTAGGATTTATTTACGTACCTTTTATTTACCCTACATTTCAACACTATACTGATTATATGTTTGCTTTGTAACAACGCTGACTGACATACGGTTCTCCTTTACATTTTCAATATTGCTTCGACTACGCTATGTTATTTTTCCGTGAGCTATTTTTGGTTCGTTACTTTTGATTATTTAACGGACTTATAGTGTGGAACTATCGAGGCGACCGTTGAATACGATAGTCGATTATCGAAAAAAATCGATTATTCAATATCGATATAGGTTAGTGCAAATCGAATCGGTGAATACACCGTCCGTTGGCGGTTCGAGAGGCCTCGATAGTTCCGTTCCCGTACCGGAGACGCCAGTGTATAGTGATTATGAACGCAACACATATATGTACACGTGTGTTATTCGTTCGCGCGGTGCAGCAAGAAGGCCTCGTCGGGATGTTACTCGCCGTGGCGTCGCGTCGCCACAAAGCTCGGCGTTCAGTAAGTCAGAGGGAATGATGCGCGTTGCCTTTCTATCTACATCACACATTCATTCTCTATGGTCATCAACTTTTAGTCTTCTGATCGTTTATGATCTCGATTTAAGATAACCTTCGTAATGAACGATGTTTCAATGTGAAACGACTATACGATAGTGAAGTTTCAGAATATTTTACGAGACTATATTTGCGATTGGAATAGTTTCTCGAAACAAGCAGTAAGGCATAACAGACCTTAAAGATATCGTTAAAAAGATTCAAATTGACACGATTGTGTTGAGAAAAGTTTTGCGGTTAAACCATTTTAATTCATCTCGATTTTTCAAATATGAATTTCGAATCTCCTTAATACATTTTTTTTTTAAATTAATATTTTTGGTCTAATGTAAAAGTCTTTTGTTTTGTGGCGTGTGGAATGTTTTATTATTTTTACAAAATCAGAAGTTGAATATGGTTTTTTTTGTTATACGTTATCTGTTTTGTTTTATAAATCTACAACTATGCGACATAATAAATGTTTTAAATTAATAAAAATAAGACATATCTGATATCGATTGTTTAAGCACAACCCTATCGAGACATTCGCATACATGTCATCACACATTCGATAACAAATCTTCCTAGTTCTCGAATCATCCACAACGCCTTACTTGTGTATCTTTCTGTCTATTCTGAAGGTAGTTGATGTAATGAGAAACTGTGATTGTAGAAATTTTATTTTTTATTTGTTTATTCAAGGAGACTATGATTGTGAAATTATGAGTGTTGTAAGATAAGAATATTAGCATAGATGTAATGTTTTATCTAAGGAATTTTCTAGAAATACAGCAGAAGTTTATGAATGTTTGATAATAAAATTAATAAATTGTTTGTAGTGTGCACCTGCAGAATTAAAACAACATCAACATTTTTAACAAGGAAACTATTCTAGAGTAATGTTATTTATTTATATATCAGTTAGCATTTTACAGCCAATGGATTGTGAGATCCTTCAACGTATGTGGCGTGTAATTTAATTTTAATTTATTAATAATGTTAAAATAACATAAAATGTTCAGTTTAGCTGATGTCGATCAGCCTATAAAAAGAAATAGAGTAGACAGAGATCTAAAATAACATTAAATGTGAAATCAAGAGTTAGAGATAACATTATATGTAGGTACCTACCTGTACGGTACCTCGCTACCTTGAATAGACAATGTGACGTCATTATCGGTAAAACATTGTTTGTTTATTGTCTTTCCATTTTGTATTTTTAAATTATTTTTTTATTATAATTATTTTTTACTCTAAAGTTTGCATGTCGTTTTATTGTTCGTATTAGTTAATATCTTGTTCGCTTCTTCTTATTATTTAGGCTTTGCTGAAATCAAAATAATGTAAGATTTATATGAAAATAGTGAGTTCAACTTTATGTATCAACGTTTTTGGTGTCTATCGAGTTTTAAAAAAAATATCGAATTGCTCTTTTTTGTGTCTGACCAATTACAAAGGTTACCTCTTAGTGAGAAGTAATATAAAAAAACTAACTCTTAGATTTCAAATCGTTCTGAAATTATCGAGATCAAATAGTGTCGTTTGAATTTTAAGCGAACTGATTTCTGAATTCGAACGAATTAATGTTGCCAGATTTTAACGTTTTGTACGCATTGGTAGATATAGTAGATTTATATTGTTTTTTTTTTTTTGCAGCACAAGTCATATTTATAACGACGACAAGGATTCAGATCATAAACACGACCAGAGCAAGTAAGTTGTTCCCTTATCAGTAATTCTCAGACACAGTACACACACACGCGCGCGCGCACACACACACACACACATACACACACACGCGCGCGCGCGCGCGCGCACCCACACACACACAATTTATTTGTTTATATGTGTATGTATGATTTTGCATTTGTTTTTATTGATAATATTTAAATGGTAATTTTAGTAATATTCAATGATTTTATGTACACAATGTATGAACTGCTTTCTGAAAGAAATTATTTTAATATTTTTTTTTTATTCGCGTCTGATCAGCAGAGTCAGTCGAAAGTAAACAAATAAATTTATTACAATTAAAAAGCCGTATTTGATATTTTCAGTTTCACGACTTGGATGTTGATTGGCTCATAGCAAATTATACGAACATTATTAAATTATAATTAATACTAAGTCATAATATTAACTAAGAATTAATAATAATAAAAGGCTGTTTTTGTATAAATCAGCTATCTCACTAGAGACTCTTCAAGGAATCAACAACGACTTATTAGTTTGTGATGTGGGTAGTTAGTGTTTACGTGTGTTGTGGTCCGGCAGCGCTTCGGATGACGCGTGCGCGGCGGAGTGGCCCGAGGTGTATCTGGGCCCTGAGCAGCTGGGCGACGAGGCTCTGGTGCTGGGGCTGGGCGCCAGCGAGCCCGACACCTGGGCGGCCGGCGCTCCCAAGGGACTCGCCAAGTACGCGACCGAGACGAATTCATGTCCACACTAGCCGAGTACATATAAGTGCTGTGCAAAAGCAATCGCACTCTGAACCTGAGGCGCCCTCTAGCGCTTTACTAGTAAATTACATTCGAACAAAAAAAAAAAAAGAATTATCTGAATCGGTCCAAGGATTCTCGAGAAGTCGGTGAACATACATAGATAAAAATTATAGTCGAATTGATAACTTCCTCTTTTGAAGTCGGTTAAAAAGCGTGATTTTGGTACCTTAAATAGCTCTTTAACATTCTATTCTTTAAAAATATTTTCACTTTCTACGTAAATGAAGAGGTGGGTATAATTTAGCGTTATACCAAAATAATTATTCCACGCGGACAAAGTCGCGGGTAAAAGCTAGTATATCTATAAAAAATATGAATTTAATTTTTCAATTTCAAATACTTGTTATGTGGGTATCACGTGTTCCAAATTAAAAACCGGCGTTCTTTTATCTGTGCAATAGTTTATCTCTAAACAAGATTGCCTGGAAGAGATCGCTGTGAGCGATAGATCCACCAATTTTACAAGCTTATCAAACACCATTTTAAGGTTAACTGCTTACTTTCAAGTTGTAGTGAGTCTGTGATTAATCTATCTATCCCAAATATGCAGTCAACAAAATGTTAACATTCACCAGGTCGCTCGGCGAAAGAGAAACAAAGCGACAAGAACACATTTACGAGTTGATACTCACGGAGAAGCACCACTGTCTCACCATACGACTTATGCAGAAGGTAACCATTTAATTTTCAATTTTTTTTTAATATGCTTATTTACTATTATTTTTTTAAGTCACATTACCAATTATCATTACCAAGTATCACATGTGATTGAGGTGTCTTTGGAATGTAGGATCCTCGATAATTTAGAAGGTACGTGATTACGTCTCAGTGGTCCTAATCTGTAGACCGTAGATAATATCATGTCAAATCGAATTTTATTGCCCATTTTGAGGTAGAAATCTAAATGTTTTTGTGTTAATTATAGTGTCACACTTGCCTTCTTGCCTTTAGTGATAATAACGTTATCGATATATGCTATATTGGGTGCCGTTGTGTGTGGTGCAGATGTTCGCTGACGGCATGGTGCGGTTCGGCAGCGTGAGCTCGGCGCAGGTGGCGCGCATGTTCCCGCGCGTGGACGAGCTGTGGGCGCTGCACGCGGCGCTGCTGGCCCGCCTGCGCGCCCGCCAGCGCGCCGCGCCCGCCGTGCCCTCCATCGCCGACATCCTGGCCGACGCCTTCGCGCCGCACTCCCGCCCGCGCCTCAAGTCCGCCTACGGTACCCCACTCCTACTTAGGGACGCTCGATATACATCGATGCAACGAAAATATCGATATTTTCCTACCTAAGCTGATGGTCTAGAGCAGTTTTGTAGTCGTCGTGGCCTAACGGATAAGACGTCCGGTGTATTCGTGTTGAAGCGATGCACCGGTGTTCGAATCCCGCAGGCGGGTACCAATTTTTCTAATGAAATACGTACTCAACAAATGTTGACGATTGACTTCCACGGTGAAGGAATAACATCGTGTAATAAAAATGAAACCCGCAAAATTATAATTTGCGTAATTACTGGTGGTAGGACCTCTTGTGAGTCCGCGCGGGTGGGTACCACCGCCCTGCCTATTTCTGCCGTGAAGCAGTAATGCGTTTCGGTTTGAAGGGTGGGGCAGCCGTTGTAACTATACTTGAGACCTTAGAACTTGTATCTCAAGGTGGGTGGCGCATTTACGTTGTGGATGTCTATGGGCTCCAGTAACCACTTAACACCAGGTGGGCTGTGAGCTCGTCCACCCATCTAAGCAATAAAAAAAAAAAAAAAAAGTCTTTCCCAAAGTGGGCGATAACACCCCCTTGTGAGCGGTGCAGGCCTAATGGGGGGCGTTGTGTAGAGGCTTGGGGGGCGATTTTTAATTTCATCTAGGACTCTTAGATACCGACTGAGCTCTCGCTATAGTGATTTTTAAATAGGTACAAAAAATGGAGGCGCTAAAAAATATTTTATTCTCAAAGTGGGCAGTAGACAAAATAAGTTTGGGAACCACTGGTCTAGAGAGGCCATGTCAGCGTCGCCGGGCTAGGGCATCAATGTTTCAATTCGATATATCGAAAAACATCGATGCAACCGCTCCGACTGATGCATCGCGAAAATCATCAATGTATATCTTAAATGAACATCCCTACTCCTGCTGCATTGTGGCAATAGCCATCATACAACACAAGATATTTGACAAGTACCTGAATCTCGCTTTCGACATTTTTTTAAGATAAGCTTGCGTATATACAAGTTCCGAACAACAACGTTCGAAGCGTCGGTTTACCGAGCAATATCACCCGCTCGGTGGAAGATCTTCCATTCGCATAGAGAAATAATAACAGAACTAATGAAAAGGTAGTCGTCTAGGTACTAGGTACCACTGCCCTATTTCTGCCATGAAGCAGTAACGCGTTTCGGTTTGAAGGGTGGGGCAGCCGTTTTACTAAGACCTCATATCTCAAAGTATGTGGTGGCATTTACGTTGTAGATGTATATGGGCTTAATAACAGATGGGGGACCTATTATGGTTGAGAACTATAAGAGAAGCCTATGTCCAGCAATGGCCGGGTATGAGCTGATAAAAAAAAAAATAGTAACGGAAATGTATAGTTTCCTTATCGAGTACCTTATTGTCTGGTAAATACAGGCGAGTTTTGCTCCCGTCACCGCGACGCCGTGGAGGTGTTCAAGGAGTGCTGCGCGAGAGACGCCCGCCTGTCCCGGTTCATCAGGAAGTGCCAACAGAACCCTTTGCTCAGGAAGAAGGTAATGAGACAAGAGTCGGTCCTATCCTTGCACTGATTGGCGGGCCAGTCAAAGGATTCCAGTAGAGAAAGCATCAGACAATTGATAATGGAGTGTTATATATAAATGAAAATTTTCTGTTCTTCTTCTGTATGCAAAATCTCTGTGCAATTAATTACTTATCTGTACTGAGAGAACTAATTACTTAGACCTAGAGCCTAGATGGATAGTTTAAAAAATAAAAATACAGTTTGTCTTTTCAGTTATATATATATATTTATACAATTATTATTCATAGATTTCATTACAAGACAAGCAATAAGCAGTGGCTTACTATATTTTCCTTAAAATAGATGGAAATAAAAATTCAATACCATAAATAAAAACGGTATTTTTGAAAAAAAAAAAAAAAAAAAATCAAGATTACAATTTTAATTACATTTTTTTGTATCCTGCTTATCCTGGTTAGATTATTAAGCCGTATTAATAAAATAATTGTATTATCATCGATCCTTGCCAACTTCATCAAGTTAATTGTATTCCTTGAAGTTATTATGGTTAAGGATATTATGTTGAAAGATTCCATTACATGTTAAACTAATAAAGACTTCGCAAAAGGCACATTATTAATTGCCTAATTACCAATGTAATTTATAGTTCTACTTGTATAAAAATATTAGCAAAAAAATTAAATAACGGTTCTAACTGTTTAAAATATTGATTTGTCATCGTTTCTTGATAAATTCGCGAAATTTTGAATTAATCCGACATTTTGAAGGGGTCAAAATCATGTTCAAATTTTCCCTTACATAAATACATATTATCTTTTTTCTTTTTTTTCCTATCTTTGCTGATAGCCCTGAGAGGCTATATCAGCGTGTAGGTGAGCTTTCCAGGCTCAAACCGGGTGTGTTACTAACACTAACGCTAGCAAGAGCCGTGCTTTGCAGAATCTACCAGCCGGTCGGAAACGCGACCCACTGAGAAGATCTGGCGAGAAACACATCTATATACACATATATCTATAGTTTAGGTTACATACTAATATACGTATGAAGCTAATGAAAGCGCGTTAAAAATGTACGTACAGGGTGTTCCCGAGTGCGTGCTGTTCGTAGCGCAGCGACTCACCAAGTACCCGCTGCTGCTGGAGCCTCTACTCAAGACAGCCGGCGATGACGTCAACGAGCGCGAGCTGCTGCAGAAGGCGCTCTGCGGAGTCAAGGTACGTGCCGGAGTCAGCACGAGAGCGCTGGTATCCAGTTGTAAGGTCTCCGTTTTAACGGTACTACACATGTATGAGACCTTACAACTCATGTCTCAAGGTGGGTGGCGGCATTTACGTCATAGATGTCCATGGGCTCCGGTAACCACTTAAAATCAGGTGGACCGTGAGCGTCTACCCATCTATGCAATAATAATAAAATATTGTTTAATATGCGCTCTCTGTCTGGCCTAATAGTAAAAAATATACGCATCATATTTATTAAACAAATAAAATAACCAACTTGAACTGATATAAGTGTAGGATTAGTAAGAACGGAACGTATGAAAAGAGTATGGAATGGAGCGTTAAGATGCGAGTGACAGAAAACAGAAAGCAAGGGAGAAGAGAATGACAGATTGAATGACAGAAAATAGGAAGATGCGAGGACGGTTGAAAAATGAGCAAGACTTAATAAAAGTGCTAATTATTAATTATTATTAAAAGAGAAAATTTTGGAACAGGAGAAGTTTTATTTTATGCGCTGTGATCCCCATTACTGGTTGTAGAAGCTCTTGTGAGTCCGCACGGGTAGGTACCACCGCCCTGCCTATTTCTGCCGTGAAGCAGTAATGCGTTTCGGTTTGAAGGGTGGGGCAGCCGTTGTAACTATACGGAAATGAGTGGCGCGTTTACGTTGTGGATGTTTATGGGCTCCAGTAACCACTTAACATCAGGTGGGCTGTGAGCTCGTCCAACCATCTAAGCAGTTTAAAAACAAATAAACTACATATGACCTTCGATCTGCAGGAGATCCTAGTGGATGTAGACAACCAGGTGGCGGCGAAGGAGCGCGAGGACCGCAAGCTCGAGATCTACCACCGCATCGACGCCAAGTCCTTCGCTCACTTCCGCGGCAGGAAGTTCAAGAAGAGCGACATCCTGCAGGGCACCAGGAGCTTGAAGTTAGTACGAGCTTTTGCTGCGCCCCCGTTTGTGACCCTCATCTGACATTAATATATACTAATATGATAAAGCTGAAGAGTTTGTTTGTTTGAACGCGCTAATCTCAGGAACTACTACGCCGATTTGAAAAAATTTTTCAGTGTTAGATAGCCCATTTATTGAGGAAGGCTATATATAACATCACGCTAAGACCAGTACAAACGGAGCACCAATAAAGAATGTTTCAAAATCGGGTTTTTTTTTTCCTTTTTAAGAGCTTCCGCTTCGTGCGCTGCAGAAACGGTTAGTTTCGCTAAAATAATGTATGACAGAATTGTTCCCCTTTAAAATATCTAAAAAAAATCCGTGACCAAACCAAATTTGTTCTAAAATAATTATTTGTAAACTATTCCACGCGGGCAAAAGCTAGTAATACATAATTACATATAACAAGAAACGGCTACTGACAATAATAAGCAGTCCGTGCGACCCTCAAGACTTAGAGTATCCGAAACGTCGGAAACAGTAAGTGAAAATAAATAATAAACACGAGATCAAACCATAAAAGTAGTTTTGTAAAATTGAAAAAGATATATAAATGAGTTACATACATTCTCAGTACCGCTGCCGGATGCGTGAGAGAAAGGGAAGGCAGACAGACTGGCGCCGTAACGCGTTACGTAACGAAGCGTCTTACTGTCCCATAAGAAGTTATCGTTTCAAAAATATATGTATTTAATTACAGGTTCGAAGGTGTGGCCACACTGATGCAAGGCCGCAGCAAGATGCAAACCCTACTGGTGATCGTGCTCTCCGACGTGCTGTTCTTCCTGCACGACAACAACAATAAATACACGTTCTTCACGCCCGACAATAAAGTACGTATTGGCCTGTTTCGTTTTCACATACATATTACATTTGGCATCGGTGTCGTTCTCGTGAACGCCTCAGTTACACGTCTATATGTACTAGTGGTAGAAATTCGACTATAAATAATGGAAATTAGTAGTATACTTCTATAATCACAGATTCCGCCAAGACTACACTTTAGACAAATATTAATAAAGATAAACAATATTTAATCTATTCTCAATTTGACCACAGACTATAAGCAATAAGAAAAGTTTTACAATAAACAAAGAGTATGCATGCGTGTGTGTCAAATACACGGTGGTGTGTGTAATGATTTTTTTATTGATTTAATGTATTTTTTATCCATAATTTGAAAAAAATATAAACATTCTGCACTCCTCCTCGATATCGTCTATAAGTGTGAAAAATTTCATACTCCTCCGTCTACGCAATTTTCATAAAAATAGGTACAAAGTTTTTGCTTCACGTATTCAATAAACAAAAAAACATTACACACATTACCATTTATTTGACACACATACACTCATATATTCTTTTTTGCTTATTGTCAAACTTTTGTTGTTCTTTAAAGTCTATGGTCAGATTGAGAATAAGTTTATATTATTTGTCTATAGTGTGGTTTTGGCGATTTATAGAAGTATAATAGTGTTTGACAAAAGAATCATACTAATGTTCGAACTTACAATTTCAATGACGACCGTCTGGTGTAGTGGTAAATGACATGGTCACTGCACAAGGGGGTCGCGGGTTCGAATCCCGCCAAGGGAAGATATTTGTATGGTAAATATAAATGTCTTTTCCAGGGTTATAGATGTATCTTAAATACATGTATGTATATAATAAAAATCTTACATTATTTCCGTTATCTGGTACCTGTAACACAAATTCTTTACGAACTTATCACAGGACCAGTTAACGTGGCGCGATTGTTAGTAAATATTTATTATTTATTTATTTATTATAATTATAATTAATTATAGTTGAATTTCGGCTATTGGGGGACTACTAGTATTATTAAATGATTTGTGATTTATTTTTCAGACCGGAGTCGTGTCTCTCGTGAAGTTGCTGGTCCGCGAGAAGGCGGGTGCTGAGGGCAGGGGCTTGTATCTGATCTGCAGCGGCCCCAACGAACCTGAAATGTTCGAGCTGCGAGTTCACAGGCCTAAGGATATACAGACTTGGATACAGGCCATAAGGTAAATTATACCCTCTTATTAATACTGCTACGCGCTGGGGTTCGGGATAAATAAAATTCCACCAAAGTACAACTAAAAACTCAACACTTAGAGCACTTAAAACACTTCGCTACGCTTTTAATATTCTCAATTTGCTTGTTCCGATTACTGACTGATGGCGTGCCATCTCTACAACGCTTTTATAGCCGATACCTCATCCCTAGAATTATCGAGAATATTCCACACATCTCTAGTAGTAGTTTCCGCCATCTGACAATAGATAACGTTGTACTTCTCGATCATTCTAGGTGCTACTAGGTCCTTCGATATTCGTTCGACTATTCGGCGATAGATGGCGTTACTCTTACCGGCGTAACAATACGAATAAAGTGTAAATTTGCTTGGGGACTGTTTACTAAAAAATCTGTCAAACAAATATAGAGTCCGTGGTTAATTAGACCATATGGCCTATCTGTCTAAATTCGTAATTTTTTTTAGAGCTAAAACACTTTATTTCGCTTAGGCACACCATAACAATAACAATGTGTAGAGAAGGTAAATGAGAAAAAAATCACTTATAACTTAAGTACAATAGGCAGACTTTTTTTTTTATTGCGTACCTGGTGTTAAGTGGTTACCGGAGCCCATAGACATCTACAACGTAAATGCCGCCACCCACCTAGAGATATTTAGTTTAGACTCATTCGCGAAGCAATTGCTCTTGAGTTGTTAGGTCTCCTTCGGAGGCGCTCGGGCAGTTGTTAGCAAATCCTACCCCTCCTGGCTGAGCCTTTGCTCGCCCACCTGTCCTGGTGAAACGGGAAAGGCCTTCGGGCCACCAGTAATCTCTCAATCATAAAAAAAAAGATATTTAGTTCTAAGGTCTCAGTTACAACGGCTGCCCCGCCCTTCAAACCGAAACGCATTACTGCTTCACGGTAGAAATAGCCATGGTAGCTACCCGTGCGGACTCACAAGAGTTCCTACCACCACTAATCATGCAAATTTTTGTTTTACGTGTTTAATTTTTATTATACGATGTTATTCCTTCACCGTGGAAGTCAATCGTGAACATTACCGAAGTGCGTATTTCATTAGAAAAATTGGTACCCGCCTGCGGAATTCGAATACCGGTGCAACGTTACATACGAATGCACCGGACGTCTTATTCTTTAGGCCACGACGACTTCAATTTAATGTATGTACGTAATGTACAGTAGGCGCGCGAGTTCATGTCCATCCTGAGGAATGCGGTAGTGCTGTGACCTAGTTAATTATGGTAATGTCGATAATAACTACCGATTTAGTCAACAGCTGTCAATTTGGTTTAATGTAACTTAAGGTAATTTTGCAATTTATGAAATAAAATAAATGTGATAAGTAATTACTTGTTTATTTCTAATAGAGAAACATATTTTTTAAATTCCAATTCAATCACTATGAAATGAAAAGACAACCGACAGATCAGAGTCGAAATCACTATGTATCTTTTTTCAATAGGTTTTTTTCTGTCTGAATTTGTTGGAAGCGAAGTAGTCATGGTTAAATAACACAATAGCGTTGCGTAAATTTTCGATATCGATAAGCGCGCGTCACAACCGTCAAGGACAACACTCGACTTCAGACAAATGCGGGGAGGCGGGCGAAGGCGGGGCGAGCTGCCCCCGCGCGTAGCCTCTGGCTCGATGGACATGAACTCGCGCGCATACAGTATGTATGACTATATTCCAGAGCCGCAGTCCAGAACTGCCCCGAGGAGGTGGAAGAGACCGAGGCAGGGTTGTTGGCCACCTCCGCGGAGGAGAGACAACGCCAGCTGGAAGCCAGACACGAGAATATAAGACTGATCACAGGCAAGCTAAATTAGATCTTAATATGAAAGAGATTGAGTGCTGTTTATTTTGTTAAATAAAATTGGCCTGCCGATAATGTTGAAGTCGTTAAAGGCGATTAAGATGTTAACTGTAACATCAACAGAATATTATAATTATAAATTTTAAAGTATTTGTGGCTTTATATTTTAATTATACCAGCACACCACCCGTTTGCTTGTGATGGTACGCTCGATTGGGTACCACCGTCTTGCCTATTTCTGCCACGAAGCAGTAATGTAGGGTGGGGCATTCGTCGTACAATACACTGGAGGCTTCGACCCCATCTCTCAGGGAAGGTTAGAGGAGGTCTTCGGAATCCGGTCTGTCCATACCGACACTAAATATAAAATAACAATTATTTGATTAAACGGTTATTCGTGTGAATATTTAATTTTTAATAGTAATTGAAATGATTTGGATGTTTGATTGTATGTTTCGACTATACTTTAATACAGTAATATTCTTAAATAATAATAAAAAAAAATTTTTTTTTTCTTGCTAATGTGGGTAGGTGAATCACTATTACAAATTTTGTGTTGAATTCTAATGAAATGTGTTATGGAACCAAACGTTAGGTTAAAGTGTATCTGGGGAATTAATGACCTTATTAAATTCATCGATACAATTTAGATATAAATATGGGAAATGTTAAGTAGCATAATTAGCTAAAGATAACCTATTACTGATATCACAAAATTTACTGTCTATGGCACCGCATGTGATTCCTTGTCTATGGTTATAAAACGTTTTGTATTATTGAACAGATGAGACGCCGTGGTGGCACATGGAAGGTGATTTTTCGAAAAATATTTTCATGTTCATTCGTTTTATTTCCTTTTGTTTCAACATTTAAAAAAAAATTCTAAAAATTCGCATGCGTATAAAATTGGAAGTTGTCAAGCGCATTTAATTTAAAAAAAAAAACAAACTAACATCCCGTCCCTTGATTATTTAATACATAATATATATTATTTTTGTAATAGTAGAAGTTGGTTTATTGGTGTTTTTAGAGATATAGTCGATGTTGTACGTTGAGTTATTCGTATCGCTGTTAAGACGGAAAATTGGCAAATAAATAAATGTATTCAAAAATTCATTGAAACCTTTTTGTTTGCTCTATGTCTTAAGTCCGTTGTGATTCATCTAAATATTGTGTTTGTGTGAGTGAACGTACTTAATATTAGAATGATGCAGTGGATATAAAATGTATGCATCTCATCTATATCATTATAAGCATAATAATAGATACAGGACTTTTTGGCGGGAACGCGAGGAGTGAAATTGTGTGATTTGTTTTATTTTGTATATTTAGTGTTTCTTCCGGTTTAAATGTGTAATAACGGTGGTTTATTGACTGTTTAATATCTTTGAAAGTGCACAAATATGGGAAAATGAAACAAAGTCGCTGGACGTAACTTCTCGATATCCTCCAAAAAGTCCACTGAAAAAATCTCAGTAAATGACCACCATTTTACTGAGATTATATTTCATCCCATATCTTCTCATGTCATTTCATTTAATTTCATCCCAGTTGTTTAATGTCTTAAATTAATCATCGTCATTTCATTTCACTCCATATTGAATTTTTTGATAAAAATAAGAATATAAATTAAAACGAGACATGACTTAAAGGTCTTAGTTACCAGGTCATAAAATTCACTAAAAAAATAAATAATAGATACATGTAAAAGAAAGTAATAATTGTATCGACATGTTCTTGTACGTTTCCATAGACAATACGGTATGTTCACTCGCACAAGCGAACCTCATAAATGTGCACACGATTATTGACGTAATTCAAAATTTGCCTTGAACAGAAGCGTTAAGGACAAAAGACAAGGAGCTGGCGACACTCCTTGAAGAGAAACTGGCGCTGCACATGAAGATGGTGGGCCACACCGGAACCTCTACGCTGGACGTGCCTCACACGGGTGAGTCATATATCGTCTTTTCGCATTAAAAGTGTACAATTTTCAAAAATATTCGAAATTGAGTTAATATTCGGAACCATTTCGACGCCTCCACTCTAAACTCAAAATTTTGAAATTTTCGTTTTTCACGCAAATCGCTTCACTGTTTTAAAAGTATTACAAATTATTATTGATGAGGTTCGAAGCAAGAGGAAATCAGCTAGTTACACAAAAAAACCATAAATATATCTGCAATAAGAAAGATTTTATCAACTTTTTTCGTTTAAACGCTCCTCCTGTAAACCTACGAATTTGGAGTTAGCGTAGTGTTCATTGGAGGCATCGATATTTTTCGTAGTAAAGAACGTAGCTTAGTTTTAGTTTTTTTTTTTAGTTTACCTATGTTTTGACTACTATTAACAAAATTAATACATAATTTTATCTTACTTTAAAATACAGATAGTGTAGCTGGTAAAAACTAAAAAATAAATGTTTCAAAGATGATTAATATTAAAAAAAATATCACATGTTACACCTTTAAAACACTCTCCTGTAAAATTAGTAAGTTTTGAGATTATACAGTTTTAATGCGAGAAGATGATATACTGTTACGCGCTGGGTTTCGGGATAAATAAATGTTTCACCAAAGTACAAATTAAAACTGTACAGAACACTTTAAAGCTCTCAATTCACTTCTGACTGCGTGCCATCTCTGCAACGCTTTTATAGTCGACAATCCTAAATTTATCGAATACATTCTGGGCAAGTCGAGTAGCTTCGATGTGTGTTTCTTCTATCTGACAATAGATGGCGTTGTGCTTCTCGATTTCACCTTCCTCGAGTACCTTCGATATTTGTTCGGCTATTCGGCGATAGATGGCGTTACTCTTATCGGCGTAACAATACTTTATGTAGGCGTTGCAAATACTATAGAGAGGTTCTTGTCTCTACTTTTGTTGGAAGTGCTGCGATCGCACGCAGGGTAGGAGCAGTTAAGTTTATGACGATAGCTACAAAGATATTTGACAGTCACCATAGTTTCAAGACAATTTTGAAGAGATCGATGGGTGAAAAGTTATTTGGTTTGAGCGACATTTCTGCAGCATTACAGTCAGTTTAAAGTCAAAAATTTGAAAAAAATATATTTACAAAAAAGCTTCTTCGGATATTTGAACGGAATAAATTTAATTGAAATTCAATTAAAAACATCGAACTGTTGATGTTATAATATCAAATAAAACGCACCTCTAATTACAAAGATGAATGTCGCGTATTAAGCGAAATGTCGCCTTTCACCACTCGATATACAAGTTCCGAATTGCGATATATAACAATATCACCCGCTCGGTGGAACATCTCCCCCTTGTCCTACACCCTTAAAAGTTTGTCTACCCTCTTCCTAATTCGTCTAGCACATCAACTAGCGTGAGCAGGAGTGGTGCCGACCTCTCCACTAATTACTATGTTGATAGCCTTGAGAGGCTATTTCAGCTTCGCCCTAACGTGTGGGTGAGCTCACGGGGCTCAAACCAGGAGTGTTGCTAACACTGGCCCCTAGCAAAAGCAGTGCTTCGTATTATAACATTCTCTCAATGTGGTTAAAAAGGTGAAGTTTTTTTTTTTTTGTTCAGGACTAAACACGTCATCGCCGGGGGGCTTGGTGTTTCCAGACTACGTGAGGCTGGTGGCGCCATCTATAGATTCGCATACAATATGGCAGGAAGTTTGTCGCGTTGTCAAGGTCAGTCCTGTCTTATAGACTAGTGGTAAGGCATGCCCGCTCGGGTGTAGGGCCCTGAAACAGCGATACTTTAAGACAAATATGTTTTTTTGTATGGCAACTAGCGACACCTTGTAGCGGATGCCCCTAAACTTATAAGTTGTTAAAGTTAAGGCATTTAATTATTGTATAACTAAACACAGAAAATAAAAATCATACAAGTCTTTATTTGTTATAGACAAATTGATTAAATTTTATCAATTTGTGGTTTCTGAAAATTTACAAAATCCTTCATTAAAAATAAAATATAGCATGTTACTGCCATCTACAGGAGCAATGAGAAACTAACCGAAGCGAAGCGATCTAGTGGCCGACACATGTAAACATTTTTGTTGAGTTGCATAACTATAAGTAATTTATGTTTATTATCTGTGCTCGGGTGGGTGCTACCGTCCTGAATTTCTGGTGCGAGGGAATAGAGTGTTTGTATGAATGATAGGAAAGCCACCAAACAATATAACTGAGATGTCAACGGCACATCTCAACCGATGTCTTCATATATACTTAGTCTGGCCATAAATACTGTTACAATTAAAAATAAACCAAATATTACACTTGAATTTGGAATCTGTCATTTTTATATGATTGCTCATTGAGTTTTCTCATTTTGGCGCCAATACATTGTACAATATTTTGCGATATTAAAATGGAGTGGGGTGATAAAGAGAACCGAATCGCTGTGATTGCATTACACAAAGTAGGTATGGAGCCAAATGCAGTTTTTAAAACTCCATACGCTTGGTATTAGTAAAATGTTTGTGTACCGGGCTATTAATAGGTGCAATGAGACCTCCTCTGTTTGTGACAGAAAAAGACCTGGCCGTCCACGTAGTGTTCGTACGAGAAAGGTGGTCAAAGCAGTAAGGGAAAGAATTCGAAGAAATCCTGTCCGAAAGCAAAAGATTTTATCTCGGGAGATAGCACCTAGAACCATGTCGCGTATTTTAAAAGATGACTTAGGACTTGCAGCCTATAAGAGACGTACTGGTGATTTCTTAACTGATAATTTAAAAGAGAATAGGGTGGTAAAATCTAAACAACTACTGAAGCGTTACGCAAAGGGAAGAATAATTTCATAGTAAATGTCATAGAAAAATTTTGTTTACGGATGAGAAATTTTTTACAATTGAGCAACATTTTAACAAAAAAAAATGACCGTATTTATGCTCAAAGCTCTAAGCAAGCTTCCCAATTAGTCGACAGAGTGCAACGTGGGCACTATCCGACTTCAGTGATGGTTTGGTGGGGTATTAGCTATGAAGGAGTGACTGAGCAATACTTTTGTGAAAAAGGTATCAAAACATCGGCACAAGTGTATCAAGATACCATTCTTGAGAAGGTAGTGAAGCCCTTTAACAACACCATGTTCAATAATCAAGAATGGTCCTTCCAGCAAGACTCGGCGCCAGGTCATAAAGCTCGGTCTACGCAGTCTTGGTTGGAAACGAAAGTTTCGGACTTCATCAGAGCTGAAGACTGGCCGTCGTCTAGTCCCGATCTTAATCCGCTGGATTATGATTTATGGTCAGTTTTAGAGAGTACAGCTTGCTCTGAACGCCATGATAATTTGGAGTCCCTAAAACAATCCGTACGATTGGTAGTAAAAAAAATTTCCCATGGAAAGAGTGCGTGCTTCTATTGATAACTGGCCTCAACGTTTAAAGGACTGTATTGCAGCCAATGAAGACCACTCAAATAAGCTTTTTATACTTTAAATTGTTTTATATTTATGTATTAAACTAACACACTGTAAAAGTAATAAATGTTATTTGCAATAGAATTTTATTTTATTTTTAATTGTAACATTATTTATGGCAAGATTAGGTAAATATATATATATATATATATCTTCATCCCCCTTTTGACGAGCATACGCCCCACCTTATGGTGAGTGGTTACCGTCGCTCATGGACTTCAGCAATGCCAGGGGCAGAGGCAAGGCGTTGCCTAGCCTCGCGTCGTTTTCCCCATTATTGAGAGTCGTGACTCCATCCATCTGCTGCGTCCATCTTTAGCTTCTTTGGGAAGGGCATTGTGGAAGTTGATGTCCAGAGAAGGTCGTATATATATAATAGATTACAATATGTATAGTGATGTATACAGGAGGCGCTGGAGAGTGCGGGGTGCGCGTGGGGCGGCGCCCTGGGCCGCAGCACCAGCTCGGCGGGCGAGCGGCACTCCGCCGCCTACACCAGCCCCGCGCTGCCGCGCCGCGCCGACACCTTCGCGGGGTTCGACGCCACCAAGCACAGGGGTCTCGCGCACTGCTCTCGATAAACATTACTAACCTATACGCCAACACGACCGATCGATGTCTCTGCATTGTATCATCTATTTCCATTTGCTCGTGTGCTAATTAACTTGAAGCAAAGCAAATTAACTTAAAATCTGTTTTCATCTTGATGCTCTTGAATTACAAAATATAAGAACGATAATTAAGCTTTGAATATGAACATTAACTTACTATGTAATAAATTAATAGTACTCTATAAAATTTACTTATCAAATATAACATTTTCAGTTTAATTCATATCAAATATTTTAAACATTTTTATTATTATTATTATTTTTATTGATGAAATTGTTCACGGCCCACCTGGTGTTAAGTGATTACCGGAGCCCATAGACATCTACAACGTAAATGCGCCACCCGCCTAAGTAAGCAAGTTCTAAGGTCTCAGTATAGTTACAACGGCTGCCCCACCTTACAAATCGGAATGCATTACTGCTTCACAGTAAAAATAGGCAGGGTGGTGGTTCCTATCCGCGCGGACTCACAAAAGGTCCTACCACTAGTAACTACGTAAATTACAAATTTTGCGGGTTTAATTTTTATTACACGATATTGTTATTCCTTCACTGTAAAAGACAATCGTGAACATTTGTTCAGTGCGTATTTCATTGGAAAAATTGGTACCCGCCTGCGGGGTTGGAACGCCGGTGCATCGCTAGATACGAATGCACCGGACGTCTTCATCCTTTAAGCTACGATGACTAAATAATTGGTACTAATTTAAGTTATACTTGTAACGTAGGCGTATCCCTGCGCATGTCGACGGACACGCCCACTGAGGGGGGCGAGGGGGGCGGCGAGGCGGCGCAGGTCACTGACCCCGACGCCGTGCTGCGTCTGCACCACGCCATCTACACGCTCACCTGCATCGTGTGGCACCACCTCACCACCATACACAGGTATGGGGTTGCTTTACCCTTGGCTACTTGCATTTGTTATATTGGAATTATAGGAAATATTCCTATACTACTAATATTAAATTAATAATAAAAGGCAAATATTACTGGTGGTAGGACCTCTTGTGAGTCCGCGCGGGTAGATACCACCGCCCTGCCTATTTCTGCCGTGAAGCAGTAATGCGTTTCGGTTTGAAGGGTGGGGTAGCCGTTGTAACTATACTGAGATCTTAGAACTTATATCTCAAGGTGGGTGGCGCATTTACGCTGTAGATATCCATGAGCTCCAGTAAACACTTAACACCAGGTGGGCTGTGAGCTCGTCCACCCACCTAAGCAATTAAAAAAATTTTTTTTTAAAAGAACGTATGGATGTATGTTTGTTACTGTTTCACGCAAAAATGACTGAATTGATTTTGATGAAACTTTACAATAATATAGCTTACACATTAGAACAAAACATAGGCTATAATTTATAAAAATATACCTAGTCAGGTCATAAATTCTGTCACATGTTTAATGTAAAATAATTGAAACAAGTTTATTCATTATGTAACCATTCATATACCAAAATGAACTTAGCAAAACATAGATTCTTATGACACTAAAGTTTATTCAAAATGACCTCCGTGATTTTGAATACAGGCTTCAATCTGCGCGGCCAGTCGTCTATCGCAGCACGAACGAGGTCCATGTCAATATCGGCGGCTGCCTTAATCAAGGATGTCTTGAGTGACTCCAAATTGGGATGAGACTTTGAGCACGCCTTTTCCTCCAAGTGTTGCCATATCTTGTAATCTAACGGATTCAAATCTGGACTGGAGGAGGGCCAGTCTTCGTGCCGGATGAAGTCGATTTCACGCGCCGCCAGCCAGTCTTGTGTGCTCTTCGCTCTATGAGCTGGCGCCGAATCTTGTTGGAATACCCAGTGCCTGTTATTGAACATGGTATGAGAAACAGGTTCCACAAGATTCGTCAAGACTGTATTTTGATACACAACTGCATTCGTTTTTACACCTTTCTCACAAAAATGTACCTCTGTTAAGCCCCAATAAGAAACTCCCAACCATACCATGAGCGAGGATGGAAAATGACCTCGTTGGACACGCGGAATACGGTTGCTCGCTTCTTCACTACTGTGTGCGTACACCTTATCATTTTGTTTGTTGTAGCTCTCTTCTACGGTAAAAATTTTTTCATCCGAAAAAAGAATTTCCCGATATTTTTTTCCCGCGTACCGCTTCAACAAAGCGCGGCATCTCTTCAGTCTCAGGTCCATTAGACGAGCATTCAAACGATGTCCTGTTTTTCTTCGATATGCCCGAAGCCCTAAGTCTTCATTTAACACCTTTTTCACCGTGGTTCTGCTTAACCCCATCTGAAGGGCCAACAGTTTCTGCTTACGTTTGGGATTTCTTTGAATTCGCGCCTTCACAGCTTTTATCACTGCTGGAGTCCTAACAGACCGAGGGCGACCACTTCTTGACCTGTCATCTACACTAGAGTCTTCATTGTATCGTTTGATGGTACGATAAAGGAATCTTTTGGTTATATTCAAAATTTTCAGTATGTTAAAAATTTGAATTGGCGCGTAACCGCAACGATGCAACACAATAACTGCAACACGGTCTTCTTTAAGCGTCCACTCCATATTTAAAAATGAGTAAAATTCTAAAAGTATACATTTTTATTTTCATGAACAATTCGAAATTCGAATTCAATAAACTTTTTTGTGGCCAGCATTCTAAAAGAAAAGTTTTTACTGTGTGACAATACTTATGACCTGATTAGTTATTTTGAATTACCCAAAATATAATGATAAGTGTCAAGTAAGTAGGAAAAATTTTTGCCATTTCAAAATCAATAATAAATTACAATTCCCTAAGCGAAGATTGCTGGGCTCGCTAGTTCTAGATAAATGCAAGTGGTTTTACTTTCTGTAATGGCAAAAATTGTTGTGATAAATATTATTAATTTGTAATTTCTCACATCAAGTTTTGTGATTGCGTTACTTAACATAAGATCTGTTAACACTGTTTAGTTTGGAGGCGCAAGTGGCGGCGTGGCGCACGTCCGCGTGGGGCGGCGCCGGCGCGCGGCACGACGCGCAGCTGGAGGAGCTCCGCCACGCGCAGGCGCGCCTCACCGCCGACCGCGCCGCCTGGGAGGCCACGCGCGCCGCCGACCACGCCGCCATCGCGCTCGGTAACGCACGCATCCCTACACAAGCACGCACGTGCACGCACGCACGCACGCACGCACACGCATACATACACACGCGCACGCAGCACGCAGAAATGTAGGTACATTCTACGTAGTTTCCTATTTAGTTACACTGAAATAGGGTTTGCACATCAATGAAAATAATTTTTTTTTTTGGGTATGTTATACAGCGTTACTACGGGTCTTAAATATTGTGAATGGACTCGTTAGAAGGCCCAATGTAATCTCCTTTCTCCTTTGCGGGTAGTTTGTAACACCCTGTATGTACGTACGGTTTGTCCACACAGCCCTCTGTTGTGATAATGATAACAACACCAATATTGAGTAATTGCTTATTGATATGCTTACACTAAACTGGTGGCTGTTTATATGATAAAAATGACATTATGCGAGTACGCGACGCCTTGCTGATGGCGGTACACGAACTGAACGGAAAATGAATGACTTACACCCGTATCTTTAGTCGTTTACACGAGCTTAACTCGACTCGACTCAACCTCCAACGCGCGTTTTGGTATGATTAGTCGTAAAAATAAACTCCACTCAAACGTCCTTGGAAAAATTTCCTAACCGGAGTGAAGTAAGCGAACTGTCAAGTCAAGGTACGTCGCGACGTACCTCGAACGTTCCTCAAGGCTGGTTTTCTATCAATGTCCAAATAGTATGTGGACCGCAAATGGAAATATATGATATTGTTGTGCAATGGCCTGGATCTGTGCATGATTCCCGCATATTTTGATAATTTAAGTTTGATAATATTTATTAATAAAGTCAATATTTCGAGGTTAGACATTTGAAACTCTTTATTTTATTTACCTACATAAGAGACATATTTTGCTTACTACCTGATAAATAAAGTCAATGCGATTATAAGTTTTATTTATATAATTATAAACTGGTGGTTGTGGAAAAGCACTTCAACAACACGATGCAACCAAAATCACACAAAAGCGGCGAATAAAAATACAAAGCCGGATCCAAAATCTAAAATAATAATAGGTTAGAAAATAAGTAATATACTTTCAGATTTACCGCACGCACACATATTTACGAATAACTCAGCAACCAAAACATCAAACAAGTTCATCTAGTGTCAAACAGACAGCGGCAGCCTGACTTTGACATTAAACAATGACCATAGACTACAGAACTCTATGGGTTTGATGCTAGCTTGATCAAATTTTCATCATTATTACCTCACTCGAGGACAGTTGAGGAATATTGTAATGGTCGACTAAAAATACCAAACTCGAGTAAGTTTGGAGGGAATTCTCGAGCATCATCGGATGAGTTAAGAGTGGAGGACTATTTTACGAAACGTCTAAAGATACGGGCATTAGATGTAAAATGCATCGGTATGTTATTACATAGTACATCATATTTGATGTGTGTGCTGGCCCGTACACTGTATATCACCTACATTTAGATATCATTAAGCCATTGTAACAATGGCATGAATAGATTTCAGTATTACAAAAATCCCGTTTAGTTAGAAACCGTAGTTAAAGATTCTTCTTATAACTGCAGAGAGACAACAGCTGCAAGCAGCGAGACAAGAACTGGCGGAACAACAGAAGGACGTCGAGCAACAGCGGGAGCGGCTGTACCGGCGCCTGGAGAGGCTGCAGCAGCACGGTAACTCCGCCTGGGGGAGGGTTGGGGGGGGTAGATCTCGAACCATCAAAGAATATTTCATCGAAGACATAACTCCGCCGGGAGGAGGGAGGAGGGGAGATCTCGAATCATCAAAGAATATTTCATCGAAGACATAACTCCGCCGGGAGGAGGGAGGAGGGGAGATCTCGAATCATCAAAGAATATTTCATCGAAGACATAACTCCGCCGGGAGGAGGGAGGAGGGGAGATCTCGAATCATCAAAGAACATCGAAGACGTAAAGACAAATTGTTCAGTAGAAGACCGGTCATGTGGCTGTCACTGGCAGCCAAAATCATGAAGGTCGTAGATTAGGTGGATCACAAGATCTCATGTTGATGATGAAAATAAATTAAGTTTACTTTTTTGAAGGGAACTTTAATCATGGAGTCGACCACCTGTCGTGGTTCTCGTCGAACCCGACGCTTGTAAAGGGCTCGGCGAGTAAATTAACCCTCAGACACAGCCCACTGAGTTTCTTGCCGGATCTTCTCAGTGGGTCGCGTTTCAGATCCGGTCACCTACTAGCTCGGTGACGCTGACATGGTCAGTCCAGACCATCAGCTTAGGTAGGAAAAAAAAGGAGTCTATTTATATTTTTGGTATCATATAAAAATCCTATCTGATCTTATATCTTTAAACGAGCAATTCTTGTATATAAATATATATATATATATATATATATATATATAATTTGAATCTCGGAAACGGCTCCAACGATTTTCATACAATTTAGTCTACAGGGGATTTCGGGAGCGATAAATCGATCTAGCTACGGTTTATTTTCAGAAAATGTTGTTTTATTCGTGTTTGCAATAATCATAAACTTTTTTTATATTAATAGAAAATAACAAATAATATAATATAATATGAATATGTAATTCGTATTTAAATATAATATCTAAAAAACACAATTTATCAAAAAAAAAAAGAAATCGAGCAAAGCTCAATCATCCTCTAGTACAAATAATATTATCAACTCGAACTGGACTCTAGAACACGGAAGCTAATGTTCTATACTAAATAGAAAGTGCTTTTAGAAATCCTCTGTGCAAGTGCCTTACCAATACCAATACGAAAGCACTCCTTAAACTCTTTACAAAGAATTCGAACACTTCAATCTTCAGAACTTTAATGTCTAATTTAAAGTATTTTGTTATCTATGATATTATTAACTGAGGTGAATGGTTTCAGGTGGATCTCAAGAGGAGATAGCCAGTGTGGGCACTCTGTCACCAGACTCCAGCGTCAGCGACACCACCAGGAGGAAAGAACCTAAGTGGAGAAGTGCGTGTGACAACAACTGTATTCCTTCCTAACTTAATTATTATCCCGCCTATTTCTGCCGCGAAGCAGTAATGCGTTTCGGTTTGAAGGGTGGGTCAGTCGTTGTAACTATACTGAGACCTTACAACTCATGTCTCAAGGTGGGTGGCGGTATTTACGTTGTAGATGTCTATGGGCTTTGATGAACACTTAACACCAGGTGGTCTGTGAGCTCGTCCATCCTTCTAACAATTAAAAAAAAAGAGGATTTAAAGTAAAATGTTTATCGTATTCTGTGGAGTGTCAGTGCTGTGTGTGTGCAGACAGCCGCGGCTCTACCGGCGCGGAGCCCCCGGCGCCCGCGCTGCCGCCCCCGCTGCTGCTGTCGGCGCAGAACGAGACCCGCGCCACGGTGCACGCCTCCGCCATCTCCGTGAGTACTCGACCCTCGGGCGGACCTGCATAAGGGTCATATTAGCTTGAATCTTTTCGGATCGATTGTAATTTAGAGACGGACTAGTAGTAGTAGCCGTTTTATTTTTCCAAGGAAAGGCAAAGGTATCATACCATACAGCCTAATTTTGTATATATATATATATATATATATTGTATGAAATGAAATGAAATGAGATGATATGATATGATATATTTTTATAAAAAAATGATAATATGGCGTGAAATGAAATGAAAATGATTAATTTGAGACATTAGTCAACTGGGATGAAATTAAATGAAATGATATGAGATGATATGGGATGAAATATAATCTCAGTAAAATGGTGGTCATTTACTGAGATTTTTTTCAGTGGGCTTTTTGGAGGTTCCCGAGAAGTTACGTCCAACGGCTTTGTTTCATTTTCCCATATTTGTGCACTTTCACTGATACTTAACAGTTAATAAACCACCGTTATTACACATTAAAACCTGAAGAAACACTAAATAGAGAAAAGAAAACAAATCACACAGCTTCACTCCTCGCTTTCCCGCCAAAAAGTCCGAAGAAAACTTAAAAACAATCACATGTGTGAAGCAGCTCCAATGTGAGAAATCGAACTAGTGATTTAATGTTGATATAATAATGCACGAGGAACTATACTCTATTCCATTTACGAAGTCCCTTTTGACACTTCTCAAAACGTAACTTTTCACATAATTTGAAATAATAATCATTTTTTGTTGATGGTCGTAAATCATCATTTAAAAATACACAATCAATCTAAATCATCATACAGTTAAAAACCCACCGAGTTTCTCGCCGGATCTCCCTCAGTGGGTCGCGTTTCCGATCCGGTGGTAGATTGTGCGAAGCACGGCTCTTGCTACGGTCAGTGTTCCCAGGTTGAGCCCCGAGAGCTCACCTACCAGTCCGCGCGTTAGAAAAACAATATTTAGAGAAGATAACTTATATTGTCAATCACATTAAATTAATTAATATTGTAATCGCTTGTTACCCATTCGTTGCGTCAAACCGTCGTCCCTCGTGCGGCAGTCCGTAGGTTTTACTAGTTTGCTCACGAGTGCTCACGGCATACGATTTTGCCAGTATTTGTATAGTTTTTTTTATACCTAAGCTGACGGTCTTGAGAGGCCATTTCAGCGTAGCCTTAACTAGTAGGTGAGCTCACGGGGCTCAAACCTGACGGCGTTGCTAACACTGACCCTAGCAAGAGCCGTGCTTCGCAGAATCTACCACCGGATCGGAAACGCGACCCACTGAGAAGATCCGGCGAGTGACTCAGTGGGCTGTGTCTGTGGGTTACGAGTCGAGGGTTCGACGGAAACAATGACCGATTTTATACATACAGTGCTATGTTAATTACAACATAGTTGTTTTGTCGCGAAATTAATCCATTTCAGTCCCACCGGGAAACGGTGAGACCGCTAAGTAGTTCATACATTTTCATTGTTACCGTTGTCAAATGTAATTCGACTTGCTTTAATAAATACACTTATGTTGTTGTTTTTTTATTCGCGTAGACGTGTGAATTAAAAAAAATAGATATTGAGATTTTAAATGGGATGATTAAATTTTGAATTACCCGCAAATCCGAAACAGCATCTTATTCGCAAATAATACATATAAAATTGAATGCGTTCGCAGCAAATGGTAAAACAACAGTTACCATTGAAACTGGCCAACGAGAAAAGCAAACAGCCGCCTCCGGGCTACCACAGACTCCACGAGTCCCCCAGTGACGTAAGTAATCTTACTTTTTTTTTAATTACTTATATGGGTGGACGAGCTCACGGTCCGACAGATTTTAAAAGATCCCCGGAGCCCGCAGACATCAATAATGTAAAGACCGCCACCCACCTTGAGACATGCGTTCTGAGTCTCTGTTTTTCAGTACAATGTCTGCCCCGCTCACGGCAGAAATGAGCAGGATGGTGGTACCTACCCGCGCGGACTCACATGACGTCCTATCAATAGTTAAAGATACTCTGAATCTTTATTAATGAAACTACACCATCCGATTCGTTAGTAGATTCATTCGCAGCTGCTCTTCAGTTGTTAGATCTCATTTGCGCTCGGGCAGCTGTTAGCAAATCCCACCCCTCCTGGCTGTGTCCTTGCTCGCCCTCCTCTCCTGCTGAAACCGGAAAGGTCTTCGGCCCACCAGTAATCATTCAATCATATAAAAAAAGGATAACCCATCTCGCGTATAATACTCTTGTTGCGGTTTATCAGAATACTTCACCTGCGGGGACCCGGGGGGGTTGGGGGCGACCCACCATCACTGTAAAACATAATTATTTAATAGATTTAATAAACGTGCATTACCTATCCTACATATCTGTGTATTTCAAGTTGTTTTCAGACTACGCTATAATATAATAGCATATTATTATATTGTATAGCTCATAGCACAACGATATCGCACACCATACATTGTTATGGACACGTTCACATTGTACTGTACTATATATTATTGGGTTTTTTTTTTTATTGCTTGGATGGGTGAACGAGCTCACAGCCCATCTGGTGTTAAGTGGTTACTGGAGCCCATAGACATCCACAACGTAAATGCGCCACCCACCTTGAGATACAAGTTCTAAGGCTTCAAGTATAGTTACAACGGCTGCCCCACCCTTCAAACCGAAACGCATTACTGCTTCACGGCAGAAATAGGCAGGGTGGTGGTACCTACCCGCGCGGACTCACAAGAGGTCCTACCACGAGTAATTACGCAAATTATAATTTTGCGGGTTTCATTTTTATTACACGGTAAGTATAGACTCCTATACTATATGGCACTATAGTATAGCGTAGTCTGAAAGCAGCTTAAGGGACACAAAGGTTAATTGAAAAAACAAAGTTTGCTAATACATAATTTTGTAAAAAATTTGAGAGACTAATTTTTCTCGGGTTTCACGAGTCATATAATTGGAGACATGAGTGAATGAAGGCGTTAAGTACAATTGTTTAGATTTTTGAGTTTTTATATGAAATGAAGGTGCTATGTGCCTATAAATCATATTAGACCTTAAATCTACAGGTTTAAAGGCTATTTTTAGAAATTGCACGTGATGAAGGATCTATGTACGAAGAAAAAGTACAAGTAGCTGTAGGCAGCGGCTTGGCTCTGCCCTGGCATTGCTGTGGTCCATGGGCGACGGTAACCACTCACTATCAGGTGGGCCGTATGCTCGTCTGCCTGCAAAAAAAGAAGTAACAAAAGTTTTTTGCCCGTTTGCTCAAAATTAACAAATTGTATCATATCCCCTTCCTCCACTCATGTTTTCAATTAAAACTAGTTTAAACTAGTCCTTTACTACCATTGTAGGCAGACCAGCACACGGCACACTTGATGGTAACTTGGTACAGTCACTTATGAACGTCAGTAATTCCAGGAGCATAGCCAAGCAGTCTACCTTTAAAAACAATTAATTATTAAATAGAATCTCTCGTCTTTTTTTATCGTGTCATAATATAATGTAATGACAATCAGTTTTATTTATGTGTGTCAATCGTGAAATCCGAGAAAAATTGTCATTAAGGATCCTCCCGATCCATTGACGGGGCTTTTAGGTACCTCAAGCACCGGTCACTGTCCTCGCCGAAACCCGTCGCTTGCGACGAAAGGGCTCGGCGAGTAAATTAACTCACAGACACAGCCCACTTAGTTTCTCGCCGGATCTTCTGAGTGGGTCGCGTTTCCGATCCGGTGGTAGATTATACGCAGCACTGCTCTTGCTAGGGCCAGTGTTAGCAACACTCCGGTTTGAGCCCCGAGAGCTCACCTACACGCTAGGTTGAAATTAAAGTAGTCTCTCAAGGCTATCAGCATAGATAGGAGAGAAAAAAAGAGGAAAATTTTAGTGGAAATCGCCCTAATTAAGTTTAGTATATACAATGTTTTCTTTTTTTTATATTAATTATATTGTTGAAACAGATAAAATGGTTGCTTTTCAGGATATCGAGTATCCAAACGTATTTTAAAGGCTCGATATGTTTATTTTTATTGATGCTCTGTAAGTAACTTATGTATCCGACGTATGAGTAGTTTGTGCTCATTATTATTATTACAAACAACACGCTTTTTATTCATACGATATATTGTTTGTTACACTTTCCGACGGGCGATATTTTAAATCATAATTATTATTTTCATAGAGATTAAAATTTTCACTAAACATTTTTCATGGTCAGTTTATAAATCATAAATTGAATTTAGTTTTAATATGCGACTTCGGATACGTAATAGAAACTTCGACAGAAATTAATGCATTTTTTTAAAAATAGGTTTTAAAATTTGAATGTAATGTTTTAACGATTATTTACAATGATATAAAAAATCGCCACGCCCATTAATCTGAAACGCAAGTGAATTGTATCAAGCACCCACGGACGTCGCTTCGCTCACTATTTTTATTAAACTTCATTCGCTGTAAATCAATTAACTGTATCAAGTTTAAAAATTGAAGCCCATAGCGGTGTTGGGCAATAAAAAATGAGGTCTATGATTCTAATTGTTGTTCTGTATTCGGAAAGTATTAATAATGTCTCGAAGATTATTAAATTTCAAATTCAATTTTATAAATATAAAATTAATTTTTGTAAATATCAAATTCAATTTTGTAAACATCAGATTTCAATTTCTATTTAATTTTCAGGGTAACATTTTTATTTATTTATTATTCTTTTAAAATGAAAAAAACAAAAAACAAGAAATAAAGCAGAAAACGCAAATAATACATGTATTGAAGACATTTAATTGGCATTTGCATTTGATTTTTATAAAATTAAATTTGATGTTGGTAAAATTGAATTTGAAGTTACAAACCTATATCTCCTCTTAAGAATAAAAGTTAAAAAAAAACATTTAAAAATATAAAATAAATCTTTAAATATATAATTTAAACATTTAACTTAAATATTCATAATATATTCATATTCATTTATTCATATATTCATAAAATATTCATAAAATTCATAAATTAATTTAACTTAAATATGGTAGGCAGCGGCTTGGCTCTGCCCCTGGCATTGCTGACGTCCATGAGCGACGGTGACCACTTGCCATCAGGTGGGCCGTTTGCTCGTCTGCCTACAAAGGCAATAAAAAAAAAAAAAAAATATTCATAATTCTGAAAGTTTCATGATGAATAATTGAACATACTGTATTATATAGAGAAAACAACTAGAATTAATTTTAAAAAAATTCATTAATTTAAAAAAATAATTGAGTTAATTGATTGACAAAATCGTAATATTTTATTGTTTACTTTCCGTTCTTCTGTAGAGTGAATACTTTTATACAACCATTTCGTCTGTTCAGCTTTCGGTGTTAGAGCATGCCCGTATAAATAAATAAATATATCGAAGTGTTTTGTTGTACGGTAATAACTTAAATCCCATGCAAAAATCGTACTGATCGGGGAAATTGAATTGAATTTTGTGATTTTAAAAATATCTCATGATAAATAATAAATGAATTTATGATAAATAATGAAGCGTCCGCAAATACTCATCATGCATGGAAATGTGACTGAAAACTAAATTTATATTCGCTAAATATTTAAGCAGAAAATTATTATGTTTCTAGTATTTTTTTCGGTGTCCGCGAGTCGTGGATATAATTAACGTATAATATTAATTAACTTTTACGGTTCAATATCGTGTTTTTTGTTGTCATTCTGTTGTCATATCCGATTTTTTTGGAAGAGCTCAAAGCCCATCTGGCGTTAGAAATCTTAGTTTTACAGTACAACGGCTTCCCCGCCCTTCAAACCGAAACGCTTTACTGCTTCACTGCAGAAATAGGCAGGGCGGTGGTACCTACCCGCGCGGACTCACAAGAGGTCCTACCACCAGTAATTACGCAAATTATAATAAAAATGCGAGATTAGAAAAGTAAAACTAGGATTACTTAATTGTGTTTGTTTTCTTGGTTAAAATATATATGTATACCCAAAACAATATCGATGTGTCTATTCAACAATTGCACAATTTAATTAAAATAAAATAAAGTATTTATTTTAATGTGATTCAAATTTAGACTTTAAAGTCTTAAGGTCGACAGTGTCATTAACACTGCCCGTCTGCAGTCTCGCACCACATCTTAAGACCAGGTTAACCGATACGTGATCACCGATAGTATGGAGGGTAGAGGTAAGGAGAACCGTCTCTGTGTGTTTGAAAAAGTGTCCGTTAAAATCTGCTAAATAAGGGTGGCGCTACAGTAGTGACCAGGTAAATTTTAATAAAGGCGCTGAAAGTTATTAGAATAAGGTAGAGAAATAAAAAGGACGAAAGAACTGTAAGCACTACAAAATCACAAAAAGTATTTTATTTGAAGCTGATAAGAAAATGCAATCGATGTCTCCACGTTTTACTACGGCAATAATTTTAGGTTATATTGACGAAATTAGTTTGGACTACGTAAACATGTAAGGTCTTGTATATTTTCACTGGTGGTAGGACCACTGGTGAGTCCGCACGGATAGGTACCACCACCCCGCCTATTTCTGCCGTGAAGCAGTAATGCGTTTCGGTTTGAAGGGTGGGGTAGCCGTTGTAACTATACCGAGACCTTAGAACTTATATCTCAAGGTGGGTGGCGCATTTACATTGTAGATGTCTATGGGCTCCAGTAACCACTTAACACCAGGTGGGCTGTGAGCTCGTCCAACAATCTAAGCAATAAAAAAATATATTACCCTGTCACTAACTACTCTAGTCATTAAATATATTAAATTTCCTAACTCAGCATACTTCAATCAGTTAACAACTGCTCAATTCATATCACTAGCGGTCCCTCAGTAGTCGAAATGCGACTATAATTAATTGAAACTATAAGTTTGTGCACTATTATGATTCTATTGTCAAAGACTCTTAAATTTCTATAATCACAGATTCGCCAAGACTACACTTTAGACAAATATTATTAAAGGCAAATAATAATTAATCTACCCTCAATTTGACCACAGACTATAAGCAATAAGATTAGTTTGACAACAAACAAATAGTATGCATGCGTGTGTATGTCAAATACATGGTAGTGTGTGTAATGTTTTTTTTACTGATTTTAATGTATTTTTCATGCATAATTTAGAAAAAATATTAACATTCTGCACTTCTTTTCTGTATTTTCTATAAGTGTGGGAAATTTCATACTCTTTCGTCCGCGCAATTTTCGTAAAAGGGGGTACAAAGTTTTTAGATCTAATAAGCCCTGTGCCTACGCTAGCGCCATTCTGCAGGGTTTTTGAACTGTTATTTCGTGCTGAAAGTGGGACACTTTTTCAAGCTTCTCCCATATGAGACTGTTCTCGTTACCTCTACCCTCCATAATCGATAGGTCAATAGAAGTTAATGTGTTGGTTATTATACAGCATCTACAACAGCAAGGCCTAGTGATACATCACACCCGGGCGGGTAGCTCCCCCGCCCCGCTGCCCTCCCAGCAGCAGACCAATAACAGAGCCACAAGGTAATGTCAATGTCAATACTTAGAACACGACAGTCGAAACTACATAGCGTATCAAAAACTGGAAGGCCGCAGAAAAAAATAATATTTCTAAAACAAAACACTTTACAGACAAAAATATTAAAAAAGAATAGTAAAAGAGATCTTCATTTTTAAATTTTGTTCATGTGAATGAAATGTTACAAGAATAAAGATAAATTATACCAAATATTGATTAGAGAGAGAGAGAGAGTATTTTTTATTGTACACCAAAAAACAAATAAACAGTGCGATACATTAAACACAAAAAAAGTACAATTGGCAAAAAGTACAAGGATTATATGTTTTGACAAAGAATTCTCTATTATCCAAAACTATTTTCTGATTAAAACTTACCTGACTTAAATTTACTTGACTGATATAAGATTGTTAAGAGACTTCTATTATCTATCTATATTGTTATTTTATTATTTAATAAATAAAAGTCATTCTGACGACATCACAACTGCTTTTAAGTAAGTTGTGCTCACACCCAAAAGGGTGAATTCAATCATGTATTCATTTTTCCCTATTTAAGTTCAATGTTAATGTGTGTAGATTTTATCCAGTTGTGTGAACCTAAAAAAAAAGAGAGGCTTAACAGGATATGTGATATTCGGCTCGAAGAACCAATGCACGTGTCTAATTTCGAGGCCGTTTTACGAGTTAGACCTTGTGAGTTACTATGATAGTTAAATTTGTGTGCACGATATCTGCCATAAGACAAGTGAGCTTTAGGTCCATATAGATGGAATGTTATAGCTTAATGAAGCAGTCTGTGTCCGAATTGTGCCTTGTTTTGGAGTCCAAGCAACTGAAGACCGTCAAGGCAGAGCTCTGAGAGTAAAATTTAGTGTCGCCTCTGTCAAGTCAAATTTCACTGTTTTTTTTTCTAGGACTAACACATATCCGAAGCTTCCGGACAAATTCCGCGTCCGTTCGCCGGAGCCGACGTCCGGCAGCACCGCGCCCCCCGCAGAGGAAGAGGTCATCTTTTTCTGACCCCCGCCCCCCCCGCCGCCGGCGCCGCACTCGCGCTCCTGAGACTGTCGACTCTCATAGACCCTCCGCCTCCTGCGCTCCTGGTACGGAAACGTCCACCATCTGTTTACGGCCTGCATTCGTTCAATATATCGACGCTGATCCAAACGATCAATTTTGGTAGGCAGCGGCTCGGCCCCTGGCTTTGCTGAAGTCCATGGGCGACGGTAACCACTCACCATCAGGTGGGCCGTATGCTCGTCTGCCTACAACAGCGGTCGGGGAACCGGGGTAACTTACCCCAAATGGGATAGAATGAAATTTTGGGGGGCTAAAAATGAAACTTTTGTGAGTAAAAAGTATATATTGAAGTGAAACTTCTTTAGAATCGTTAAATTTTTAGTTATTGTTTTCTTTTCAAAATTAACACGGGGGTTATAATATGAAAGATGCTAAAAAGAAGCGATTTCGTTTTTTTTTTGTTCTTCGCCATGGGGTTAATATCAACTTACACAAAAATATTTTGGGGTAATAATTAAAAAAAGTTCCCCGACCGCTGGGCTATAAGGTCAATAAAAAAAGAAATTTGAAAAATTTTTCGTTTGCGCTATTGGAAACAGACTAGATAATCGATTTTTACGTTGCCAATCGAATGATTCGCGAATCGTCAATGCCGTCAGTAGAACATCCGAATGATTACGTCACACTTAAATTTCAATGTCTCTTTGTTTATTTGTAATTTATAGTAACATCGAATACATAATCAATATTCTAGTAATGTATTATAATCAAGTCTAGACTAGTTTATAATTAATTTAACTGATTTTTAGTTATATCAGGAAACGCTTACAATATCTGGATTAATGATTAAATAATCATGCAATCGTACGAATTGAAAACAGATCAAGAGTTAAATATTAAAATCATCAATCGGACTTACTATAAGTTTTTTATTTTAATTATTTTAATTATTCCAACGATACGTTAACAATATGTTTTGGTAATGTGTGTCCATTACAATTTCATGCAGTGCCCTTTTGAGACCTCTGAAAAATATTAGCGTTTCTCACCCTTAAACTATTTTCAGGATCGATTTATATTACTAGCCTGTTGGTCTCTGTGTGTTTGATAAAATTAAAATACAAATAAACATATTATTATCATAAGCAGTATATCTAGTATTGTGACTGCATACATGACAAACATTCCTCCATACATAATGAAGATTCACATCGAGAGATGAAATGCTATTCGCGAGACATTTATTTTTTTATTTAAAGGTGCGTATTATTTGATATTAGCAACAAAAGTTCGACGATGTTTTTAATTATGATATTTTTAAAAAAAAATCAACTTTAATTGGATCTCCTGTAAAGTTGCAAAAATGTCATTTAAACAAAGCCTTTCATCGCTCGATATGTTTTTAAAATATATAGTTATTATAGTGTATACTATATAAAGATACTGATATAGCTTGACGCTTGACGTCAGAACTCAGGCTTGAGAGACAACAATATAATCATAAATATGGAATAAATAAAAACGGACTAAATCCTTTAATTGTAAACAAAATCAAGGCGTTGTTCGATTGTGAAGGCTACAAACAGTCACCGGGAGCTTAAAAGCATTTCTTTTAAGGATCTCTTATTGTATTATTTCGTTAAGCTCGTATTTATAATATTACAGTATTTTATATGGCAGCTACAGTCTAAGCAGCTAAACACATTCCATATGAGTTCCTTTATTTTACGTGCTTAGGAGGGTCTAGTGAGAAATTATATATAAAGTAATCTTAATCGATTATGAGAATCGATACATCGATTCGTATTAAAAATTAAAGTTAATAGTTGATAGATATTGATTGATAGATCAAAGAATTTCTTGAAATAGGACGTAGGCGATTTAATAATGTTAGATTAAATAATCAAACGTTACTACTGTTTTTGTTAGATAACTTTGTGGTTTTTAATCGATACTTCCATTCCGAATGAGTCTTTTTATATTATCAATATTGTTGTTAAAAAAATATTCACCGAAGTATTCTTATAAATTCTAGTTACTTACGTCGCGTTGGTATGATGGTTGATGACAGACAAAAAAATGTCTTGGGTAAAAAAAATATGTAAAGAATGAAAATTCAAAAACTTGAACGAAAGGTGATTCGATGTGATAGGAACAGAGTTTAATGAGTAGAATATATTATATATATAGTAAATGTTTTAAACTAGATAAATATATACATAATATTGAAATAGAGGCGATAAAAGATATTGTTGAATTAGATGTTTCAATAGAAATAAATTATTACTAGATCGAACTGTATACTAATTGATAATCTTGATAAAATGTTTGAAGATTTAAATGGTAGTAAAAATTTAGTTATAAATGAATGTTAACTTCCTACCTGTCGCTCTGGACGTCTATGAGATAGGTACCATCCGATTGAAACTAATCGGTGCGTTGGATTGGTAAAAATAATAACATCGAATAATATTTTGAAATCAAGTAATTAATAGGTAATTGAACTCAATAAGATTTGGAACGCAAAACTATCAATTGTTCAAGTGCTCGTAAAATGTGAACCTCTTACTAGAAATACTAAAAAATCAACCCTACACTTACAATTGATCCCTTGAATCTTGAGCAATAAACGTACAGTATTACTAATTGCGCGGACATCTTGGATTTACATAAAATAAATTACCTAAAAAAGTCAAGAATTTTATAAATACGATTTTAAACTTTAATGTTTCTCTTAATGTAAGACGTTGCTGTACATATGTTGATGTTTAAATTGTATTAGAATGTTATATTCATTATTTGTAAAGTTTGTATTTGAGAGCGGCGACTGCGTGTTGGATTGTTGAATAAATTTTATGAAACTGATGAATTTAGTAGAATTGTTGATATGATTAGGGTTACATTTTTTTGGATTTAAAATCTTCAAGTTTATTTTGATTAGCTTTAGTGATTTCATTGCAAGAATATGAACATTGATGAATACTATATTATTATTAAATATATAAAATATATGCAATGGTTTAAAGATATGATCGCCTGGTGACAAACTGCCAACAACATAGCTATGGTTGACATTACATTCATTGTAATTTTTTCGCTGTGCATAAATTATTTGAAAAGTTAAATTTGGAAAAGTCCTGTTATTAAATATAATTCGCAATAAAAACAGTACACTCCGCTTTACATTTTTACTATTTTATTATATATTTTGAACTAATTATTGTTGCAGTTTTTTTTTTTACAAAATGCAAATGTCTGTAATTTTTCCTTGTTACTGTATCTTATAAATTAAATCCAAAAAGTGTAATTCTTTCATTTTTAACACACAATTGCTAGTACATCGGCCGAATATGCGGGCGTTTATTCTAAATACTTGATTAAATGAAAGGGTTTCATCAAATACATACGAAACGTGTAACTGTAAAATATACTAATAAAATATATTTCCTTATTAAATTAAAACATGTTTGTATGTTCGGCTGTTTGCATTTACTGTAGATTTGTGTGCAGATATATTTTTCGAAGCTATAAAAAAACGGTGACAACCTTCGGTTTGTTTATCTTGACGACATTTTGTAGGTGATGCAAATCTCATATCTGCGCACAATTGTTATTTAGCTCATTTAGTATATTGTTGTTAAAAGAATTCATAAGACTATGTAACTATTTTTCGTGCATTTACTGTAATCCTTTTTACTAATTAGTCTTTAGAGAAAGTGATATTAAAAAAAAAAAAACTATTTTCTCTATTAGGATACCTTTTCGTACTCTATATACATTACCATACTGAAGTTGATGTTTGAACATTATAATTATAAGATTAATTATATATAACTAATGAACTATTTGGTTTCCTGTCAAATATCTTATCTATGAAGAATAGTGTGGACAGTGCATTCTAAATCTACGCATGCTATTGGCTAATTTTATTGCTGGATTTGTGTACTCGACGAACATTGAACGATCGTTATGTACAGCTATAAAATATGTCATGACAATAAATATGTTATCAATGTACTCGTAATATGTTCGTACTTCTTTTTATATACGCGGGTATTCTTAATATTTAAAACCATATCAGAATCAGCCTTCGAATTTTATTTCTAATTACGTTCCGTGGGTTCTATCTTTCGACTTATCATGTTGTCCTTTTACTTAAGTCTGGAAGGTACCACGGCTACGAAAGCTTTTATATTAATCCCGCAAGTCAGGCCTTAGGAGACAGGAGAACGTGATCGCTCAACTTCCAACAGTCTAGAACATTCCATTTTAATTGGCTTGTGATTTTCGTAACGGGATTCTTACTTATGTAGCTATTTTAATCGGTTATTCCTTAATGAGCCTTGTTATTTATGGTACCGATAGAACTGTTCAAATATAAACAAATTCAATCAGATGTCGAATGCAAGTTTTTACTAAAGCAAGCCCTAAACAAAGTGACGTGGTTTTCTTTATTGCACTACTTTTAAAGTGAAGTGGTAAATAAGTTTCATGTAATTTAGCCACTTTTTCTTTATGGATGAGTCAAACACTGTAACCAGTACATTACACCCACCAATCAGCCACTGATGTGGTATGACTAGTGTTAGTAGGTTTCATTTTCAAAGATTATGTGATTACAAGTAAGAAGATAATGTCATTTTGGTGTTTCATGATTGTGACGAAACTTTATTAAAAATCTTCGCAGTAAAAAAATCACCTCATATACTTCACTCGTATTTTTTCTCAAATTTATCTGGTTTCGCACCTAGATATGTATACCTAATTAAAACAATCTTACAAGTTTATGGCAATACAAAAAAAAATAATACATTTTAGCTTTAATTTTTATTTAAGTATGTTTTATAATAATTTTCACGACTGACTTCATTCAATTTAGACAAGACCTATATGTCATTAGTGAACTGCTGATTGAATACTGTGAGTTGGAATGGAAATCTTTTAGTGTTCTAAATTTAGTGAGATCAATCTTTAGTATCGATTCCCTCCATGATAATAATATTGTTTCCATTAGTTTTGTGGCAACGACAATACGAAATGTATTGCTCAATGTTGTGCTCATTCCATCGCATTCTTAAGTATTCAATTGATATTATTTTGATTGTAAAGTTGATGTCTTTTTTTTTTTAAATAGTTCATATAATGTATTTAATCGTATGATTTTTTTAAATTCTGTATTGATCTGTGACTACGCGCAGGAGTTCCCTGCCTTGTACTTAGGATATATGAAATAAATATTTACTTAGTACGTAATTATGGTTTTTTATTTATATTCGTCAACCCTTCATAGTTTTTTTGTTCATTTTTTTTTGCTTAGATGGGTGAATTCTAGGCCCACGTGGTGTTAAGCAGTCACCGGAGCACATAAGACATCAACCATGTTAATGTCATCACCCACCTTGAGACACGAATTCTAAGTCTCAGCTCAATACAACGGCTGCCCCACCCTTCAAACCGAAACGCATTACTGTATCACGGCAGAAATAGGCAAGGTGGTGGTACGTATCAGTGCGGGTTCCCAAGACCTCCACCAGTCTTACCACCTGTAAATTGCATACCCGACGTTAATTGGGTACCGGAGTCCCGACAACAAGTAGAAGTCTCAACTGCATTGTTTTTTTTTATGAATGAAGGATTACTGGTAGCCCTGAGGCCTTTCCAGTTTCACCAGGACATTGTATGATGGATTTCCCAGCCTTTAAACCAGAATGCAAGATGCTTCGCTGTAGTAATAGAGTACCTACAGGTGGAGGTGATGGATTTACCTGCGCTGGCCTCGCAGTACGTACGTAATTAAGTATAAACTATTAGACTTATTCCTTCATCATGGACGTCGCAGTGACGTCACTAGCTTTATCGAGTCTTCATGTAAAAAAGATGATTTTTGGTATAGTACTGTTTTCGAACTTTTATCCCTTTTTCTAATCGTTCACCACAGAGGAACGGGTAGTCAAATTTAACCAAAACCAACCACTGATTTAGAAGACTATTAAATGTTTTTTAGAATATGGTACGATCGTGTCCCTTTTAATCTCGAATGTGGAAATTTACGACACTTTTTTGACCGTATTGGAAAAGCTACGTAGGTTTTTTTTTTATTGCCGTATAGGCAGACGAGCATACGGCCCACCTGATGGTGAGTGGTTACCGTCGCTCATGGACGTCACCAATGCCAGGGGCAGAGCCAAGCCGCTGCCTACCGTTTAATACTCTCCACAAGCCTGAATTGATGTATGTGAATCAAATCTGGCACGGCGGCTTTACAAGTTTACACCCAGCGTTTTATCCTTTAATTAGGCCACGATTCATGTTCTGTTGGTAATTAAATAAAAAAATACATGAATATCTGATTTTTTTATTTATTACAAATGGTTAATTCAATAGACAATAACAACAAACTAAGATTAGACAAAAATTAACCTAATATCTCGGATATCAAAATCGAAGGATCACTATTTTTACGCTTACCTATAGCTAAAACAACCATTTTTTCGAGAAACTTCCATCACACACGCGTGCTTCTAAAATTAAATATAGATGAGATAAAATCGCAACGTAAAAGCAAAAACTATCTGCTAATTTTTTTTATCACTGCAGACTTAACAAGATACGATTCATAATTGAGGCCGTCAGCGCAAAAGTGGCCTAAACTTACCATAGTTAGTATGGAGTCAATTAGGTTAGAATTTTCATTTGAATTTGAATAGCCAAAAAAATAATACGCGCAAAAATAATGTTTACAAAGCTATCTGTGTGCTTAGTGCGAGTTTTTTAACGTTCTCGATAGCGTAAAAGTTAGCTCATATTTGTATGGAATGGTATCGTTTGCGTACGTTTGCCGCTAGGGGCGCTGTTCCAACTGCTTACAAAATTGGGTTAACTTTTACGAAAAAACTCGCACTAAGCACACAGATATCTATGGGTGAAACTATTGATAGGCCGATTTTGCATCAAAAATTTATTACATTTTAAATAATTTCTATTATACGTCATATAAGCTTGAATATAAAAAAAAACTGTGGGTTAGGCCACTTTTGCGCTGATGGCTTCAATTATAACCGACACTAAATTAGTACTAAATTTTGAATAGACGAAATTTTGGCCTCGTAAGTTTTGTTCTATCGATAAAGATTTAATTTTTTATTATTATTATTTAATTGTTCATGACATGTACTATGGCGTAGTAAAGTTTTAGTTTACAACTAACTAGAATGACGATCAAATTTCCGGAACGTACTAAAATTTTATATTTCTGGCGTGTGACTTTTAGGTTATCGCTAAAACTAAAAAGTTGCCTTATTTTCTTTTTTTGATTCCACGAACCATTTCCAACAATATTCGTTTTCTAGTCACCGTCCGATTCCCAAGGCACTATTCTCCATATTAAAATGATTATCACAACACCGATTACGTTCAACATTGATCAAGACTTTCACGAATTCAGTTGGTAATAAATTCAAAATCATCGAAATCATCAAAATTTAATTATGTTCACTTTATTAGTTCAGATATGTTGCATACTTCACAAGTATCACTCACTCTGTGTGCTTAGTGCGAGTTTTTTAACGTTCTCGATAGCGTAAAAGTTAGCTCATATTTGTATGGAGTGGGATCGTTTGCGTACGTTTGCCGCTAGGGGCGCTGTTCCAAACTGCAAATTGAGTTAACTTTTACGCTATCGAGAACGTCAAGAAACTCACACTAAGCACACTGCAGACGACTTTACGTAAAATGACGAATAATACTATTGAGAGAAATAACCATCGAATCAGTTTCGTCCTTAATAGATTCGATTTTCTTTCAAGAAGAATAATAGACTATTATTAACACTTAAACATCAGTTGTATTATTTTCAATTATCAAGCCCTGTCTAGCCTTTAGTTTGTGATATATTTCTATCGGTCAATTGTATTTATTTAGTTTACCAAAATTTGGGATAGATGGCAGTGATTTAATACATTAACTAAATAGTTAAGGTAGTATTAAAATATTAATTTGTCTCTTTAGCTCTCATAAACGTTAGCTGCCGTATACAAGCCTCTCCAAAAATACTCCACAACGACCAGTCCTGCGCTGCCTTCAACCAGCATATTCCCAAGCGCTTTGTGGGGTTATCGGTCTGTGGCGGGTAGCCATCATACAACGCAAGATATTTGACAGATGCCTGAATCTCGCTGACGACATTTTCAAGACAAGCTTGCATATATACAAGTTCCGAACAACAACATTCGGACCGTCGGTCTACCGAGCAATATCACCCGCTCGGTGGAAGATCTTCCTTCCGTCGTATATTTCCAAAGGTCCACCTTATGGGAAGCCTACCCACCGTGCGTCTCCCAATACACGGTCGTCAACCGAGATAGTCTCTTCTACAAGCGGTAGGCAGCGGCTTGGCTCTGCCCCTGGCACTGCTGAAGTCCATGGGCGACGGTAACCACTCACCATCAGATGGGCCGTATACTCGTCTGCCTACAAGGGCAATAAAAAAAAGAGCAATGTATAATATTAGTAAAGTAACTTATTATTTAACACGTTATATTATTTCTGCTATTACTAAGCAGAATATTTCAAAATTAAAAAAATTTTCACAACATCGTACCGTGCCTACCTGACAATAGATGGTAGCATACGTTTTTAAACAAATATGAATAAGGGTCCATACATGCTAACAGTATTTTTAGATATATATATACTTTATGTGGGTACTCTATTTTCAAAGACAATCGCACTTAAAGAGTAAACTCGCCAGGTTTTGTTTATTTGTGTCTATGTTATCGAGCCAGTAGCAACAATTTGTATGCGGCCACGAAAATAAATGTCTCAAATAAGTAAATGCCAAAACCAACTCTGTGTCATGGTCTATTTGTTCTTCAGTATTTATATGCGACTGAAATATTAAATTCTAGATCACGCTTTTACTAGAGTATTAGAATGGTTGGCACCATTCGAGATTGAATGCACAATGACCACCAGACTCTGTGTAACAAAAAACGGTCTTACCGCACAAGAAATAGCAAATCATTGCAGCTCTCGTCCCAAATTCCTAATATCTAAGAACGTTGTACATAAAACGTTTATTTGTCTATATTATCACTTATTAATTGCTCATTGCTCAATTCAAAGTATTGGTACGTCCTCTAGAATCATATCATATAAGCATCTGTTATCTAAAACTATGATAAGTGTTGTTGTGATTACAATTAATTAAATTACCACAAAGTTAAATATATCATGTGCAAAACTCAAAGTAATTTTAACATTTAGGAGGTATTGGTTCAAACTTTATACATCTAAAATTTAATTCTTGATTGTCCGAATTAGTAACCATTTTTATTTAAATACTCCATCCCACATCTTGAGTCAAACATTTTGTTTACCACTAATTTTGAGGAAACCTCATTAAAATTTCATTTTTTTACAGTCCAAAATTTAAAGCAAATTCAATGAATAAATTATATCATCTTACTATTTACCATAAGTGTACAATACTTTCTTATCAACACTTTGATTTCAATAAACTCAATCTCACTTTGTTTTACACCAACCTTCTAAATTTAAAGATATAAAAAAAACCTAAATTGCACATAATTGCCTTAATACTATGTAATATTACCATAATGTCGTAATTAGACGTTGAGAAATAAGCTCTTAAATTAACAATGTTCAGATTAACATGACATGACATATACTTGATTTTCCTTTCTTTTAATCGCCCATTCATTAATATAGTTCTGTTTAATGTCAACATCAAATTACAAATCTTTTTCGTCACTGGGTGTCTTTTCCCATATTTGTCCAGCTCTATACAGTCTGTACATCTTGTTACTATTTAAACTTTCAGCAAAACTAAGCATAGCTCCCTCCATTCTGTGTTTAAAGCCTTGCATCTGTTCCTCATTGTAGGATTCAGGTTGGTACGTTTTAGGATCCCTACATTCAGTATACTTATGAGCACCTAATGTCTCCAACGGTATTATTCTACTAGAATTCAAATTTAAAATGTCATCAAACGTTTTCATCGCATCCAAATTTCGCATATGCAGAGATTTGATCTGTTGATTTGGAATTATATAGTAGTGTGTTTTCTTCATTATATCTGGATAGGCAATATTTGTGTTATCATCGTCATTTTGATTCAAACAGAACAGTAATGGTTTAACTTCAAAACTGTGTACTTTTCTGGTTGGGTCTAGGTCGTCAATAATTGCCTTCACATTACTATAAACTCTAGGAACCAAAAACTCGTCCCAAGATAAAGTTACGACATGGCTAACTTTCTCTAAATCTTCTTTGTCTAGTCTAAAGTGTCTGAACAAGCAATCTAATTCTATAGCACTTCGTACTACTTCATATGATTTTGCAAAAACAAATGGAAAATTCAGAGGGAAAAATTGTATTTTCCACTGAGTTATATCTGAAGGTATCAAGTTCAATCTCCTAATTATATCCTCCGAGATCATACTATCATAAATAGTGAAATAATCAAATCCCATCATGTGATGGAAAACTAAAAATTCAATAAAATTGTCCCTCGTGACCATTGGTACTTGGTTGGGTATAACACAAATCGCTGGTACAATATTATTGACAAACTTTACACTACTACTTTCCCTAACTTTCCTTTTTGTATTAACCGCAATAAGTCTATTAATCGGTGCATGTATGGGATTAATATTATAATCATTTACATAAAAACTTACTCCTTTAGGTTTACCTAAATTCTTGTTAAGTGAACATTGGAAGACATAAACTCTGAACTCACCAACTGGTTCTGTGATAGCTCTATAACTGAATTTTCCTGCTTTGGGTTTATTATTGTTGTCAAACCAAATATTACAGCGGAAACTGGGTTCACTCTGCGCCTTACCGATTACTATCGTATCTATATTGTGTACATCGGATGGGGTCAACTTGTTATATTTTTGATATGACTTCAAAAATGATGTGTATGCATAAAAGTTTTCATCGATTTGTTGAAACAAGGGTGGCGTTTCTCTTATCTCCATGGATGAGTTCTTAAGTATTTCTGATAGCATTGTAGCGTTGAAACCGGGTCCGCAAAATTCGATCTCCGATAGTCCAGGTTTTCCAAAGAAATTAAGCACTTCCAATACATAACGAAGCCGGTAGTATTCGTGGCGATATATGAGTAACGTTACTACGCTGATCAGACAGATGACGATGAGAATAAGTTGGTAATATTTCCTCATGATTCCTGTGGATGATTTGCGCTGATTCTTCATCTATTTTTATGCTGAAAATTATTTTAATTTGGGTTTGTATATATTGATTTAACAAAGAACAAAAATATAAATTAACTTACTTTCATTTACGAAAAAAAATACAATCTAAAACTGTTTTACTGTTTTCTAAAGTTTATGGTGTTTAAAACAGCAATACAGCATTGTAGATTTCATAGATAATATTCCGAAATCGTATTTGTGTTGATTTGCAACGTTTAGACTTTAGTTACATTCGGAATGTAGAGGTAAGGAGCACAAATTATCTGTGAAACACTGTCAAAAATATCTCAAATGAATGATATGTGATCTAATTTTTTTTAAGGGATTTTATGACTTGGTACTGAGACCTTTAAGTCATGTCTTATTTTAATTTATATTCATATTTTTATGAAAAATGATATTATGGAGTGAAATGAAATGAAGATGATCAATTTGAGACATTAATCTACTGGGATGAAATTAAATGAAATGAGATGTTATGGGATGAAACATAATCTCAGTAAAATGGTGGTCATTTACTAAAATTTTTCAGTGGACTTTTTGGAGGATCCCGAGAAGTTACGTCAAGCGGCTTTGTTTCATTTTTCCACATTAGTGCACTATCATAGATATTAAACAGTTAATAAACCACCCTTAATACACATTTAAACCCGAAGAAACACTAAATAGACAAAATAAAACAAATCACACAACTTCACTCCTCGCGTTCCCGCCAAAAAGTCCGTCTATGTGATCTAACTAAAGTAGGTACCATAGATAATATAGTAGGTACGGTACCTACCTGGCCGTCAAAAAACGACCAATTAGGGTGGCGCCGCCGTAACAAACAAGACTTCAAGTTTAATCTCAACAATTTCGCATTGTCTTTGGAAGACAAAAAGAAGAAACCGTAACAAGCGCGTCATACAAAAAGTACAACCGGCTTAATCAAATTCAGAGAACTCAAAAAGTTGCGCTTGATGTCAGCTGATTGAAACACGCACGAACTTAAAGACTTAAGAACTTAAAGAAACTCAGCGGGCATGTCCTTTTTTTTTAATATTTTCTTTTTTTAATATTTTTTTTTTTAAATATTCATTTTTACAATGAGTATTGTAACGTAATAATTATTACAATATTGAAATGCCCAGAGCGAGCAACTCATTCCTACTTTGTGCAATCTTTTAGTATAATCATTGACTTTATAGTAGGCTTTATTGCACAGATGTTCTTTAATAGTTTTCTTAAACCTATGTATATGTAGGTTCTGAATATCTTGTGGGATTTTGTTGTACAGGCGCACAGACAAACACCCGAATGAATTTCGTATCTTATGTAACCTACTCATTGGCACAACAAGCTTGTGTTTGTTCCTACTATTTCTAGTATGACCGACTTTTTAGGAAACTCCTCATTATGTTCACGAACATACATAAAATTTTCAAAAATGTACTTGGATGGCATAGTGAGAACTTTAATTTCTTTAAATTTTTCCCTCAGGGATTCCCTTAAGTGCATGTTATAAATAGCACGTATAGCTCCTTTCGGCAGAATAAATATCATTTCTACATCGGCCGCATTGCCCCATAGCAAAATGCCATAGGACATGACACTGTGGAAGTAACTAAAGTAAACTAAACGGGCCGTGTCCGCGTTTGTTAACATTCTAATTTTTTTTACTGCGTATGCTGCAGAGCTGAGCTTACTCGCCAATTTATGAATATGAGGTTCCCACTGCAGTTTGTAGTCCACTGTTATACCAAGAAATACGGTTGACTCAACAAGCTCCAATGATTCCTCAGAAACAATTACATTACTATCCACTTGTCTCACATTTAAAGATGATTTAATACATTTTAAAGTAAATTTATTACATTAAAAATAATTACATTAAAAATGCAATCTAAAGAATGCTTATCTATCTAGTCACCATAGGACTGTAGCCGTAAACAGTAGCAGTGGAGGTTATTTTCTGGATAGGTTTTTAGATAGACCCATAACAGACTCGAAAGTTTCTTGCATCCTAGCTTTGTTTGCACCGCCTTGCGAAATTTTGTCTGTAACATGACATTTCTTAAAGGTATCTTGACAGCTGATAGACCGTACTTGACAGTTGACAGTTTACTCTTGACAAACCAAAACTAAAAGCAAGTCATTGAATTTTAACGAATGAAATCTACAAAGAGAATTGAGTATTCTGTTCAAAACTGTGTTTTATAAATTAATACAAAATATATATTCGAAATTACCATGTCTGCGAATAGAGAAGATACATTACGTCAGTTTTGTGATGTTACCGGTGCTGACGAAGATCGCAGTAAATTCTTTTTAGAATCCTCAAACTGGCAATTAGATGTAAGTGTAGTGTGTTCGGTAAATAATAAACTATCTATAAATTTATAGCATCTGTGATTAATGTTATTGTGATATATAAATTAAAATATTTATAATGAAGAATAATTAACGTAATAAATAATTAATTCTAAATACTGACAACCAACCTAGAATGTTTAAATACTTCATAATTACAAATAATATTAGTACTGCAGTGCGACAATCGATTCAGGCAATCGTTTTCTTGGACGTTTGGAACATCTTTCAATGTATGTAAATAGAGTAAAACTTCCAAAATCACAAAAAGAATAATAACAATAATGAATAAATAAACAAAAATGAAAAGTATTATCTGTGATGCTAACAAAATTAAAACGCTTTAAACCCTTAAGTATATAATATAAAGTATATTATAAATTTTATATTTTATTAACTAGTAGTCTAGCGTAAATCCGCAGTGCACAACAAAATATGGTAGCAAAACATTTTTCAATTTGAAATAGATAATATAATTCTTGAATTTTAGGTTGCTCTTTCAAGTTTCTATGAGAACGGTGGTAATGCAGATGAGGCTCCAGCTAATCCAACGAGTGCGGCATCATTCTCTGTTCTGCCAGACAGCGATATGGAATCACCGCCCGTCTCACCTCAGGTACAAAAGTCCCAGAAAAAAGAAAAAAAGAAAACCTCAAATACAAAGTTTGGGACCATAGGATCGCTGCAGCAGGAAAGCTCAAGCGATGAGGAAGAAGGTAAATTTACTGGAATATTTATAACTTAATTTGGGATCTTGAAACTGTTTTGTTTAGGATAAAAGGCTAAACTGCTCATCATGTACATACTTGTGGTTCGTTGTGACTATATAGTTTCAATAATGGTCTATTTTCTACAAATTTAGGCAATAGGATTACTTCAGGTTTTAATGCTTATGTCAATGTGCCATTTTACAATTTGGAAGTTTTAATTTCATCAGTCGATTATAATAAGATGTTTTAACAAAAATATTCCCTTTATTCCAGGTCAGGCATTTTATGCTGGGGGCTCAGAACGGTCCGGGCAACAGATCTTAGGGCCAAGTAAAGGCAGGAAAGATATCGTCTCTGAAATGTTCAAAAGCGTCAGAGAGTAAGTGATAATTTTATATAAAACAAAATAGATAGATGGAAAAAAAATTGTATCTATAATAATTCATCTTAGAATAAAACATCAATTTCTAACTGAGGTTGTTTTGGATTTTTATATTGATTGTATAAAATGTGCTGTCTTCTTCAGCCTATGTGGCTGTGATCATTCCATGAATGAATAAAGAAAATGATATTGACTCTTGAAAGGCAAAGGTGACTAAGCGACAATAACTGCTTTGTACATAAATGATAAGCAATAACCATATTCGATGCGCAAAAAAATATATTTCTAGGTCAAATTATTTCAATCCTACAGCTAGATTCGTTAAAACTCTAATTCAAGCTTAAATTAGTCTACTGTAAAGTTCACGCATTGTCACTTAGTCACGTTTACCTTACAAGCGTCGATATCCAATAAAGTACAGTATGCATTTGTCATTTGCAGGCGAGGAGCAGTCGTCTTTGAAGACGAACCAACATCCAGTAGAGGCCGTGGTCGAGGGGGCCTCTTCGCCGGAGTTGGCTATAGATTAGGTAAGAATACTCAAATGAGTTAAAAATGACAGAAAAAACCTGTAAACTTATTGGTATTGATATAGAAACTAAAAAAACCACATGTAGCTAGGGGTGTTTAAAGATCATTAATTATATCTATACTTCTATACTAATATTATAAAGGGGAAAGATTTGTTTGTTTGTTTGTATTGAATAGGCTCCAAAACTACTGAACCGATGTAAAAAATTCTTTCACTGTTTGGAAGCTACACTATTCCCGAGTGACATAGGCTATAATGTTATTTGAAAAAAATTAGGGATCCTTACTAAAACTCCAATAATGTAACCCAAGGTGTAAAAAATTACCTAAAATATTCTTTACATCGCGTGCCCTGCGAAAACTATTGATGATAGAATAAAATAATGTACTACGACTTTGTAGAAGACATTATTATTTACAAAAAGTGTCGCGAAACCATATGTCTAACTATTATAGTTATACCGCAATAAGTGTTCTTTTATTTAAACAATAAAACAACGTCAAGTATCATTGAAATTTTTGTTGACCCGAGTGGAGCCGGAGCGGGCCGCTATTATTAATAAAGAGGTCATAGTCAATTATGAGCTGAAAGTGCCTAATTAAGTAATGACTTCTAACGTTTAAGCTGGAAGCACTTTATGATAGAATAAGATGGAAATTTGGTACATATGGAAACTTATTTATGTGGGTTCAAAATAAGTCAGTAGCTTTTTAACCTTAGATTTATAGGAACTGCAAAAATTTGGATGACTTTTGTTTTTTTCTCCTCTGTACTGCTGGTAGGTACTGGTGGTAGGATCTCTTGTGAGTGAACGGGTAGGTACTACCACTCCGCCTATTTCTGCCGTGAAACAGTAATGCGTTTCGGTTTGAAGGGTGGGGCAGCCGTTGTAACTATACTGAGACGTTAGAACTTAGATCTCCAGGTGGGTGGCGCATTTACGCCATAAAAAAGGTAGCGGTGGGGTACTGCTAGGAAACACTGCAAATTATTTATATTTTTGGCTTATAATTAACGTACTTGATAAGACTTGGTAAGAATGGAGTGTGAAATTGAGCATTAAGATGTGAGTGAGAGAAAGCGGTCAGAATGGGAAAAGAGAATGACAGAGAAAAGGAAGATGGTGAAGACGGTTGAATGAGCAAGGCGTAAAAAAAGTGTTAGATAATTTTTAAGTATCATAACAAGATTTTGGAACAATGAAATAGTTTTATTTTATGTGGCACAATCACAATTCTACATACATACTTCAAACATTCAACATTTCTTTATATCCCTCTAGTCAGAAGTCTTCATTACATAATACAACGACTGAAATATCTTTCAAGCCACACAAATGCACAGCCAAATCAATAAAAAGTGTATTTAAACTGATTAAAACTATATATTTATTGCCTTTAGGAAAATCAGTTATGAAAATCACATTGACACATACACAGTAGTTTTGGTAATGATCAAACCGATTGCTTATTTTGTTTTGCCTCTCCCTCTAATAATAATGCTTTTTCATGTCAACAGGACAAACTGCAGATGATCACGAGCCAGTGTCTGCATCGAATCCACAACAACAAGTGAGTTAGTTTTAATTATGGCAATTATTTTTCTAGTTGAGAAATTCTTGAGTGGTGTTCGGCTTAAAGGTGTCATTACATAGGCGGCACTGAAAATTTCGGGAATTAACGAAGTGACACAACATTACTATTTAAAAATGTATTTATTGCTTTTCGAAGTATTCTCCGCGAAATTTCACACATTTTTCCATACGATAGAACCAATCATTGAAGCAACCATTCCATTCGGAAGTTGGGGTCTCCAAAATGGCCGTTCTGTAGGCGTCCACAGCTTCTTCAGGTGATGAAAATCTCTGTCCACGCAATTTATTCTTTATTTTAGGGAAAGTATAGAAATCATTAGGGCTTAGGTCGGGGCTGTACGGCGGATGGTCTAATAATTCTATGTTTTCTTGCTCTAAAAACTCTTTTGTTCTGTGTGCGGTGTGAGAACTCGCATTGTCGTGATGGAGGATGATGCGGCGGTTGCAGTTCTCTTTACGGAGTTCAGAAACGACCTGTGGCAAACAAATGCTAGCATACCATTCTGCATTAACCATTCTTTGTCCCTCATGAGGAATAGTCGTAACATGGCCGGTTTTGGAGACAAACGTGGCCACCATTTTTTTTGCAACACTCCGTGAACGAACAATTTTTGTTGGCTTTAACTCATTTTCGAACACCCAAACTCGTGACTGGTTTTTTGTTTCGGGTTCGTACGCGTATATCCAGGATTCGTCACCTGATACAATGTTGTATACAGCATTTGAGTATCTTGCGTGGAATATTTCGAGAGTTCTGACACACCAAGTAACGCGAGCCGCTTTTTGCTCTTCACAGAGCGAATGCGGTATCCATCGGGAAAATAACTTTTTTACACCTAATTGTTCATGCAAGATTATTTGTATTTGACTCATGCCAATGTCTAAAGTTGCCTGAATTTCGCGGTATGTCACATGTCGATCTTCCTCAATCAGCTTACGCACAGCATCAACGTTTTCTTGGGTGACTGCAGTTTTTGGACGACCTTGACGGGAATCATCATTGAGCTTGACACGTCCACGTTGAAGCTCAGCAAACCAGCGCTAAATTGTGGTTTTGGATGGGGCTTCATCACCAAATGCAGAAATCATCCGGTCAACACACTGTTTTTGTGTTAAACCACTTCGAAAGTCATAATAAATCATCGCTCTTGAATTTTCTCAAGTCAATTCCATTTTCTCAACGACTAAACAAGTTTGACAAAACCTCGTGACAAGACCGAGAATCTTTTTTTAAATAAATAAATAGTATTCGATTTTTAAAACCAAGGAGTTTTCAATTAAAAAGATTTTAATATGACAGGAACAGTGGAAATATTTCATTCCCGATACTTTAGTGCAGCCCTCGTACCAGGTCACACTTTCTTTAAAAAAAAGAGCGCTGTTGGATAAACATGTAGTAATACTACTTGTAATATACTTAATTCGACTTTTTGGCGGGAACGCGAGGAGTGAAGTTGTGTGATTTGTTTTATTTTGTCTATTTAGTATTTTTTTTATGTTTAAATGTGTAATAACGGTGATTTATTAACGGTTTCATATCTGTGAAAGTGCACAAATGTGGGAAAATTAAACAAAGCCGCTGGACATCACTTCTCGGGATCCTCCGAAAAGTCCACTGAAAAAATGACAGTAAACGACCACCATTTTACTGAAATTATGTTTCATCCCATATCATCTCATTTCATTTAATTTCATTCCAGTTGATTAATGTCTAAAATTAATCATCATTTCATTTCACTCTATATTATCATTTTTCTTAAAAATAAGAATATAAATTAAAATAAGACGTGACTTAAAGGTCTTAGTTACCAGGTCATAAAATCCCTACAAAAAAAAATTATACTTAATTCGTGAAATATGACAGAAAAAAAAATCCAAATATTTCATGTGGAAATAACTGTAATATACCGAGTAAACGTTAAAATAAAGTACATTTACGTTGAATTTAAATAGAGACATCATATTGTGGGTTCACCCGAGCCGGTGCCACAGTCTTGCCTATTTTTGCCGCGATGCTGTCGCCGCTTTGATTACGATAAGCTAACATGTCAAAGTATGAAATATCGTTTGGTTATTACAGGAGCAAGTGAGACTGGTGAGACTGTGTCTGTACCGCGAAGGCTTCACGGTGGACGCGGGTCCGCTGCGCCACTACAGCGACCCGGAGAATGCGGAGTTCCTGAGCTGCATACGCCGCGGGTACGTACGCCACTGCGACACCGGACCCCCCCCCCCCACACCCCCCGACGACGCAGTGCGGGGGGCAGTGGGGGAGGGGGGGGGGGGCTAGCTGTCGATGCGGTCCCCCGAAAACCGACACTGTGGAATTACCAGATTTACGTACAGATAAGCGACGAGGAAACGGATGCTCTATGTTGCATCTAAAACATTGGGATGTGTCGTTACTGTTGTTTAACTGTGCTCTTTTTCCTAATAATTCGGACACGGTAATGTAAGGGAAATAACTACGTCGCTATAAAAGGTAAGTTTGTGTCGGTAGACTATCAATAACTATATATATATATAGGACATCATTCATTCAAGATTATCGAGAAATATTGACGTTGTCGATTTTCCTATAATGTTTCTTTAAACCGTTTGGCATGTACTAACATTAATTATTAAATTGTTTAAAAAAATGGACCTATACGTCTGGGCCGGTCCGAAAGCTTAAAGTCCTTCAGCGACTTATGAAATGAGTTGTGCTCGGTGTCTCTAAAGGATCGTATGGGGAACGAAGTCATTCGCCGGAGAACCAAAGCTTTTTTTTAGGTGGGTGGTGCATTTACATTGTGGATGTCTATGGGCTCCAGTAAACACTTAACACCAGGTGAGCTGTGAGCTCGTCCACCCATCTAAGCAATAAAAAAAAACCTACACATAAGAACACCACCCACCAACACACACGCTTTGCTATACCAAGCGTCGACACTTCAAACGATTTTGTGCTAGGGCCCATCCCAACGAAAGGGATCAATCAATGTTGCATCTCTTCATCTTTCTTTACCTATACCCATGCTCATGGTAATCGAAAATCATTTCGTCTCCAGTGATACTGTTCAAAGTCTGCTATCATGATTGATGATGACCCAAAGGTTCATTAATGATAAATACGATAAGTTTTATTGTGTTACAAAATTGAAAATTGTTCTGTACGTTCTTAGTGAGATTCCGTCGGAGTTGTCGGGGCAGGGGGTCTCGGTCCGGGTGAGCCTCGAGGACAGCAGACACGAGGAGTGTCCCCGGCACGTGGTCAAGCCGCAGGCCTTCGCCGGGAAAGGACACATGCTGGGCAGGTACGACATCCACGACACTCACTCATCTCAGTCGAGACAACACACAATGAAATCAAATCGAATCAAAAAAAAAAAATTCAACATAAATGAAAGTACATACTTGTTGAACATCAAAAAGAACTACCGCCAATTCACAAAAACTAGCCTCCGTCCTGAAAAGAACTGGCAAGAAACTCAGCGGGCATGTAGTAGTAAGTTTTATTTTTCCAAATGGAAAGACAAAGGTATCATACCATACAGCCTAATCTTTTAGATATTTTTTTTTTTTTATGAAATATACTATGAAACGAAATGAGTTGATTAATATATGAAACATGGCATGAAATGAAATGAGATGTGATGATATAATATGGGATATTTTTATGGAAAATGATAATATGAAGTGAAGATGATTAATTTGAGACATCAATCAACTGGGATGAAATTAAATTAAATTAAATGAGATGAGATGATATGGGATGAAATATAATCTCATTAAAATTGTGGTCTTTTACTGAGATTTTTTCAGTAGACTTTTTGGAGGATCCCGAGAAGTTACGTCCAGCCGCTTTGTTTCATTTTCCCACATTTGTGCACTGTCACAGATATTGAACAGTTAATATCAGCGGGCATGTCTTTTTTTTTTTAATATTAGATTTTTTTAATAAAATCATTTTTACATTGAGTATTATAACGTAACAATTATTGTAATATTGAAATGCCCGGAGCGAGCAACTCATTCCCACTTTGTGCAATCTTAAAGTTGAACTTTTAATCGAACTTTGTTTATGTAATGCTATAGGCAATAGCAATCAATAGACTTTTTTTTTTATTTTTTTGATTGCTTAAATGGGTGGACGAGCTCACAGCTCACCCGGTGTTAAGTGGTTATTGGAGCCCATAGATATCGACAGCGTAAATGCGCCACCCACCTTAAGATATAAGTTCTAAGGTCTCAAGTATAGTTACAACGGCTGCCCCACCCTTCAAACCGAAACGCATTACTGCTTCACGGCAGAAATAGGCAGGGTGGTGGTACCTAGCCGTGCGGACTCAAAAGACGTCATACCACCAGTAAAAGATATGCCCTAAACACGTCATTACGGATCTTCCCGATCCATTAACGGTGCTTTTAGGTACCTCAAGCACCGGTCATTGTCCTGGTCGAACCCGTCGTTTACAACGAAGGGCTCGACGAGTAAATTAACTCATAGACACAGCCCACTGAGTTTCTCGTCGGATCTTCTTAGTGGGTCGCGTTTCCGATCCGGTGGTAGATTATTCGGCAAAGCACTGCTAGGGCCAGCGCTAGCAACACTCCGGTTTGAGCCCCGTGAGCTCACTTACACGCCAAGAAGAAGCTGAAATAGCCTCTCAAGGCTATCATCAGCATAGGTAGGAAAAAAAAATAGACGTTGTAAATCGAATAAGGACCCGCCTTGAGATAAAGGCAATGTCGATTTAACTACAGTGCGCTTAGTGCGAGTTTTTTAACGTTCTCGATAGCGTAAAAGTTAGCTCATATTTGTATGGAACGGGATCGTTTGCCTACGTTTGCCGCTAGGGGCGCTGTTTCAACTGTATACAAAATTGGGTTAACTTTTACGCTATCGAGAACGTTACAAAACTCGCACTAAGCGCACTGATTCGTTGTCCCATTGTGTAGATTAATCAAAACATGAACGATTTTCGGCAATTTATTAGTTTGTTATTATTTATCAGCTATTTATTACGCAAATAATAATTAACGGGTTCGACTTAAAACAAGATTTGTAAGAAATTACGTTATTGTAAACGTATTTAGTTCGAAAATTTTGTGCCTACCGTACGCTATCGAGACGATCGCGTCGCCCTATACGAATATATCGAATAAGTTCATCAAACATATGCCACTTCCAAGGAGGGAAGCTCTTTTGAGCTTTTGTATTGAAACTATTAATTGCGTTTCAGATTTAACCATTGTAAGTAGTAGATTTTAGGGGTTGATACCCTTGCTCAAGACATGGTGGCTGTCCGCTACTAGGTACATTGGAGACGCCGATAGTTCTGATGAACTCGAAATGTAAACTGTAAAACAGTTTCAAACACCGTACCGATATATTTGAAGTTAATGTGGTTAACAGTCCCACGCCCCCCACGGTGGGCGCCACAGCCGCCGTGGCGGGCGACCAGGCCGACCGCGCGGCCAACCTCCGCGCCGCACAGAGCGCCGTCACACTCGACGAAACGCAACCCGTCACTACGCTGCAGGTAACCAACGATACTGTTCACATAATCACATAGTAGTGTTCGCAACTCACAAAATAGTGTTCGCAACTCACAAAATAGTGTTCGCAACTCGCAAAATAGTGTTCGCAACTCACAAAATAGTGTTCGCAACTCACAAAATAGTGTCCACAACTTACAAAATAGTGTTCGAAACTCACAAAATAGTGATCGCAACTTACAAAGTAGTGTTCGCAACTCACAAGGTAGTGCTCACAACTCACATAGTAGTGTTCGCAACTCACATAGTAGTGCTCGCAACTCACACGATAGTGTTTGCAACTCACATAATAGTGTTCGCTTAAGTATCATACAATCCCCTGAGTTCGCAACTTGGTAGCGCGTGAATTAAACTAGCGTCCTCATTGCGCGTAACACACGATCTGCCCGTCCGCCCGCAGTTCCGACTGGCCGACGGCACCCGCATCACGGGCCGTTTCAACCACAGCCACACGGTCGGCGCGCTGAGGGAGTTCGTGTCGCGAGCGGAGCCGGCGTACCAGCTGCGGCCATTCAGTCTGCTGACGGCCTTCCCGAGCGCGGAGCTGGGTGACGACGCCGCGACCCTGGCGCAGGCGAACCTGCTCAACTCGACGGTCATGCAGCGGCTCAAGTAGCGACACCAATAGTTTTGTTGTATTAAAACGGTCTTATATAAAATGGATTATGATTTGTTATTTTTTTTTCTTTCTTACCTATGCTGATAGCCTTGGCTAACACTGACCCTAGTAAGAGCAGTGCTTCGCAGAATCTACAACCGGATCGGAAACGCGACCCACTGAGAAGATCCAGCGAGAAACTCAGTGGGCTGTGTCTGTGGGTTAATTCGCTCGTGGAGCCCTTCGTCGCAAGCGATGGGTTCGACGGGAACGGTGACCGGTGCTTGTGGTGCCTAAAAGCACCGTTAATGGATCGGGAGGATCCGAAACGACGTGCTTTGGATTTTGTTAAATATCAATAAATCCGAATGCATATAACTTAAATAACTGCTGAACTGGTGGTAGGACCTTTTGTGAGTCCGCGCGGGTAGGTACCACCAACCCGCCTATTTCTGCCGTGAAGCAGTAATGTTTCGTTTTGAATGCTCATTATTAATAAGTGTCATTAAGAAGACCATAATATCTCCTTAGTATTGCTGCGTTTATTAATGTAAATACCACTAGACTTTGAAATCTATAAAGAACATGAACTAGATAAGACTATCTAGTATCGTTATAACGGAAACCATTAAACGTTAAAAGCGTGTTGCAAGCTGCGAGCAGGCTTATACGTTAACCGCTTAACGCGCGTAGAATTATTGTATAGGGTTCACATGGTGCTCGCTGGTCACGCGTCGAACGGCCGCCCGGGTTCAGTTTGAGTTCATTTGTCGAAGGTGGACGTAGAAACAGTTTGATGATTTTATGCCGACGGCAAAAACGACGCGACAAAAGTTATATATAGGGCATACAGGCAACACTGCTATCTGCTAACTATCTATCTACTTTTCAAGGTGGGTGGCGCATTTAGGTTGTAGATGTCTATGGGCGCCATTAACACTTAACACCAGGTGGGCTGTGAGCTCGTCCACCCATCTAAGCAATAAAAAAAACTAAGATTAGTTGTAGGTACCTTTTTCTTGCTTAGATTGGTAGACGAGCTCACGGCCCTCCTGGTGTTAAGTAGCTACTGGAGCCCATGGACATCTACAAAGTAAAATGCCGCAACCCACCTCGAGACACGAGTTCTAAGGTCTGTTTTTACAGTATAATGGCTGCCCCACCCTTCAAACCGAAACGCATTACTGCTTCACGGCAGAAATAGGCGGGGCGGTGGTACCTATCCGTGCGGACTCACAAAACATCCTACCATAAGTAATTATGCAAATTATAAGTTTGCGGGTTTGAATCATATCTCTCAAAGTTCGATACAAATTTAAGCATGAAATTTGAAGAAATGGAAGCAATTGTTAACAACAATTCATGTAGGTATCATGGATTCGCAGAAAATTAAAACAAAATCATTACAAAAACCTGTATTGTATAAAACGTAAAAAAAACTATATATTAAATTTACCTAATCTCGAAATAATCATAATTAGAAAATACAATTAAAATTATGTAGGTAGGATACATAATCTAAAATTACTTTTCTTACAATTTGTAAAACCTAATAAAAAAAAGAATACTACAAATTTATCTCAAATAAAAAAAAATCAGATTTCAATTCGGAATTCGAACACTGTGTTGCCAATGTTAAAAAATTGGCTGACGCTCACGAACAACAACCCGCTTTCGGAAAATCGCAGGCACAGGGATCCGTTTTAATACATCCTGAAGGGCAAGTGCAGTCACAAGCTGAAAATAAAATCGTTTATCCAGTATTATAACAGTTTCGATAACACCAACTTTTACTGGTGGTAGGACCTCTTGTGAGTCCGCGCGGGTAGGTACCACCACCCTGCCTATTTCTGCCGTGAAGCAGTAATGCGTTTCGGTTTGAAGGGTGGAGCAGCCGTTGTGACTATACTGAGACCTTAAGACTCATATCTGAAGGTGGGTGGCGCATTTACGTTGTACATGTTTATGAGTTCCAGTAACTACTTAACACCAAGTGGGTTGTGAGCTCGTCCACCCATCTAGCAATAAAAAAAAAACAAATAATAGAGTTTATTAGATGAAAGAAGCCGAGGATCATGCTCAGTCGCGTGCAATTCGTCGCGGCTAGGCATATGTCCAGCAGTGGGCTGATATAGTCTGATAATGGTTATTATTTAACAACAATCACAAGGCGGTACACGGTCAAAGAATATAGTGTCCAAATTCACAGCTTCTCAAACTAAAACGTGAATATATCAAGTGGACCCTCGAAATCGCGCTTCAGGCAATTTTCAATTCTATTTACTTGCGATAAAATACGTATTTCCTTTGTGGTTCTAGTGTAATCGCTTTAGAAGCTAATGGCGTCCGTAAGCCGTTGCTCATGATTACCGTCGTCAATAACTGTTAACAGAGGACTTTTAGAACTCGTTTAAAGAAGCCCATTTTATTATGAAATACATATCGATGCTTGAAAGGTAAACGTGACTAAGCGACAATAACTGCTTTATACATAAACTAGCGACCCGCCCTCGCTTCGCTTCGGAAACATTAAAACACACATGAAACCAAAAAAATAAATTAAAAAAAAATTATTAAAAAAGTAGCCTATGTTCATCAGGGACAATGTCGGCTTCTAATGGAAAAAGAATTTTTCAAATCGGTCCAGTAGTTTCGGAGCCTATTCGAAACAAACAAACAAATCTTTCCTCTTTATAATATTATATACATAAATGATAGGCAATAACCATATTCGATGCGCAAAAAATATATATTTCTAGGTCTATTAAAATCATTTCAATCCTACAGCTAGATTCGTTAAAATATTTTTTTTTTTCGGGTATTTCAACTTTAAATTAGTCTACTGTAAAGTTCACGCATTGTCGCTTAGTCACGTTTGCCTTTCAAGCGTCGATGTATAAACTTTTTAGTACTTATTTCCTGAGCTTATTTTCAGCTAACAGATTTTTCAAAAAAGTACCTTATATAATGGTAACTTAAAAAAAATCAATGCTAAATTCACAGAAAAATAATTTTAAATTGCTATTTATAAATGTTATCAACTTAATAAAGACGTTAAACATGCGTGCGCCAAGACATGTATGTACAGGCCGATACCTAATACCTATAAACAAACTGCGCAAATAGTCTATATTCCGCACTTTAGGTGCAGTAATAGAGTCGATCTATCGATGGTTCACGCTCAAAGGCTTAGTACGCGGCTAAGCTACAGGTTCACGCGTGCACACGATAGCTCTTTTTTATTATTTTTTATTTCTTAGATGGACGAGCTCACGGCTCACCTGGTGTTAAGTAGTGACTGGAGCCCATATACATCTACAACGTAAATGCGCCACTCATCTTGAGCTATAAGTTCTAAGGTCTCAAGTATAGTCATAACGGCTGCCTCACCCTTCAAACCGGAACGCATTACTGCTTCACGGCAGAAATAGGCAGGGTGGCAACCCTCTCGTGCGGACTTACAAGAGGTCCTACCACCAGTAAATTTGAATTCTAATTCCTCTCGTACCACAATCAGTATCTATCACCGGTAACTTCAGAAACTATCTTCACTTAATTAAAAATAAATTGAAAATAGATTACGTTTGCAGTCGCCATAAGCACAGGGATACATGTACTCGGTGCAATCCTCGCCGGGAGGCAAGAACGAGGACCGGTATATCGTAGTCCCCTCCAACTGTAGGAAACGTTGACAAAATTATTTTCAATTATACAGTTGGATAGGGAAGTCGTTGGATGCGTAAGGCGGAGGACCGCATTATGTGGAAGGCATTGGGGAAGGCCTATGTCCAGCAGTGGGCAGATAAAGGCTGATGATGATGATGATGATGATACAGGGGTTCAGTGTGAATTTGCTTAGTAACATCCCGACATCACGGCGTGAATCCACTCACCCGAATTAAGACATTGCTCATAAGGGGACATTCCAGCTACTCACAGTTCGGTAGTTGAATGTAGTGAATTTGTTAACACTGGCCATAGCAAGAGTAGTGCTTCGTAAAATCTACCACTGCATCGGAATCGTGACCCACTGAGAAGATCCGGCGACAAACTCAGCGGGCTGTGTCTATGGGCTAGTTCCCAAGTCGAACTCTGCGTCGATTCACGCAAATTATATTTTTTACTGGTTTGTTATTACAAAATGTTATTCCTTCACCGTGGAAGTGAATCGTGAACATTAGTTAAGTACGTATTTAATTTGAAAAATTTGTGCCTGCTTGCGGGATTCGAATTCTTCAATGGGCTCCGATGACTTATCAATCACAAGACATATCCCAACATGACATATCAAGACAGTTTGTCCATCAATCTTGGCACTAAAAATCTAAGCCTTCAGATGTGTAGACGAAATAGTCATGTATCTAATTCAGTTGATCACCTTTTGACACGGTTTTTCGTATTGTCCCTTGCAAGCCCACGGAGGTCGTTGAGGCGTCGGAACACATACAGGCTGGAAGGACATCTTATGTATCGTGTCGCTCTCCATTTTGGCTGTAAAATTAATATCATTTATAAATAAATTAACCCGTATCGAGATTTCTCAATGGGTGCCAATGGTTGGCAACCTTGTCAACCAAAAGAGGCAAATATAGATAACTAGCGACCCGCCCTCGCTTCGCTTTGGAAACTCTAATTTATTATTGATTTCTCCACTATTTAATGGATGTTATTATACATATAAACCTTCCTCTTCAATCACTATCTATTAAAAAAACCGCATCAAAATCCGTTGCGTAGTTTTAAAGAGTTAAGCATACATAGGGATATAGGGACAGAGAAAGCCACTTTGTTTTATACTATATAGTGACACACAATCAAAATTTATTCAAAGGGCCATTTTTTTAACATCATTTCCTTTGTGTTTAGTGTCAGTTATTTAACGTTCTCGATAGCGTAAAAGTTAACTCAAATTTGTATGCAGTTGGAACAGCGTCCCTAGCGGAAAACGTTTCGACTCCATACAAATTTGAGTAAACTTTTACACGAACGAAACGTTAAAAAACTCGCATTAAGCACACTTGTGTTTCAAAAATGTTTACTAGTCTCTTAAAAGGCAAGATAATAGTTAATATTCCGGTGCCGGAACTAAACATTTCACGGAAGTCCGCGGGTCGCCGACTACTGGTATAAACGTTTTTTTCCCCAAACCAGTCATATGTCCCTTTTCATTACCCGTCGTTTCAATGCAAACTTCAATTTATGTCAAGGTTGGCAAGGCGGCATTCACGATAAGATGTCCATTCATTTCAGTGCCTGCTCTAATGACAGGCAAATACTTTGGCCATACTTCGCAAAGCTGGGCGTTTGACCTACCAATAAAAATATTGTCGCAAACCTGTTGGCTTTTCGTAACACTTGACGGGAGCATACGATTCCGGTAGGGGCACTCGTCCCGGGTCCAAAAACGACATCCGATTCACGGTCCGATCTAAAAATAACAAATATCGTCGCTATAAATGGGTTCCTAGATCGATTCGCAAGTAATAAGTGATTGAACGTAAGCAGTTTTGCTTTGAAACGTGTTGGCGGAAGATAGATAGATAGATATTCCCGCACAGGTAACATCTGTCCCAATTCTGCAGCGCAAAAATCGTGCATTCCAGATTTTGGGATAAGACAGTTACGGATAACTATTTAAACAAGACTCCAGGTCGTGACCTCCATGATGATATAGATCCTCGGAAAACCACTAAATTCTATGCAGTTGGGACAGCGACCTTAGCGGCAAACGTAGGCAAACGTTCCGATTCCGTGCAAATTTGAGTTCACTTTTACGCTATAGAGTACGTTAGAAACCTGGCACTGAGCACACAGTCAATTGGTTTGCACAGATGCGGCATTAAAAAAAACCCATTAAATTATTTTAATTTACATTTTTTCCCTACCTATTGGCTACCAGCGAGCCAAAGGGGGCATTTCAACTACGCCCTGATGGGTAGGTGAGCTCACGGGCTCAATCTGAGAGAATTTGCTAACACTAGCCCTAGCAAGAGCTGTGCTTCGCAGAATCAACCACCGGATCGAAATCGCGACTCACTCAGAAGATCCGGCGAGATAATCAGTGGCCTACAAATCAAATAAAGTAATCAGTTAAGGAGAATGAGTTATTTTACTAAAACTCCTTGTATCCGTCATTGGTCGAAAACTAAGAAAACCTTATTATATCTGGTCGGGAACAGTGTGCTTAGTCCGAGTTTTTTAACGTTTTCGATAGCGTAAAAGTTGTTGGAAAGGGATCGGTTGCCTACGTTAGCCGCTTGGGGCGCTGTTCCAACTGCATACAAAATTGGGTTAACTTTTACGCCATCGAGAACGTTAAAAAACTCGCACTAAGCGCACTGTTCTCGAAAATTCCACGCACAACAGACAGACACAAGAGACGTTTGCAACTAACTTTCAAACGGTTGTTCGACGCAGTGGTACTTGTGCGCCGGTTTGAATGACTCCCGGAGTACAGACGGCTTGGGCACGTAGTCGTGTCGCTGCGTGGTGATGTTCTGCATGGGACCCTGGCCCCACATGTCGTGGTGGCAGGGCCGGATCGACTGCGTTACGCACACCGGGTTCGGTAGGTACGACAACTGAAATCATGAATAATTAAGACTTCACGCCACACTAAAGAAATTCTTTTTTAAGTTAAGTGGTTACTAGAACCCATAGACATCTTCAATGTAAATGCGTCACGCACCTTGAGAAATAAGTTCTAAGGTCTCAAGTATAGTTACAACGGCTGCCCCGCCCTTCAAACCGAAACTGCTTCACGGCAGAATTAGGCAGGTTGGTGGTATCTACCCGTGCGGACTCACAAGAGGTCTTACCACCAGTGGATTCAATTTTGATGTGTATTAGTAAATTTTAAAGGAAGGATGTCAAATATAGATAATATTAGTGCCGGATAAATAGATTACATTTTTTATTTTGATGGACACTGGAACTGGACTGCCTGACAGTGACATTGACTTATAAGAGGTAAGTTCTCCAAAAAAAAAAATCGGTTGTCTGTAAAGTCGGCTTACTGACGATAGTTGAACGTGACAACGTCCTAAGAAAATACGCCTCAGAGCGAGGTAACGCCGCATGAGTCATGTTTTTTCGTGCGTGCAGCCGGCTCCATCTAATTATAAGACATTGTCACGTCAAAAACATTACACACACTACCATGTATATTTGACATACACACACATATGCTCTCTTGTAAAAATAAATTTATAAACCTTTTGCACCGTGTCCCCTTCCATTTGAGCTGTCGAAGCGATGATGTTTGGCGACGGCTTCACTGGCGTCGGTATCGTTGCCGTGGCCGGTAAATAGCTGACATGTCAATATGAAATTACAATTAAAATGAGCCGACCCGACAGAAGACGAGGGAAGAAGACAGAATTTTTCTTTCTGATTTTTTTTAAATGATTGAATGATTACTGCTGGCCCGGAGGCCTTTCCAGTTTCACCAGGACAGGTGGGCGAGCAAAGGCTCAGCCAGGAGAGGTGGGATTTGCTAACAGCTACCCGAGCGCCTCCGAAGGAGACCTAATAACTCAAGCGCAGCTGCTTCGCGAATGAATCTACTACCGGATCGGAATCGCGACCGCTGAGATGATCCGGCGGAAAACTTAGCGGGCTGAGCTAAAGACCCTATTCAAACTATTTCCACAGTTTTGGGAGTGAACAATAAAGGGAAGATTTTTTTATCGAGCGAATTAAATTGCTCGGTAGACCGACGATCCAAGTGTTGTTTGGAATTTTGACATATGCAAGCTTATCTTAAAAATGTCGTTAGCGAGTTTCAGGCATCTGTGTATTATCTTGTATTATGATAGCAGCCGCCACAGTTTAAAATGGACAGAAAACCGAATTAGAATATTTTTTATCTGATGATCTTGTTCACGTAATTAAGCCAAAATAACTAAGAAAAACTATGGTATTTTCAACGGTCCTTGATGCGTGTACAAGTTTATTCATTAATTGTAAGTTAATCGTTTTGAATTTGGTGAAAATTATGTTGAAATAATGCGTTAGGTAGGTACATCAACAGCTAATAAAAGCCTGTAAATAGCTAAATCGGCTTAGGCGTTGTCAAGCGATGCGTTGATTAAAGACCAACACTTATTTTTTTTGTATATATTAATATAGGTACCAGAAGAAAACCAGAAACAGCGTGATCTAAAAATGTCTCAGTTCACTCAAAAATAAATATAAACGGACATGTCCAAAAAGTATACAATTATTTTCGACGCCTTACTGAAAATTAGAAATTAGGTTACATTAATTTGTTAATCTATTTATTTTCTCTCAAATTACACAAAAAAATCCGATAGTATATTTCGACCAAACGGTATACGTAAAGGGTACTTGTGCGCATATATAATCACCTGTTCTTATAAATAGTCTGCGTTTCAAATCTCTTCGAAGCGGAGACAGGGTTGGAGCAAGCAGTCGGTAAGATGGGTTGTCGACGACAGTCGCTTTTCGCGTCCAAGTAACTAAATTAGATCATAAAAAATATAATACTCATTAGTAGTAACCTTCACGAACAACTTTCAATTATTTTATTTATTTTATTGCTTAAACGGTGAAGGAGGTCACGGCCCAACTGGTGTTAAGTAGTTACGGGAGCCCATAGACATCTACAACGTAAATACCGGCACACATCTTGAGATACGAGTTCCAAGGTCGGAAAGGCATTACTGCTTCACAGCTGAAATAGGCAGGCTTAGGCAGAAATAGACAGGTATTTTATTTTGTTTTAGATATACTTTTGCTCGTAGACGCGGAGACGAGGTCACTGGTATAAAGTTCTTTAGGGAGCCCTGTAGGCATGAAGACCTTAATCTATCTTGAGACGAGACCTCAAAGTATCAATTGCGTAACGGCTGTCTCACTCCAGACCGAAACACGTTACTGCGTTCTGACAAATACGGTATTTGTCATCTGCGTTTGTATTGGGCATGCCAAAGGATCCATGCCAGTTTTTACTGTACTTTTCAAGTCAGACGTTTACTTTTAGCACTGAATACAAAGAAATAGACTGGTATACAAAGCTTCGTAATAAGTATATCAACAAACTTTCTTATTCATCTCACTAGCTTTTGCCCGCGACTTCGTCCGCGTGGAATAGTTACTTTGGCATAACGCAAAATTTTACCCGCCTCTTTATTTACGTGGAAAGTGAAAATATTTTTGAATAATAGAATATTAAAGAGTTATTTAAGGTACCAAAATTACGCTTTTTAACCGACTTCAAAAGATACTCTCATATATTAGACAGATACAGAGAAGACTCTCATACATTACTTTTTTTTTTTTTTTCCACAGGAGAAAATCGCCGGATCCCCACCCGCGCGGCAGGTGGGGTATGTGGGAGTTGAACCTCACTAAAAACTCCTGCCGCTCACAACCGGCGCCCTACCTCGGACCGGGACGGAGCCCAGTCGGGGCTATTGAAACGGCGGGACAGGGTTGACGCAGAGCACATTACATCCATCCCACCGTCCCACGGACGCCAGACTGGTGGCCGCCAGCGACACGACCACCGGTTCCCTCGTTCAGCGGGCCAAAAGCCCGCTTTGATGGCGCCGCGTTACACCTTCCCCCAGAGCGGTCGGGGGAACGCGGTCTACCATCACCCGGCTTCCTATTGCGGGTGGGCGTGCAAAGCACGCCACCCCACGTCTGGGTCTCTCCCCGTACAAAACGGGTGGGACCCCTAGCTCTTAGGGGGCCAGGTCACGGATACGACCCCGGTCCCGACCCCCTGCTCGGCGGCGGCGGGTTTCTGCGTAGTGAGGAGAGCTTTCCCTCACTCGCCCCGCCGCCTCCTTCTGCGAGATGGTGCACTCGCAGAAGTCGAGCATAGCCTTCCATGACTCATCGCTGCCAAGCATCGACGCCACGACGCCAGGCAGCGACAAGTCAGGTCCTATCTTTGCGACCAGGACACGGCGCTGCACCTCCCAAGCGGGGCAGACAGCGAGCGTATGCTCCGCCGTGTCCAGGTCGTGTCCACAATGGTGACACCTCGTCGTCGGCTCAGCCCCTATCCGGCGCAGGTACTTCCCGAAGCATCCGTGCCCGGTCAGCACCTGCACCAGACGAAAGGTGAGACGTCCCTCGCCACGATTCACCCAGTCATCAAAGACCGGGTAAACCGCCTCGACGGTCCGTAGCCCCCACGTGGGGTTGGCCAATCGCCTCGACCACGACTCGAGCACGGACCGCCGAGAATGGGCCTTCCGCGCCCGCAGCTCACTTTCGGGAACACGCGCCACGCCCCGAGCACGAAGCTCGCTGCGCCACCGATAGTCGGCAGCGAGCGACTCCGCCTCCAGCTCCCATGGCGGCGTCCCCGCCAAAACACACGCCGCCTCGAAGGAGACGGTGCGATATCCGCGGATGACCCTGATGGCAACGGTGCGCTGCGGCCGGCGCAGGAACCGAGCCATAGTGGCCCGGTTGCGCGGCTCAGCCCACACAGGTGCACCGTACAGGGCCATCGATCGCACCACCCCCGCGTAGAGACGGCGCACAACCTGATCCGGTCCCCCAATATTCGGGAGCAGCCGGCTCAAAGAACCGGCCGTCCCCATCAATCGGGGGACCAGCTCCGCAAACATACATTACTTTAGCGAAACTTTAACCGTTTCCGTAACGCATGCAGCGGAAGCTCTCAAAAGGAATAAAACCCCGATTTTGAAACATTCTTTATTGGTGCTCCGCTTGCATTGGTCTTAGCGTGATGTTATATAACCTATAGCCTGCCTCGATAAATGGGCTATCTAACACTGAAAATTTTCAAATCGGACCAGTAGTTCCTGAGGTTAGCGCGTTCAAACAAACAAACTCTTTAGCCTTATAATATTAGTATAGGTCAAAAGTTAGATTCGCTAGAAAAAGGCATACGAGGAGTTACAATCAAAATTACATTTACGTGATCGTTCGTGACCATGAGTATTGTAAAGTAATCTAAATGTCGCAAATAATTTGACGACAGTAAAAAAAAAAGATGAGATTAAATAGTAAAAAAATAGTTTTGCGTCTGTGGACTTGCGAATATGATTGGACGAACTGGAAGCTTCCATTAGATTTAAAGACTGCAATACCTCATTGTGTATGTCGTGTTTCCGTCCAACTTTTGACAAGGCTTCTCATATTGCCCCTTACAAGCCCACGGTACTGTCTCTTTCTTCATTATCTGAATATAAATAAATATATGAAGCATAAATAAGTATGCTGCTGAAGTATATTTAAAGTTTTTGCGTTACATGATTTGACGTTTACGTTGTAGATATCTATAGGCTCCGCTAACCGCTAAGGTGGACTGTGAGCTGGTTCACCCATCTAAGCAAAAAAAAGTGATCTTATATTTTCCTCAATGGAACCTTACAGGAACACAACCGTACACCAATTCCTCGGACCTTCGAAGCTCAACAAAAAGTATTGTAAATTTAGAATTTCCCCGAAACATAACAATAAATCTTAATATATATAAATCACGTGTCACGTTGTTTGTCCGCGATAGACTCCTAAACTACTTACCCAATTTTAAATTAAATTAGCACACCGTGTGCAGTTTGATCCAACTTGAAAGATAGGGTGGTTTTTATTTCGATTAATGGTCGCAATATTTATTTATTAACAATAAAATGATTTTTTATGTTGATTTTTGTTATTAATTATAATTTTCAAAAGTCTAAAACAGATGGCGCCTTAAATCAGTTTTTACAGACAATCGTAATACTGTCTGACATTAATATCTCATAGATGGCGCTGTGTTAAAAATATCAACGTTTCACATGAGCTACAATTAGGTAATCGAGGCCTCCAATGAACACTACTCTAACTCAAAAATTTGAAATTTTAGTTTTTCACGCAAATCGCTTCACTAGGTATGTTAAAAGTATTACAATTAATCATTATTAATGGGGTTCGAAGCAAGAGTAAATTAGCTAGCTACACAAAAAAACCATAAATATATCTGCAATAATAAAGATTTTATCAACTTTTTTCGTTTAAATGCTCCTCCTGTAAATCTACGAATTTGGAGTTAGCGTAGTGTTCATTGGATGCATCGATTTAATGGCATAAACACGACGTGTTGCTGAGGCAAAAGTTTAAGTGAAATTCATTTCGTAGTAAACGCAATACCGTGAAATCCAATTGTTCTTACTTTGTCAATTTTTGGTATTAGCATAGCCGGTTGCGTGTTATTTAGAAACAAAAACCTCAGCCACAGCAACGCGTGGCCGGGTCTGCTAGTTGTTTATAAATAGGAAAAATATAGAAAACGAAACAAACAGGATTCGGTAAATAGCTCATCTTGTGGGTGGTGGTTCCGTCCATTTTGGCAGCCGGCTTTTCATAGCAACGCTCGGGCGCAAACGATTTTGGCATATCAATTTTCTCGGGAGGTAAATAAGATAATTTATTTATTGTCCGATCTGAAACGCAAGTTTAGTTAGTTATTAAACAATATAATATTATATTGCATAACAATAAATATCCCAAACAATAACTTTAACAATAAAGATGGGAATAATTGTGATGGCTACTGTTTTCTTTATAAATAATGTAAAAACTTGAAATAATGTAAACATTCTGTTAATACATACAAGAATATTAACAAGAGCTTAGTAGTAATCCCAAAAAAGAGTTTCTACTTTTTTGTAAATATCACAAACTGAAATATAAAATTGTGAATATTAACGAAAATAGCAAGTTATAAGTTGACCCTTTGAAACCTCGTGAGGCAAAAAACACACGGCCATTTCAAAGTTATGAATCGCTTTGTAAATTTTCTCAGACAGAACCCTTTAAATGGTTCTTTAAATGAACTTTTCAATATTGAGTTAGTTTTCAGCGGATCCCTAATCTATCTTTAACTTCTAAATTTTAAAATGAAAATCTTAAAATCTTACTGCAGGTCTGAGAAGTAGAATTCATTAAATACAAACGATGCATAAGAAAACATTTTCTTCCGTCGGACTGCAGAGAACACATTGCTTATGGAGATACGTTGATAAAGATATGTAAATTATAGGATTATGGCAACGAAAAAGAAAAAGAGCAGAACCTTGGTATTAAAACTAGAAATTGCATTTACATTCTACAACAATTAAAGTAAATAGTGGAACGCACTGAAGTCCGCATGAGTAAGCATCCACACTCGGCTATTTCTGCCACGAAGCAGCGATGTGTCGTGATTGAGAGTGAGACGATGGTGAGATGATGAGATGACGAGAGGGTGAGACGATCATTGATCACTCTGAGTTTTCGACCACATGTCCTAATGTGGTTGACGGCATCCACGCTGTGTCTATGGGCTCGGCTAACCAAACTCTACCAGATGGAGCGTGATTTCGTTTACCCATCTGCGTAATTAAAAAAATCTCTAAAAACAACTTACTTTCAAATGGTTGGTCGACGCAGTGAAACTTCGGTGCTGGCTTAAAGCTCTCTCTAAGTATACTCGGCTTGGGCACGTAGTCGTGTCGTTGCGTGGTGATGTTCTGCATGGGACCCTGGCCCCACATGTCGTGGTGGCAGGGCCGGATCGACTGCGTCACGCACACCGGGTTCGGTAGGTACGACAACTGAAATCAAATTGGTTTTAAATTTGTGATTGCATTGGTGGTACGACATCTTGTGAGTCCGCACGGGTAGGTACCACCACCCCGTCTATTTCCGCCGTGAAGCAGTAATGCGTTTCGGATTGAAGGGTGGAGCAGCCGTTGTAACTATACTGAGACCTTAGAACTTATATCTCAAGGTGAGTGGCGCATTTACGTTGTAGATGTCTATGGGCTCCAGTAACCAATTAACACCAGGTGGGCTGTGAGGCTCGTCCACCCTTCTAAGCAATACAAAAAAAAAATGTTAGTTCTAAAATAGACTCATCTTACTTCTTACTAATTAGAAAACTGAGTTGTCACTGGAGTCTGGGGACATGACAGCCAGAATGCCGTTAACCACCTTGACATTTGAGGTCGAAATCACAATTGCACATAAAGGCAGTCCATGAGGGCTTTCCCTACTGGATTTGAGTATCAATATAGTTCTTTGACCCGAGTGAAACAAGTGAAAAAGTTCTTTATCCTTTAAAATTTAAATAACAGACTGATCTTTTGTTTTCTGAGGCAAGAAATTAATGTATATTGAAGATTAAGTTACAATTGAGTTACAAATAAATCAATAATGACCTTTTGAACGGTGCATCCTTCCATAGGTTCACAGCTCGGTACAATGTTGGGCGAAGGTTTCTTTACTTCTCCCCGTAGGTTTTTGCATCCGTCGACAGGTAGGTATGACAGCTTGTAAGTCGTGCATCCCTCTACGGGGGCTGAAGGTTTTATGTAGCATCGTCTCGGCGCGTACGACTCTGGGATTTTTGGTTGCTTGTAACACTAAAAGTGAACGACGAAAAAGCTATTAGAGACAAAGAACTAAAAATGCTACATTGTTAATTTGTCGTTAAAATCACGTGAAGCGTTTAAGACGAAGGTTCGAGAACTGTTTCTCAGAGAGTTAGCAGAGTCGTCTAATAGATAATACTTGTTTATAAATGTTTTTATATGTATATATTTATGATATGTATATGTATATATTTATGTATATGTATTTATTTAAGTACGAGTATTTGTATCTATAAATATTATGTATGTTATATATACAAATATGTTTAAGTAATATCCCCTTCACACTACACCTACCAAGATTCATCTCTGCACTCCCCTTAGGTAGACTGTTAGAGAATATACTTTCTAGTATATGAAGTTATAAATAAATAAATAAGATTGTGGGCATTTCAATATTCTCTTATTTTGATAATGCAATGATCATTTCAAATCATTTTACATCAATCATACTTTCTAATACAGAATACGACAACTTAAGCTATTTGCAGTAAATTTAAATTTTTGCATATATTACAGCAAATTAGGTATTTTAATTAAAAAAAATAGCTGTTTTTGAAAAATGGGTCTTTGGTTGTTACGGTGAACGAAAGATTTCAGGGTTTAATCTTGGATTTTCTCATCTGTTATTGAAACACACATTCCAAATGTAAAATATCTTACAAAAACTAATTATTTCGTACGTAATGTAGCGAAATTCTCAGACGACTTGACAAACAAGACGAGTATGGGCTATCTATAGATGAAAATCTCAAGGCTCTGCCAAACGTGACTTAAGGGTTTTACTAAACGGGTCACAGATGTAGGTAGCTATTGCGTTATCCCGAAAAAAACTAATACTATTTATTCCCTACCTTCATTTTAAAATAGCTTTTTCGTAATGAATCCCGAAAAAATTCTAACCGGCTTAACAACAGGCGGTTTCCCGCAGCAGCAAGATCGGCATGGGCAGTTCGGCCTCATGTCGCCGTCAATGGGCTTTCCATCTCGAAGACCCGACTTGATACCCGCCGCTGGGCATGGTAGACACCTGATAAATAAAACACGATGGAGCTCCTGACGTGCTGAATGCTTTGGATAAGAAGCTGTTTAGGGACTAAAGCGTCCGACAACACGCCCCGTGTGCTTGTCTCGAACGAAGCTAATCTTCCAGCGTCCAAATCCCGCTGGCAGGTTCTGGTATTTTTAGTGAAGCACGTACTTAACTCCCGCGACTTGCACGGGGAAGGAATAACGTGCTTAAACTACAGACATTACAGTTTCCGTATTTTTTTATTTTATTTATTTATACTTATTGTACACAAAAAGAAAATACAATCAAAACAGATTTAAAGAATGTCTAAATACTATGTACAAAGGCGAGCTTAACTCATTCATGAGTTTTCTTCCAGCAAACCACTAGCAGAGAGAAATACGATGTATAAGAGGGGAATAGTGTACAATATAAGAGCTATTAAAGTATGATTTTTAAACTAAGCTTTAAAAAAATAATCTAATATTAAATGAAAAATACATATAAATAAAAATACATAAAACAATAACTTAAATACGATTAAAGTAACAGGAAATGTTTCTTCATTTGACTCTTAAAAACTTCTAGAGAGGAACTAGCACGAATAGGTTGAGGGAGAGAATTCCATAATCGCACTGCTTGTATTTAGTATTCTAATTGGGCTACTTCTCTAATTTAGCTGGCAAAGAGATTAGACTAAAGCGAGAAACATACACACATCTACAGCATTGAGTCTGTGAGAGAACAAGATAGAATACTTTTGTTGCTCTCACTTCCATCGCGTCCGAGCCGCAGACATTTTCTTTTTGCTTTGGATGACTAAACCAAACTTTGTCCTACGTGCTTTGTGACTAATAAATAGACTATATGACGCATTCAAATGGAAACCGATAAAATTTAGTCTGATCAAAAGCGATTCACTGTTGGCATGTCAATAACAATTTGATTAGACGCAAAATTCCATATTGTTACGCGTAAAAACAATCGACAATCGCAATCATGACTATTTAAACGTAATATTAACTCAATTTATCCATTAATTTTATCATTGCATCCTTGACACGTTCCGCTGTCCATCGTTTGATCTCATTCGTAGCTTATCTTTGTACAAGTGAGGTCGTTATTATATAAAATAAAAGTTAATTCAGTGATGTTTTTCCGCGTTCGTGTTTAAATTTAATTATTATCGTGCATAGTAAATGTAAGTTAGATCATTAATGATTTTTAACACGCTTTTATTAGCTTCAATACGCATGTACATGTGTAGGTAACGGAAATTTTAAACGTTTTTGACCCCCTTCAAAACGTCGGATAAACTATAAGTTTCGCAGTGATAAATCAATATTTTAAACAGTCAGACCCGTTATCCTTACTAGGATACAGGATTAGCGATTTTTTGTTGAGACTAACGCCCAATTTTACTCTTCCTTCGTTTGTTTAGCTCTTCCACAATATTAACAAAGCCTAATTCAACCGCTGTACAAATTAATAGCTTATTATTGACATGTTCATATGTAATTGTAACACCATATTTAATAAATATTAGTTTGAAAAACTAAGAACAGCTTTTATAGAAAACCCAACTAAAGAATAGAAAATAAATTTATTGTAAAAAAAACCGTGGTGTGCTTTTTTAAGGTATTATCAAAATGATAATCCTACACATATCTGTCAATAAAATATTGATAACTTGACACCATACACCCAACGCTTTTTCTACAATAGATTTATTTTATACTTTAGTTGTATCTATACTCTATACTAATATATAAATCTACAGTGGTTTTTACGGATGTTCCGTCACAACTACTGAACTATGCATCCGATTGACTTGGAACTTAGTATCTATGTGGAAAATACATGTACTTAATGTATAGGCTAATATTTATATGAGTGTTGGACTCCCTAATAATAATAATGAAAATAAATAATAATGTTAATTTTAAATGCCCAGCGAAGCGGACGAGTACGGCCAGTTTTTTAGTTTTTTAAACTATCCTTTTTAGTTTAGTTTAGAGTTTCGAGGATGCTTTTAGAAATCGCTGTCGCGATAATTCTTTTGGTGCTTGTAGCTCATCTTTTTAATTGGGCTAACATTGGGAGACGAGCTCGCAATCGAGTAGATTCAATTGAGTGCGTCATCACATTGATAGAACATGACAATATATCTCGAATAATAACAAAGACATCGCCAACACGCGAATTAATTTAGACGCACGCGGTGTTAGGTGGTTTATTTAGGATCTCAAAATTTTAATTTTCTTGTAAATTTTCCTGCGTGTCAAACACCAACCAACGTACGACTTCTAGGAGAAATGGGTAAGAATAGATATGCGTATTTAGAATAAGTAGAGGTCCCGCAGTAGTCGAAATTCGACTATAATTAATTGGAATTGTAAGTTTGTACACTATTATGATTGTATTTTATACTTCTATAATCACAAATTTCGTCAAGACTACACTTTAAAAAATATTAACAAAGACAAACAATACTTAATCTCAAATTGACAACAGACGTCAAGAACAAAAGTTTGACAATAAATAGTATGCATGCGTGTGTGCGTCAAATAAATGGTATGAAGTGTGTGTAATGTTTTCTTTATTCATTTAATGTATCTTTTATGCATTATTTAAAAGAAAAATTAGCATTGTGCACTTCTTCTCTATATTCTCTATAAGTGTGCAAAGTTTCATACTCCTCCGTCCGCGCAATTTTCGTAAAAAGGGATACAAAGTTTTTGCTTCACGTATTAATATATAGATAACCTTACCACCAATAATTGCAAAACAAGATTCCTTATATTCATAGAGTCATTGGTCAACGCGTCTTGCATACGTATTCATTGAAATGCATTCGTATTTTTAACGCATCATACGATACGCCGGACGTATTACCGATTAAAAAAGGCATCTTCAAAGAGTTGTTTATTAATCTTCTGAATTTGCGCACGGCACGAGGTGTTAAGTAAGATTTTAGATAGAAAATCACACTCGATTGCGTCTTTTTTAGAGTAAAATTAGCGACCCGCCCGGAAACATTACATTTTATTATTGGTAGCGGAGTCACGGGTTGTTACCCGCGGTTATTGTAGTACCGCGGTTGACGCCGCGGGGCGAAGCTGGTCTAAAAAAAGTAGCCTAAGTTACTCCTTATACTATCAGCTACCTATCAGTGAAAGTCTCGTCAAAATCAGTCAGCCGTTCCAGAGATTAGCCGGAACAAACAGACAGACAGACAAAAACTGTAAAAAATGTTATTTTGGTGTTTTGTTGTATATTTATATGCATGTAGTAAAAATAGGTTATTTCAATATTACAAACAGACACTCAATTTTATTAATATGTATTGAGATATATTTAAAAGAAACAGAATAGATATTGTACTCACTCAGGCATGATTTATCGGTAAAATGTATCTCCCAAAATTATCGTATAAAAAGTATAGTTCTAAGAAAACATTAAAATACAAAAGAAACTGAAAAGATTTTAATACATTTCAACTGAACAAAAAAAAAAAAATACGAAATGTGACAGGAAAATAATCGACTGACGATTCTTTCATAATTCACAAAACGTGTTGGCCTTTATTTTTTGCGCGAGTCTGGGTGTAAAGAGTTTGGCAGTTTGTATTTTAAGGCCGGAGTTACATTAGCTAACAATCGAACGCCAAGCTGATCGTGTCAAGCATTTATTTAATATGCTGTAGTCAGAATGTAGACAAAAAGGGCCCTAACTACATTGGTGATATAATTTTAAACCAGAACACTGTTCCGCGGCAGAAATAGGCAAAAAGGTTCTATGGGCTCGCAACGCGACTATTCAGTTGTTATTTTACTAATTTATTAAGTGCGCGATTTGGTTCCCTTAGTAAAATTATTCGTGCATACTTATGGACGCGCAGTTTCGTATTTATACATCATTAAAATAAATTAACCAAGCTACAGAACGGGTTTTTTTTCCCTGCCTATGCTGATAGCCTTGAGAGGCTATTTCAGCTTCACCCTAACATGTAGGTGAGATCACGGGGCTCAAACCGGAGTATTGCTAACACTGACTCTAGCAAGAGCAGTGCTTCGCAGAATCTACCACCGGATCGGAAACGCGACCCACTGAGAAGATTCGGCGAAAAACTCAGTGGGCTGTGTCTATGGGTTAATTCGCTCGTCGAGCCCTTCGTCTTAAGCGATGAGTTTGACGAGGACAGTGACCGGTGCTTGTAGTAAAAGCACCGTTGTTGGATCGGGAGGATCCGTAATGACGTGTTTTGGGCGACGTCGATAAACGGGATTAATGGAGAAAGATAGTTGACGGAATCGGACGGAGTCACGATCCTCAGCAATGAGGGACCGATTGAAGAGAGAGAGAGAGAGAGAGAGGGAAAATAAATTTACAACACAGTACTACTAACAGGCAGAATTGACGCATGTCTAACGCGAGTATACATAATCGTGTTTATGTAAGTTTCTAGCCGTCTAAATCGTACCATTTCAAGTATGTGGATGGCAAGAGGCGGACAGGGAGGGCTTCTGGGAACGCCCATGTCCAGCAGTGGACGACTGTGGTCTGATGATGATGATGTTGACGACGATACCAAGTATACTTAAAACATTCCGAATACTTTACAGTTTTCGTGGTCTCAATCACGGACCGTCAGCAGCTCTTGAACACGAAACTTCGATTCATTCGCGAAGCAATTGCTCTTGAATTGTTAGGTCTCCTTCGGAGGCGCTCGGGCAGCTGTTAGCAAGTCCCACCCCTCCTGGCTGAGCGTTTGCTCGCCCACCTGTCCTGGTGAAACTGGAAAGGCCTTCGGGCCACCAGTAATCTTTCAATCATTAAAAAAAAGAAAAAAATAATTATAAATTGAAAATAGTAAAACACGACATCAAAACCGTAAAAAAATAGTTTTAATTTACTCTGCCATTCGCGAGAAATGTAAAAAACACTGTACGTTAAAACACTCAACAGTAATTGATCGGGTTGTGGGCTTGTATCACTTTTATTACGACGTTTGATAGTTGCGAGCGCGGAGATTCGAATCAATAACTCAGCTATCTCCATTATCAGTTACAAATATAGAAGAGCACGGGTAGTGTCGGTCTGGGATAGCGCCACCCCATTTACTCCAGTGGGTGTTGTTAAAATGACGTGAACTCGTCGTGGCTTAAAGGGATTAGACTTCCGGTCTAGTCGTATCAAGCGATGCAACCGTGTTCTGTGCGAGTTACTTAATGTTCTCGATAGATTAAAAGTTAAACCAATTTTGTATGCAGTTGGAACAGCGCCCCTAGCGGCAAACGTACGCAAACGATCCCATTCCATACAAATATGAACTAACTTTTACGCTATCGCGAACGTTAAAAAACTCGCACTAAGCACACTGATCCCGCATACAGGTTGCTCTGCGTATGCAATTTGCGTACTTACTGGTGGTAGGACGTCTTGTGAGCCCGTACGTGTAAGCATCACCTCTCTGCCTATTTCTGCCGTGAAGCAGTAATGCGTTTCAGTTTGAAGGGTAAGGCAGCCTTAGTACTCTAAAAATTGACCTTAGAACTCTTCTCTCAAGGTAGATGGCGGTGTTTACTTTATTAATGACTAGGTGTCCGTTAACCACATAACAGCAAGTAGGCGTTGCGCTCGTCCACCCAACAATGCAATTAAAAAAAAACATTCGATCGGCTAGCCAGGCAACGGCTGTCCCAGTCAATAGCGTTAGGTCTACTTGTGACTATTTTTATGGATATTAAATAGTTTTCTATCTGTCTATTGACAGAGGTATATCTATGACAGTTGTGTTTATTGTGTTATCTGTGACCACGGCAATGCTGCGCTGTCTTAAAAGTAGGTTTCATACTTCTATCTATCTATCTCTTAGGTTTATGGCGTTTCCTTTTAGATTTCGCCAATGTCAAGTGTATATAATACTCTGCTTTCTATAGCGGGCCTCGTGAACGAGCAAGGTCACAGATAGTCACTAAGAATTAAGTGAGTAGCTAAGAATGTTTGATGACAGGATCTCTGTTGATTTACCTAAAAAAAATAAGATGCACACAATTTATTTACAGGGGTTAGCTCGTTAAAAGACAGATAAACTACAGCTTAATATTATTATGGTTAATGAATGAACTAAGAATATAAACGAAAGGGGAGCTGACAAGGGAAAGAAGAGATTTGTGATCAATGGGGCGAGGAATATCAGGAGGAAGGAGATCATACTTCAGTGGTTCTGGATTGGTAACGACAATAGCTGTCACTTTGACGTCTGTCACCCGAACTGTCAAACCGGACTGCGGGTGTTGACCATAGATTATACACTTAATATATTTGAGAGTGTTGACCAAAAAGCTTTAAATAGGAAATTATATTTTATGAATATATCCTATTGAAGTAGCGATAACATTATTTTAGATTTTCTCTTGGATTGCCCTTGCGAACTGGGCAGAGGTTAATTTGGATTTTTGTCCTTGAAACAGTCACGAGTGTCACACTGATATTTGTATGAATAAACATTTGAAGGAAGCCTATGGTTTTTCTATGATTCATAAATAATATGTGAGTGAAACCGCAGAGCACAATTGGATAAGGCAATTAAATTAAATTTATTTTCTTCACAACGTTGTTTTCTTGCATTCTTTTTCAGTAATAAAATGAAGTGTAATTGTGATTACGTTCTTCATTGCAACACTTTGGAGCCGCATTACGACAACTGTGCTACTATATGGGAGTCATCGCATCCAGGAAAGGAATACCCGAAGTGAGATTTAATTTTAAGTAATTAGAAGCTGACCAGACAGTACTGTGTCCGGTAGCATTGTACAGGAGTTTTTATTTTATTTTTATTACTTAGATGGGTGGACACTCACAGGCCACTTGGTGTTGAGTGTTTACTGGATCCCATAGACATCTACAACGTAAAAGCTCCACCCACCTTGAGATATAAGTTCTAAGGTCTCAAGTATAGTTACAACGGCTGCCCCACCCTTTAAACCGAAACGCATTACTGCTTCACGGCAGAAATAAGCAGGGTGGTGGTACCTACCCGCGCAGACTCACAACACAAGAGGTTCTACCACCAGTAATTACGCAAATTATAATTTTGCGGGTTCGACTTTTATACACGATATTATTCCTTCACCGTGGAAGTCAAACGTGAATATTTGTTAAGTAGGTACATTATATTTCATTAGAAAAATTGGTACCCGCCTGCGGGATTCGAACACCGGTGCATAGTTAGATATTGATGCACCGGACCGGACGTCTTATCCTTTAGGCCACGACGACTTCAGTCAGGGCATGTGCTGATTGTCTCGGCTGTCGCCCGAAGTTAGCCGTCGCCAAAATGCCATCACTACAGTGTCTGTATGCATCGCTTTCGCGGACCAACGCCGCGTCCTCGTCACGAAGATAGGTCCGGACTTACTGCCGACCGTCGTAGCTACGATGCTTGGGAGTGACGAGTCCTGGAAAATGATATTCGACTTCTGCGAGTCCACCATCTCCCGTAAGAAGGTGGGGGATCGAAAGAACGAGAACTCTTCTTCCGTCACGGCGCAGTGTTGCAGACGTTGTACTATGAATTCTGGGACTTTAGAAGTCACGTCTCAAGCTGCATTTACGTTGTCCATGTCTATGAGCTCCGGTAACAATCTAACATGAGGTTGGCCGTGAGTTCGCCCAATAATTGAAGCAACAAAAAAAGCAGTTACGTATTTCGGTTCAAAATGTACTATAAGTCTTTGTATTAATTTGACTGAGTCTTCAATTTGGCGTCTGACTCTTTGAAACTGCATGTTCGTTCAGTTGTCTTCGTGCACCAGTACCTGCATAGCGTTAGATTTATAGTTCGACTATCTACTTTAGCTAGGTAGAAATACTGTTACGCGCTGGGGTTCGGGATAAATAAAAATTCTATCGAAGTGCAAATTAAAGCTGAATTATCACTTAGAACACTCACAGAACACTTTAAAGTTCTTAATTCACTTCTTCCGCTTCGCTTCAGGTGATACGTTCGCTGTTTCGCTTTGAGTAGATCCAACAACGGCTGTCTGGTGTAGTGGTAAGTGACATGGTCACTACACAAGGGGGTCGCGGGTTCGAATCCCGCCAAGGGAAGATATTTGTATGATAAATATAAATGTCTTTTCCAGGGTTATGGATGTATATTAAATATGTGTATGTGTATAATAAAAATCTTACATTTATTTCCGTTATTTGGTACCTGTAACACAAGTTCTTTACGTACTTATCACGGGACCAGTTAACGTGGCATGTAAAAAAAAAAAAAAAAAACTTCGTGTCATCTCTGCAACGCTTTTATAGTCGAGACGACATTCCTAGATTTATCCAGAAAATTCTGGGCAAGTCGAGTAGCTTCGACGTGTTGTTCCGCTATCTGACAATAGATGACGTTGTGCTTCTCGAGCTTTCTCAAAGTTCTTTTGATATTCGTTTCGGCTATTCGGCGATAGATGGCGTAATTCTTACCAGCGTAACAATACGAAATAAATTAGAACCTAAAGTTTTCTATAAAGCACGTACCACCTTCTCATTCACAGAAACGCAGATGGCACCATGCGCTTGCCAAATAAGAACTTGGATAAGTTGGAATCCGATGTGTTGTATCATTTGGGCTTGGATACGAAAAATTACGATCTGCCCGCTTTGTTCGGTGATGTGAAGGTAGTATATAGAATTCTTTGTTTTCCTAACACGCTTTTTTATTTATTGCTTAAATGGGTGGACGAGCTCACCGCCCACCTGATGTTGAGTGGCTACCGAAGCCCATAGACATCTACAACGTAAATTCTACCACCTACTTTGAGACATGAGTTCTAAGGTCAAACTTTTAACAGTATGACGGCTGCCTCGCCCTTCAAACCGAAACGCACTACTGCTTCACGGCAGAAACAGGCAGGGCGGTGGTACCTACCCGTGCGGGCTCACAAGACGTGTCCTACCACCAGCAATTACGTAAATTATAATTTTGCGGTTTGAATTATAATTTTATTACACGATGTTTCTTTAGTCTGATACGTACCTGTGCAATGCAATCTTGGAACGTCATCTTCATCGTTTTCAAGATGTCCCATTGAGTGAAAAATTGCACACGCCTTAACCCTTAGCTTCCATGTAGCCGGTAGCCTGCTAAGCTCCTGGATTGCATAGCGTAACTGCATAACTTTTCTTTTGTTTTTAATGTAAATTTTAGCCCATTAGGTATCTTAGGAATAGATTCAATCACAGCATCTTCGGATAGCCTTTCACTTTGATTGCACAAAACAAAACTTGTACACAGGCGGACTTAATGCCATGGGCATTCTCTTCCAGTCGACCATAGGGTGATGCAGAGATAATGCATGGTAGGTGCATTAACAAAATAACAAACAATAACAACAAAACAAAAAAAAAGAACAAACTCAAAACAAAAATCATTCTTAAAATAACATCTCAGTATTATAGAATACACATAATGTTAAATATAGGTACTTATATAGATTACATATGACTTTGTATGCATAAATAAACATACTATAATTTAATATACCTATGTATAAAATAGTAAGATACATACATACACATAATTATATACAATATAATATACATGTAAAGTACAAGAGGAGATGGCGCGACATCGTGAGACGCATTAAGTCTGTCCCTTCCAACACTACATGACGATCACGACCACTTTGTTAAGAGTGACACGTCTGAGAAGAAGAAAAAAAGTAATAATATATAAATACACATGAAAATACACAATTTAGTATTTTTCGAATGGGTTGGCGACATAAACAGTCACTTGTGTGCTATTTAAATATTTTGTTGTTTTTTTTCTCCTTACAGTTCGTATGTATAGGCGGCACAAAGCATAGAATGAGAGAATTCGCGGAATTTGTTTCATTTAATGTTTTCCATCGAAAAAACGTTAAATTGGTTAACCTTACGAAGCATTCGCAACGTTACGCGACTTACAAAGTTGGACCAGTCCTAAGTGTCAGTGTAAGTATAAAAAAGAGTGCGTTTCAGAACGCCCAACAGAAGTGATAGCTTAAAATAGTCTAAGTTGAGCTATTTAATATTGAAATTGTTTAAATTGAGAAAAGCTTAGGTTAATACTTAAATTTTATGAATATTCTTTTATTTATATGATAATGTAAGGAAAATTGTAATATAACATATATCTATACATATAAAAATGAATTGCTGTCCGTTAGTCTAGCTAAAACTCGAGAACGGCGACCGATTTGGTTAATTTTGGTCTTGAATTATTTGTGGAAGTTCAGAGAAGATTTAAACGATAGATAAAGATGAAAATGCTCGGAATTGAATAAAAATAACAATTTTGTTTTCCCTTTGATGTGTCCCCGGTCGGACGGATTCCTTTTGTTTGTTTTAAGTTTATTTTATACAAAAGTTTAGGTCTTTTATTTAACGATTGAGGCACTACGAAGTCTGCCGGGTCAGCTAGTTATGAATAAAGGAGTTGATAATTCGTTTTAAACAATTATCTGTCTCTATCTCTAACGTATCTGTACTGAATAACGCCCAAGGAAATTCGATTTTGAGTATTATTCTTATTTTCAGCACGGGATCGGTATACCGTCTATGACAACGGTCCTACAAGAGATCATTAAGCTGCTGCATTACGCCAAGGCTGTCGACCCTATAGTGTTCAGAATTGGCACGTCGGGGGGGCTCGGTATACCACCAGGTTCCGTCGTCGTATCGAACTGGGGCCTCAACGGATATTTGGAGAAGAGTTACGATATTGTGAGGATAAACTTTTTGTTGTCATAGAAGAAAGGCCGTCGTCGTGGCCTAAAGGATAAGACGTACGGTACATTCGTGTCGAGCGATGCACCGGTGTTCGAGTCCTGCAGGCGGGTACCAATTTTTCTAATGAAATACGTACTTAACAAATATTCACGATTGACTCTCACGGTGAAGATAACATCGTGTAATAAAAATCAAACCCGCAAATTTTAATTTGCGTAATTACTGGTGGTAGGACCTCTAGTGAGTCCGCGCGTATAGGTACCACCACCCCGCCTATTTCTGCCGTGAAGCAGTAATGCGTTTCGGTTTGAAGGGTGGGGCAGCCGTTGTAACTATACTTGAGACCTTAGAACTTATATCTCAATGTGGGTGGCGCATTTACGTCGTAGATGTCCATGGGCTCCCATATAAGCAATAAAAAAAAAAAAAAAGTTTATGTCGCGTCACGGTGCAAGTGGTAGCAGTTTCTGATGGACATGAACAATATCAGAAAAAAAAATACAATATATTATGTTCACTAATGAATCACAGACAATTACAATGATTGAACATTCAAGACAACATCTTTATCGTTTCAATTATAATTGTAATTAAGTTGAAATTCGAAACAAGAGTTCAATAAAAATATAACAATTTTCTAAGTGTTACATTATAAGGTAACTGTATTTATTTATGAATTGTAACAAAATGCGAAATCTTTATTTTAATTTAGCAGTACTCTTTGTATTTCCTTGAGACATTTCGTTTATCTTTCCAGCCGGTTATGGGTCGAACATTAAAGCTACCCGCTATTTTAGATAAAAGATTGAGTCAGGAAATATATTCTATGGCATCTGAGGAGGATGATTTTCAAACATATCTCGGAGGCACGATGGGCGCCGATGATTTTTACAGAGGTAAGCTTTTGTTGGTAGTAAATTTATTATTAACAAGCGGACCGCTCAGGTTTCGCTCGGGTCTTTGAAAAAAATTTCAACGATATTTGACGTTATTTTGTTTTTTTTAAATAAAAGAACACTTATTGCGGCGTAACTATAATAGTTAGTTTTTGTATATAATAATGTGTTCTACAAAGTCGTGGTACATTATTTTATTCTATCATCAATAGTTTTCGTAGGGCACGCGATGTAAAGAATATTTTAGGTATTTTTTTTTACACCTTGCGTTACATTATTGGAGTTTTAGTAAGAATCTCTAATTAAAAAAATATATTACCTAGTCTTGCCATAAATACTGAGACAAAGGAAAAAATATATATTGCAAATAACATTTATTACTTTTACAGTGTGTTAGTTTAATACATAAATATAAAACAATTTAAAGTATAAAAAGCTTATTCGAAGTGGTCTCCATTGGCTGCAATACTGTATTTTTCGCTGCCAATCGTACGGATTGTTTTAGGGACTCCAAATTATCATGGCGTTTAGAGCAAGCCGTACTCTCTAAAACTGACCATAAATCATAATCCAGCGGATTAAGATCGGGACTAGACGACGGCCAGTCTTCAGCTCTGATGAAGTCCGAAACGTTCGTTTCCAATCAAGACTGCGTAGACCGAGCTTTATGACCTGGCGCCGAGTCTTGCTGGAAGGACCATTCTTGATTATTGAACATGGTGTTGTTAAGGGGCTTTCCTCCTTCTCAAGAATGGTGACGATGTTTTGATACCTTTTTCACAAAAGTATGGCTCAGTCACTCCTTCATAGCTAATACCCCACCAAACCATCACTGAAGTCGGATAGTGCCCACGTTGCACTCTGTCGACTTATTGGGAAGCTTCCTTAGAGCTTTGAGCATAAGTACGATCATGTTGTTTGTTAAAATGTTGCTCAATTGTAAAAAATTCTCATCCATAAACAAAATTTTTCTATGACCTCCCTTTGCGTACCGCTTCAGTAGTTGTTTCGATTTTACCACCCTATTCTCTTTGAAATTATCAGTTAAGAAATGACCAGTACGTCTCTTATAGGCTGCAAGTCCTAAGTCATCTTTTAAAATACGGGACATGGTTCTAGGTGCTATCTTCATCTCCCGAGATAAAATATTTTGCTTTCGGACAGGATTTCTTCGAATTCTTTCCCTTACTGCTTTGACCACCTTTTTCGTGCGAACACTACGTGGATGGCCAGATCTTTTTCTGTCACAAACAGAGGATGTCTCATTGCACCTATTAATAGCCCGGTACACAAACATTTTACTAATACCAAGCGTATGGAGAGTTTAAAAAAATTGCATTTAGCTCCATACCTACTTTGTGTAATGCAATCACAGCGATTCGGTTCTCTTTATCACCCCACTCCATTTTAATATCGCAAAATATTGTACAATGTATTGTCGCCAAAATGAGAAAACTCAATGAGCAATCATATAAAAATGACAGATTCCAAATTCAAATGTAATATTTTGTTTATTTTTAATTGTAACAGTATTTATGGCCAGACTAAGTATAGCCTATGTTACTTGGAAATAGTGTAGCTTCCAAATAGTAAAAGAATTTTTCAAATCGGTTCAGTAGTTTCGGAACCTATTGAATACAAACAAATAAATCTTTCCTCTTTATAATATTAGTATAGATAAGATTTTGATTAAAATTGACAGAACTCGATATGGTTTTATTTTACTACACCAAATACAAAGATGTAGATGAACGAATGATTGAATGAATGGAATTAAATTACGTGTAGATACAAATGTTTCTTTAGAAAGAATAATCCTTTTTTATTTTATAGAAATCTTAATCTCCGATACAAAAATGTACATGTTCTTCTACGAAATCCAATATTTCAAAGATTTACAAAAGGCGGGAGTAGTTTAAAAATATATATCAAATGAAGAACATTGCGGTTTATTTTGTTAGCCTTGAAAGCGTAGGCGTGGAAGAGAGACAACAAGTAGTTAGCAAGTTGCTATCTTTGTCCATGCACAAGAACAACTTAAGGTACACAGCCAGATCCTTATCTAAGACAGGGAGAGAGACAGAAGTTCATTCCAGAACTGAATGCTCGTAATATCTAGTAATAAATAACACGCACGCATTATTAATAAAATACGCGAAATTGAACCGTTAAAACGCTTTTAATTATTATTTCATAGATATTTTTGTTTCATTTACCCACAGGTCAAGCCCGTTTGGATGGACCTTTCTGTGATCACACAGAAGAGGACAAGCTGGAATTCCTTGAGAAATTATCAGAAATGGGTGTGAGGAATATAGAGATGGAGGCGCCCGCTTTTGCGGCGTTAACAAAAGAAGCCGGTATACGAGGGGCGATCGTTTGTGTTACACTAATAAACAGACTTGAAGGAGATCAGGTTCGGTCCTTTAATAATAGATGGCGCTGTACTCAATTTAAGAAATTGATCATTAAGTAATCAACTTCGCCTAATTCATTTTTTTTATGTATACATACTGAGTATTTAAACAATTGTTTTAATAATGTAGTATAGGAAATTGGAAAGATATCTTTCCCATCTTTCAAGTGCAACAAAAAAAATCTTTTTGTGAAAAGACATGGCAATTCGTCATAAAATTACTTTAAGTATATGTGGAAAATTAAATTACTAACCAGCAGCAGTAGGTATCTACAAATATGTTTTATATCTTTCTGAACGTTTTGACATTTTTATTTTTTATTTTGAACAATTTAACATACTTAAATTTAATTTTTTTTTTAGTTTCCTTAAAAAATAAATACAGATTTTTGGTTTATTTTAAACTTAAGTTTATGTCTTCTGTGACTATGAAAACTGGGGGTAAATTATTGCGAGCTTGCACACGCATAGCACGATTTTAATCGTTTCTGTCGAGGCAGAACTGGTGCTTTACTGCTAGTAGGACCTCTTGTGAGTCCGCAAGGGTAGGTACCACCACCCTGCCTATATCTGCCGTGAAGCAGTAATGCGTTTCGGTTTCAAGGGTGGGGTAGCCGTAGCCATACTGAGACCTTAGAACTTATATCTCAAGGCCGGTAGCGCATTTACATTGTAGATGTCTATGGGCTCCAGTAACCACTTAACACCAGGTGGGCTGTGAGCTCGTCCACCCATCTAAGTAATAAAAAAAATCTGTTGTACGTTCTGGATTAAAGGAAGCGACAGTCGTTCCATTCTTGACATGATGTCAAGTGGAACTGTATTGTATGTTACTCATGGTGGGTGCGTCATTCACGTCGTGTCTATGAGCTTTAGGAGCCAATGGACACATGGTGGGCTGTGAGTGCTGCCTATTCTAGACGAGTTGTCCCACGCTTTTTTTACAATAAAATCTTTTTTTCGTACACTACTTTTAATTCAAATTGATTAAATTTATTTTCTATTTTTTACTTGGTTTGTCTATAAAAGCGTATTTTGTTAGTTTTTTTAAACTATTATTTATTTTTATAATACAGTTAAGTGTTTCGTATTTCCAGGTAAGCACTGAGAAGGGTACTTTGTTGCAGTGGCAGAAGAGACCAATGGCTATCGTGGCCAAATTTATATCTAAATATTTAGATAGTATGAACGGTTGGAAATAGCTTTGAGTGTTTGAATAAAAACGACTTAAATTGTATCATTAGCGATAACTGTTTTGTTACAAATGAATACAATTATGTATTTTTTTATTTATTGTATTTAGAGAGAGAGAGAGAGAGAGAGAGAGAGAGAGAGAGAGAATACACTTTATTGCACACCAACACAATTTACATTCAAAAATACAGTCAAAAAGCACATATGTACAATAGGCGGTCTTATCGCTAAAAGCGATCTCTTCCAGACAGCCGTTTAATTTACGGAAATTCTGTAAAATATAAAAATATAGCAGGTATGTTGCGATGTACCATAGACAATACGTTATTATAGAAAATATATACATATAATAAACAGAATATTATATACCAATATACATAATTACATACAATACATACTAATATAGTTACACACACATAATAAATCAACAGTATGGAAATGATAATGATGCAAACAAACAGCACTAAGCAGATATGTATGTATTTACATATTTGAAGGGTTTTTTTTTTGGTGGAACATTCACAACACAAAATTGAATTCAATTATAATGATCGAATGTTAAAAGTATTTTTATTTGGTGTTTTTTTTCTTACCTAGCCTAACCTTAACTAGTAGGTGAGCTCATGGGGCTCAAATCTGACGACGTTGCTAACACGAACCCTAGCAAGAGTCGTGCTTCGCAGAATCTACCACCGGATCGGAAACGCGACCCACTGAGAAGATCCGGCGAGAAACTCAGTGGACTGTATCTGAGGGTTAATTTACTCGTCGAGCCCTTCGTCGCAAGCGACGGGTTCGACGAGAACGGTGACCGGTGCTTGAGGTACCTAAAAGCACCGTTAGTGGATCGGGAGGATCCGAAATGACGTGTTTTGGGCGACGTCGACTGCTTTTCATTCTGTCCGCAGGATCGGGAATGCGGTTTTTACTTCACGCAGCATCTGATAAAAATGATTTATTACGAATAAATTAATTTATTGGATGGAGAGTCAGTCACACTGCTATTCTGAGAAAATGTCATTTTATTTGTGTAAAAAATAAGAACATAAGCTAATTGGATAAATGGGGCTTTGTAATTACAATTAAAACATCTAAGATAATTTTTTATAAACCGTGAAAGATGGTCAAGTTGACTTTTAAATAGTTCAAATTTTATTCTTTATTTTTTTTATTTTTTGTTGCCCGTGTAGGCAGACGAGCATACGGCACGACCTGATGGTGAGTGGTCACCGTCGCCCATGGACTTCAGCAATGCCAGGGGCAGAGCAAGCCGGTGCCTACCGTTAAGTACTTTTGTCTAATTAGCCGAGATTTGGATTTGGATTTGGACTCTTTGGATTTAAAGGAAGGAAAAATATAAGACAGCTAACATGTCAATGGAATGTGTCGGCTTCTGTAGCACACGATGCGCAAATCCAATTTTTTCCCTCCAAACGGTTCGTAGCTGTTCGCTACGTCAGTACGTAGTGAAGCCTCGTAGCAGCCGGGTCTACGGCTGGCGCTACAAAATTCTTTTGTCATTAAAACATTGAAATTCTCTATGAAAAATCCAGGTTTTGTATTATAAATCTATTAGATAATTTTAATGAGAATACAAACGTTAATTTTAAAGGATAATTAAAAGTGCTGGGGCAGTGTTAATTGATTTGTAGTTTTAATCGTTTGCGGGAGGTGAAGATTTATTTTTCGTCAAATATCGTGGGAAAATATTATGTGCAGTGAATTTTTCAAATGTTTCACGTAAATTTATGATATGAATCGTAAGTATATATATTTTTTTTGGTTTATTTCTGGAACAGAATGTAAATAGGTCGAATGTAATCGAAGGCTCACTGGGCTAACATATCTGGGTTAAACGAAATTATTTAATTTTGTATTTGCATTTTGACTTTGCAAACGTTTTCATCCTCTACCTACACGCAAAAAATCCAACATCTACATAATTTGTATTCAGCCATGATTGTTTCGTCATGTAACAATTGCAGTTGAGACACCGACCTCATGCCTCAAAGTGGCCGACAACGCTGATATCAGATAGTCTATCATATCATCATGCTGAAAAGCTGGTTGCATAGTCACATAATTGTCACCAAAATTTTTAATGATCGCAAATGAAAACATTATTTCTTCCCGATGCTGAACTCATAGCCATCAGCACCCTGACGGTTTCGGTGAGACAATAGAAGGCAGCATTGATGTTACCGTGTATATGGGTCCTAACTCTTACTGATGTTAGGTCGTCGTGTGAGTCCGCATATTTAGGCACCACTAGCCTGTGTTCGAAAAAAAAAAGTTTAATTGCAAAGCAACAACTGTCATACGTATTTTTATAAGTTTTTCTTTGTTTTATCTATGGTTGTCAATAAACTGACAGCTACGAGATGTGCATCCTAATTTTTTTTTAATTGTATAGTCTTCCTCAAAACCCAAAATATAAGCAAGAAACTGTCAGCTATAGCCTGCTTATTTCTACCGTGAAGCCGTATTATGTTCCAGCTTGGAGTGAGGCAGCCGTTGTACTATAAAACCGAGACTTAAAACTCATAAAAAAGTCTATTGGCTCCGATAACCGCTTAATATTACTGTTACTGGTGGTCTATTACTGGTGGTCTATTACTGGTGGTAGAACGTCTTGTGAGTCCGCATGGGTAGGTACCACCACCCTACATGTTTCTGCCGTGAAGAAGTAATGCGTTTCGGTTTGAAGGGTAGGACAGCAGGTATTGCTACAAGTGAGACCTTAGAAATCATGTCTCAAGGTGGGTGGTAGCATTTATGTTGTAGATGTCTATTGTCTCCGGTAACCACTCAACACCAGGTGAGCCGTAGAGCTCGTCCAGCCACCTAAGCAATAAAAAAAATACTAGGTGTGTTCCTCCATATATTAAAGCAAAAAAAACACTTTTAACCAACTTCAATACTGGTCCTAACAGGGTAGGTAGGTTATTATTTAAAGGTCACTGTAGAATGTCGTAAAATACACTCTCCAACTAGCTACGTCAAAAGCAGCTTGGTAAATCTCTGCAGTCGCGTAAGGGGGATTAAGTGATCCCTTTACAGCGTCGCTGTTCCGAAGTTTTCACTTAGTGAAACATCTGATACTTAGAATAGCAATTTTTTTTTTTTGGCACAGGCCGGTACGGCAGCTCTTCTCTATTAGATTAAAATATGTTTGTTTTTATAACAGTATCTAAAGCAATTGAGATATTTATCTAAACTAGACGACGAAATGTTATGCAAGATATTAGCATCTATACTAAGATGTATATATTATCTACATTCATTTACATATCCAGTGGTTTTTACGGATGTTCCGTTACAACTACTGAACCGTGCATCCGATTGACTTGAAACTTGGTGTATCCATGTAGAAAATACATGTACTTCATGGATAGGCTTAATATGTTATGAGTGTTGGACTCCCTAATAATAATGACAATAAATAATAATGTTAATTTTACATGACCAGCGAAGCGGGCGAGTACGGCTAGTACGCCTATAAATTTATATTCTGTAATTTAACATACATAGTGTGTCCATGGCGTATTGTAATTATAGTGGTCCCTCAGTCCAAATTCGACTATAATTCACGATCACAGATTTCGCCAAGACTATAGAAAAATAATATTAAAAACAAACAATATTAATCTGTTCTCAATTTGACCACAGACTAACAATAAAGCAAAAGAGTTTAAATACGTGTGTGTGTGTCAAATACATGGTAGTGTGTGTAATGTTTCCTTTATTGATTTAATGTGTTATTTATGCATAATTTCAAGAAGATTAACATTCTGCACTCCTACTCTATATTCTCTATAAGTGTGGCTTCACATATTAATTTATAACTAGAGGTCCCGCAGTAGTCGAAATTCGACTATAATTAATTGGAATTGTAAGTTTGTACACTATTATGATTGTATTTTATACTTCTATAATCACAAATTTCGCCAAGGCCTTACTATAAAAAAATATTAATAAATACAAACAATATTTAATCTATTCTCAATTTGACCACAGACGGAAAGAACAAAAGTTTGACAATAAATAGTATGCATGCGTGTGTGCGTCAAATACGTGGTATGTAGTGTGTGTAATGTTTTCTTTATTGATTTAATGTATCCGTTATGCATTATTTTTAAAAAATAGTAGCATTGTGCACTTCTTCTCTATATTCTCTATAAGTGTAGAAAATTTCGTATTCCTCCGTCTGCGCAATTTTCGTAAAAAGGGCTACAAAGTTTTTGCTTCACATATTAATATATGATTATGTATTCTGTGAAGACTCATTCTAATTATTCTAGCGGATAATAAAGAAAGAAAGCTACGCATAGCAATGTAGGTAATTGCGTGCTGACTGGCTTGTTAAAATAGCTTCGTTTTACGACTACGGATCTTACGTGTAAAAACGTAAGGTGTAATTTGGTGTGCGCGTCTATGTTGTTTAATGAAGAAAAAGTTATGTAAGCGAATTATTCTGTGTTTATGCTAGGCTTTGTAAGCTTATAGTTGGATTAACGTGACTAAATATTTTGAATGACTATTGAGAAACATCATTTTGGAGAAGATTTACTGCAATTTATTTATTTATTTAATTAATTTACTTCAGATTTTACATCCATATTACACGTCTTAATTACATTGCATTAACATTTCATTTATACTAAAATTAAATAAAAATAATAACTCATTTCGGACTAAAACAAAAACAATAATAATAATAATAAAAACAAAAAAACAAATAATAATAATAATAATAAAACAAAAACTCTAAATTAACATGAAAACTACCTTAACCTAAAGGCTGGTTTGGATCCAGAGTGCTCAAAATGCACACGTGTCCAGTGTTGCATTATTGGGCAGTCCAGATCCATTCGTGAGGCGAACAGCCGTAGGTAGCGGTTGCGACTGACCCGCACACGGCGAATTAGGGAAGCAATTCGCTTACGAATTGACACACAACACTTACTTTAATAACGAATCTGATATATATGAATTCGTCATAAGACTTTTTTTTTTAAATTGCCTTTGTAGGCAGACAAGTATACGGGCTACCTGATGGTGATGGGTTCCGTCGCCTATGGACGTCAGCAATGCAACGGACAAAGGCAAGCTGTTGCTTAGCATTAAGTACTCTCCGCAAGCCTTGTTTGAAGAAGGATACCTATGTCATAGCGCTTGGGAAACACCGTGGAGCCCGGTCACCGTCCTCGTCGAACCCGTTGCTTGCGACGAAGAGCGAGTGAATTAACCCATAGATGCAGCCCATTGAGTTTCTCGCCGGATCTTCTCAGTGGGTCGTGTTTCCGATCCGGTGGTAGATTCTGCGAAGCACTGCTCTTGCTAGGGCTAGCGTAAGCAACACTTCCGGTTCGAGCCCCGTGAGCTCACCTACATGTTAGGGTGAAGCTGAAATAGCCTCTCAAGGCTCAAGGCAAGCATAGGTAGGAAAAAAAACCCGTGGAGGGGAGCTCATTCGGAAGCCGGATGATACGTGGTACTAGTGTAAGAAGCGGAATGTTAGGCTCCTAAGATCCAGTAGCTTTTGTAGGCAGCGGTTTGGCTCTGCCCCTGGCATTGCTGAAGTGCATGGATGACGGTAACCACTCACCATCAGGTGGGCCGTATGCTCGTCTGTCTACAAAGGCAATAAAAAAAAACCTCGCTCACTGATAAAGGGAAAGATTCAGAAAGACGATGATACGTCGGAAAAGATTGAATGGTATTGAGAATATTAAAATATCTTGCGGTCAGTCGATCGTTTGATAATTGACCAATTTTTTTTCTTATTCACTTAAGCAGTAATACGAAATTTATTTTAGGATTTCATTGGCTTTCAACACAGGACAAGTTGCGTGGTGCTTAGTGACTTTTGTACCACAATGTCTGGTTTGAACTGGTCGATCGGAAACAGTATTTTTAGTTAAAATATTCATGTTTTTTGTTTCGTGCGTGTTTCTGGTTTCGTCAAGTTAATGAACTTTTAATATAGTTTAAAGTAGTCGTAAATGTAGCCTTATCACGTTGAAGGGCTATGTGAAGCAAGGACGCACGTAATTGTAGCTAAACTGCGGTGAGAGAGCCTTGAAATTGAAGGTTGTTTTATTTAAAATGCTATTTACATTTGTAGTTGAGAGAGAGAGAGAGAGAGAAAGCGAAAAAGAAAGAAAAAGAGAATAAAGAATATAGATTATGGCACACCAAAAGACAACTAACATTAAAAAACAGTGAACAGGAGAAAGATAGTTGTAGAATAAGATAAAAGCGTTGTTACTAAAAGCGTTTTCTTCCAGTCTACAAATTTATCAACAATTCTGAAAAAGATACAGCAGGTACACATGTTGCTTTGTACTATTATTAACATGTGTGGTCTATCAAGACATACCAAACCATTATTGAAGCTAAACATTATTGAAGAAAATATGTACATACCTATAAATATTAGACCAGATCTCAAAAAGCATTCACCACGAAAACCATTTAAATAGTTTTATCTCACTTAAATTTTCAGTTATTTGTAATTAATTGTTCGGAAGTCAATTTATGAGTAGATTTCGGCTTTGTATATACGATTTTCTATGCAGTATCTTTTACGTTCGATAACGTAAAGGGAATTCGCGTGGATTGTCAGTATTGCTTAATTAAAACGTGGGTCATCGGTCAACAGCTCGGCGTGAACTCGACCAAACGAAATTACGACAACAAAGCGACCTTGTTCGTGGAAACAGTGCGAGGATTGTCACAAAATATAGAAGTTTGATTGGTTGATTTGTTCGATTTTGTGTTTAATTAAAATCTATATATATATATATACTTTGTCTACGTGAGACACTGTCACTTTATTGCTTCTATAATAAAACCAATTGAATTCTCGCTACTTGCTTTAATTACAATTTACAATGCTTTGGTTCTGATTGCACGTTGATGAATGTAATGAATGTGACCTTTCTCGAAACGGAAGGATCTTGTGCCAATAATGATTATTGTGAGGTGTCTTAAGAATGTTGTTGAATGCTGTCAGCGCGCGGTGCCGGTAGTAGTAAATGTTCTGGTATGACGTTTTCGCTAGCTTGCTGTGCTAAACGAGTCAGGCGCCGCGACTTTCCGCGATATTCCTTACAACTATAGAACAAAACAACACGATAACGAAAACTAATCTAATTTATAATGTGCGGAAATCATTTCGCTCAGTTATTTTTTATTGGCCTTGTAGCCAGACGAACGCACGGCCCACCTGATGGTGAGTGGTTACCGTCGCCCATGGACTTCAGCAATGCCAGGGGCAGAGCCAAGCCGCTGCCTACCGCTTAATACTCTCTACAAGCCTCGTTTGAAGAAGGACATCTCATAGCGCTCGGGAAACACCGTGGAGGGGAGCTCATTCCATAGCCGGATGGTATGTGACAAAAAAAGACTTCTGGAAACGCACTGTGGATGACCGCAGTTGCTCCAGGTAGTATGGATGAACTCTAATCCGGTAGCGGGCGGTGCGATGGTAAAAACGAGATGACGGTATCATCTCGAACAATTCCTCAGAGCAGTATAAACGTTAAACAATTACACATCTTAATCTATTATTATACTTTGATGTTTGTGATTTCTATGGGCTCCGGTAATCACTTAATCCAGTAGGCCATGATCTCAATGATACTACTAGCCCAATAAAACTTGTGTTTCTCATCAAAGCGGAATACAGAGATGTCGCTACATAATGAAGCGTGCTGGAGTTACTCAACCGCTTGAGCTCACAAAACCAGGTGGTATGGTATCTTGTGAGCCTGCACGGCTGGGTACCATCACCCTGCCTATTTCTGTCGCGCAACAAGCAATCATTCCGGTTCGAAGGATACGGCATCCGTCGTACCTACTATGGAACTGAGATTGATGTCTGAAATTGTGTTACATAATTTACGTTGTTAAGTATCTATGGGCTTCGTTAAGTATTTAGCACCAGATCCGCCGTGGGATCGTTCATCGATCTAAGAAACAAATATATGTTAGAAGCGCGATATAACACTGTTACGCGCTGGGTTCCGGATAAATAAATGTTCCACCAAAGTACAACTTAAAACTGTATTTATCACCTAGGGCACTCACAGAACACTTTAAAATTCTTAATTCACTTCTTCCGCTTCACTTCGGGTGATCCGTTCGCTGTTTCGCTTAGCTCGAGTAGCTCCGATTACTGACTGACCGCATTTCATCTCTGCAACGCTTTTATAGTCGATACGACATCCCAAAAAATTATCGAGAATATTCTACAAAAGTCGAGTATTGTGTGTTTCTGCTCTCTGACAATAGATGGCGTCGTACTTCTCGAGCGTTCTAGATGCTACTAGATCTTTCGATATTCGTTCGGCTATTCGGCGATAGATAGCGTTACTCTTACAGGCGTAATAAAACTTAGAGAATTCTACCACCCGTTCTACAGTGAATCACCTACTCACCTTTTACGACAGCCATGGGAATAGAAGGCGTGGTGAATTACGGGCTATTAAATGAGTTGTAATTAGCACGTACGCTCACGTTCTAGTTATTGTCTGCACTGGCATGAAATTGTATTTCAAGATACTTTAATATTTACGTTTATGATACGTTGTTTGAGGTACTATTACTCAGGCCGATGATTAGGTGCGTTTCGTTAAGAGCCCCCGTGCCTATTACGTATACAGTATAAAATATAATATAATTAAAACAACTTTTATGGTCTAATCTCTCGTCTATGATGTTTATGCTTCCTACCGTCATTTTTTTGTTTATATTTTATTAGCTTTACTACTATTTTTTTCATTGACATAATATATGTTGCACACGCCTTAAATCAGAAAAAAAACAAAGTTTAATTTTTTTTTAACTATGTCGGGTGCTGGTTTTTTTATACAAGTTTTAAAGAGTTGACAGTTGGTGCCAATGTTCGGAGCGCCTTTGGAAGTTTGCAGACCTCATTTCTTATGAATAGTGGAAATAAGTAAAGTTTAACAAAACCGAGATACTTAAAACATCTGTGCGTGTTCGAACATGTAAAAAAAAATTGTGATTAGTTATCTGGTTATAAATAGGTTAAATTTCGGAATGCTCATTGTCAAAAGTTCATTGAACCTCAGTTGTTCAACAGTAAAATGGATTTCCATTACTTTGAACTACGAATAGAGCGTAGCGCCGCGGCCGCGTGCCTAGTACGTAATAAATATTAATTGCAACCGCGCCGTTCGGAACGGCACCTTAATCGGTGATCGTGTGTTGGCAAAGTTTTTATAACTCCCTATATTATACAAGTTCTACAATATAAACGTGAGCTTTTATGAGTTTCATTTCAACTATCTGTTACCACGAACGGAATAACTTATCATTGGTATAATAAACTATAGAACGAGTTATTTAGTTTCGTTTAGTTTACAGCTTATGCTACATTATTATTGGAGTTTACTCCTTTAGAATCGATTTACATATATAGGCCCGGGGTATGAAAATTATGGGGACCAAAATCGTACTAGCATGTCACACGAAATGCGTTATGCGCATGTCACACGAAATGCGCGCCGGGCTGCTGCGCCGGCAGTCCGCCACAAAGCCTCGTACTGATCGCGCGTTTCTCTCATTTTGTATTTTCATATATTTGTTAGTCGTTTGTTTTGTGTCTCGTTAATTTGTTAATAATCTGTAGTGTATCGTGTTGTCGTAATATAGAACTATTTCTCGTATTGTTTCGTTTAATTTTTTATATCCAGTAAACTCCAGTCGTGCGTCGGAGCGGACACACACACTTTTTTTTTTTGTTTTATCATTTAATTAATTGCTTTGATGATGTTATTTTTGCAGCTACGTATAAATTAAAATAATTTTTTTTGTTTATTATTATAATCCATTAATTGGTTTGAAGATGCAACTTTTGGCGGTACTTAACCTAAAAATTTATTCTATTTTGTTCAAAATTTGTCGTCTAATTTAAACGAAGAGAAGGAGGAGTAATCACAATTACTGTTATCGCAAACTTTGATAATTGCTTTTGGACCCAAATAGCAAATTAGGATACATTAGCTGGAAGTAGTTATTTCACATCGACCTTTTGAAAGAAATAATCGGCTAATTTCGGCTTCATACAGTGCTATCTCTGTCGTTTACATACATTAGATAATGCATAAAAATCCTAAATAAACAAGTCTAAGTTGAAAATTCGTTTGTCTAAATTAAAATATATACAGGTTTTGAGAAGCCATATTTACTAATTGGTAGCGGAAGGTTTCTTGATTATGTTTTGGGTTTGTGAGGAGGAAGATTTTATAATTAAAAAAATAGGATGCACATCTCGTAACTGACAGTTTATTGACCATAGATAAAACAAAATAAAAAATTATAAAAATATATTATTATCGACCAGAAGTGAGGTAGTTAACAAAAAGAAATAAATAACACAGAACTGGCCTAATTATATTTCACTGAATTAACAAAACGTCTAACAAAATGATTTCAATTTACTATTAACGAAAACTGTTAAAATTACACAAGTCCCAAACATGTTTCAACAAGAACCGCACACACGAACGCCACGCACAAAAAAGAGACAAAGGCGCAGCAAGGGATCGCTTTTATAGTTTTAGCGCTGGCTCTCGGTCGGGGGTTGCCAGGAGTCGGTAACAATATAATATGACAATTGTTGCTTTGCAATTAAAGTTTTTACTGGCGTTCCGGACATAATTTACTATTATTATTTTTATTATTTTTTTGCTTAGATGGGTTCACACGAGCTCACAGCCCGCCTGGTATTAAGTGGTCACTGGAACCTATAGACATCTACAACGTAAATGCGCCACCCACCTTGAGATATAAGTTCTAAGGTTTCAGTATAGTTACAACGGCTATCCCACCCTTCAAACTGAAACGCATTGCTGCTTCACGGCAGAAATAAGCGGGCTGATGGTACCTACCCGTGCGGATACACAAGAGGTCCTACAATCAGTATTATAAATACGAATGTAGCTCTGTCTGCTACTGAACCTATTTTGACGAGATTCGGTATGAAAATATTTTGATACATAGGATGTAGGGTACATTTCCACGTCCCACAGCTGAGTTAGGGTCTCCTACGCGATAAATATTTTAGTCCACGGAGCGATGCGGAGGCTTAAAGTATACCTATATTCACCTGTTTGTTCAAACGAAGACTTTATCAAAGGGCTTTAAGCTGCGTGAATAACGCAAGACCTGGTAAAGCTTGTGTAACGTAAGCTTTCGCTTTCTCGCTTGAATGGCTCGACATAATATGCTTTTTCTTTTACAAAACCCTCAAGTGGCTGTTAGAATTTTTTTTACTGATTTTAGGCTATGAATCGTTTTTAACCATACAAAACCGTTTTTAAGCTCGTTTGAGGAATGCTCGTTATCGTGTCGCCATATTGTTTTTTTTTTTATTGCTAGATAGTTGGACGAGCTCACAGCCCACCTGGTGTTAAGTGGTTACTGGAGCCCATAGACCAAATGCGCCACCCACCTTGAGATTAAAGTTCTAAGGTCTCAAGTATAGTTACAACGGCTGCCCCACCCTTCAAACCGAAACGCATTACTGCTTCACGGCAGAAATATTGTTGTGACAGTTACGTTGATTCGATGTGACAATGAGAAGTCATGGTACCAGCCTTATGGATTGTTTAGAAGTGGGCGTTCACTAATCAAACTCGGGGCGCTGTTGATCAAATTAATATAATTATTTTGATATTGATTTCCACAATTATGAGCATTTTATTTATTTGTGTTTAATTAAATATAAATGCAAAATTATAAGACTCATACTATTTTACCCAATCCTTCAGCCCTGAACTCATGATCGTTTCACGGCCCAATTTTTTTTATTGCCCTTATTGGCGGACAAGGATATGTTCCACCTGATGGTAAGCGGTTACCGTCGCCCGTGGACTTCAGCAATGCTAGGGGCAGAGCCAAGGCGCTGCCTACCGCAAAAGCCGCTGCCTACCGCAAAGCAACGGTATCATCCCATCTATAAGGTCGCTTGTTCACGGGCAAGTTAAATTTTTTATTTGCAATATTCAAAAACTACTCAGCTAAATGTAATCTGAATTCGCGTTGTAATGTTAGAAGATTACGCAATGCGGTAGCTTCGACTATCGAAAATCCCGTGTTATTTTGTTTTTTATATGTAAATATCTTAAGCTGCTTTCGGACTACGCTATACTATAGTTCCATATAGTATAGCAGCGTATACTTAGCTAATAATATATAGTACAGTACGGTGTGAACGTGTCCATAACAATGTATGGTGCGCGATATTGTTTGCTATGAGCTATATACTATATGCTATTATATTATAGCGTAGTCGGAAAGCAGCTTTAGAATTTACAAATTTCACGTATGTATGTGTGTGATAATAAAATACTTAGGACTACTGGTGGCCCGGAGGCCTTTCCAGTTTCACCAGGACAGGTGGGCGAGCAAAGGCTCAGCCAGAAGGGGTGGGATTTGCTAACAGCTACTCGAGCGCCTCCGAAGGAGACCTAACAACTCAAGAGCAGCTGCTTCGCGAATGAATCTACTACCGGATCGGAATCGCGACCCGCTGAGAAGATCCGGCGAGAAACTCAGCGAGCTGATTCATGGGTTAGGTTGCACGGCGAACTCTTTGTAGAGTTCGACGAGTACGGTTACCAGGGTCTCTAAGCCTGCTCCTAGTGCTAGAGCTGAAGGCGTCTAATAATAAAATACTATGAAATCGAGAAAAGTACTATATGGACTTAGTATACGAAGAACAATGGAACGTATGCGTTAAACTTAGCGTTCTTATTGCTCAAGCAATTTAATGAAGAGATAAGGTAAAGGATAAGAGAAAAGGAAAACTATATCCGTGAATATCGGAAGCTGTTATTTTTAGAAACACTGGAGATTGTATATTTGCATATTTACTTATGTTATGCAATTAAATACGTGTAGTAATTCGATTAAAATTTGACAAAAACAACTGCAATTTAAGATTTTGAACAGAAATACTCCCGCCAAATGTAGACTTCCATTTTATGTTAGGGTGGAAATTGATAAAATTTTAATTGAGAACGTTTTCCAAATATTTTTATTTGTCCTTTATTATTTTTATTCCTAATATTATTATTTATTTATCGTTTGGAATCTCTGGATCTACGGAGGGACTTCGGTTCTCTCTGCGTTTTGTACCGTATGTTCCATGGGGAGTGCTCTGAGTAATTGTTTGAGATGGTTTCATCATATCGTTTTTACCATTCGCACCGCCCGCCACCGGAATAGATTTTATCCATACTACCTAGAACCACTGCGTTAATCCCCAGTGCGTTTCCATAGATCATTTTTGCCACGTACCGTCCGGCTTTGGACTGGGCTCTCCTCTACGGTGTTTCCCGAGCACTATGACACGTCCTTCTTCAAACGAAGCTGGTGGAGAGTACTTTACGGTAAGCAGCAGGCTGGCTCTCCTCCTGGCATTGCTGGCATCCACGGGTGACGGTAACCACTCACCATCCGGTGGACCGTATGCCCCTCTAGCAATAAAAGGGCAATAAAAACTTTTTTTTTTTCATATCTTTTTGTCTATTCAAATTTTTTACTCAAGCAATGCCTACTTTCTTGGATCTCGTGAAAGTATTTGTATTCAATCGAAACCCTTATCTTTCGTGCGTCAGTTTCCTTATTTCTATCTCTTGTATAAACTGTTGTATCGTAAACATGGCAACACAATGTAAGCTAACACCGACGCGTAAATCATTACCTATATACTCTGGCAACACTTGAACCAACTTCACACGGCGCGCGTTCATCTTACGTTTAGGGGGTGTGAAATCATTATCTATCAACGTTTATCACAAGGAACAATTGTTAGATGATAAATTAATGTTTACATTTAAGCAAGATTTAAAGTCTTCCATTATGAATGTTGCTTGTGAAAACACATCTTAAAAGTAGCATCTTAAGGTATGAGAATATTTGTCGATTATCATTTGAACGAAATAATAGCGAGTGGCAGACAGAGAGAGACCTAGAAATTATACTCGACAAAATATTTTATTCGAAATAAATATATTGCTAATAAATAGCAGAATTAGGGGGCTTATTAGATGTTCGTGAAATTAAAAAAAAACACTAGTAGGTATTCTGCAACATTGTAATCAGCACTAATATTATAAATCAAAAATTCAGTTTGTTTGTTTGTTAGTTCATTAAGTACTGAGTGATGATCATAAAACTTTACGTTACAAAAATAGATACAGAGTACCTTTAATAAAAATCACATATTTGAATCTACGTGAATGCAAGCGAAACAACGTGTAAAACTTAGTAAGATACATTTTGGCAGCCCTGTGTACTTGACCTAATATTTCATCACGAATGTTTATGGTTTATTTAAAAAATCTCGTCTGTCTGTCGCCGACTTGAGATAAGTGCAAGATATTTGGCACAGAATAAACAATTTTGGATAATGAAGATCATTGAACTTTTGATGGGTTCTTTGGTATTGATTGTAATGTCGTCTGAACCAAATAGCCAACTGAGTTTCTCGCCGGATCTTCTCAGTGGGTCGCGTTTCCGATCCGGTGGTAGATTCTGCGAAGCACTGCTCTTGCTAGGGCCAGTGTTAGCAACACTCCGGTTTGAGCCCCGTGAGCTCACCTACATGTCTCTGGGCTGATAAGAAGAAACTGTCGTGTCTTTTATCATTATTACCCTACACAATACACACGCTTTTTGATGTCGTCGTGGCCTAAAGGATAAGACGTCCGTTGCATTCGTTACTATATCTAGCGATGCAACGGTGTTCGAATCCCGCAAGTGGGGTACCAAATTTTGTAATGAAGTACGTACTTCAAAAAACGTACGTAAATCAAAAACCCGCAAAATTTTAATTTGCGTAATTACTGATGGTAGGACCGCTTGAGTCCGCAAGGGTAGATATCACCGCCTTGGGCTGTGAGCTCGTCCAACTAAGCAATAATAATAAAACGCGTACTATATATAAACACAGACTCAGTAGTGGTAGCCCCAATTGCTTTGACGTCTTTAGTTGACTTCCAAAGCATCTATGGGACTGCTTCTGAACGTGTGAAATACATTGTCCAAACACCCACCCAAAAAAAGCTCCACCTCATTTCATTTCTTATTCTCTTAACGTGAAATAATTTATTGTTGATGGCCTAATAGGATCTAGGCCTAATACGATAGGATATGGTGTATTCATAGTGATGCCAGTTGGTCATCACTACTGATGCCAGTTTGTCATCACTATCACTATCAGGATTCAATGTTGTAGCTGTTGAAATTATCATACATCTAGCATGCCTAGCATATAATATGTAGGACTAATATTCATTATGCAATTAAACTTGTATATCACTCGGGCTACTGCCACAAAGATGCATAAAAATTTGCATAAAAAAAACAACATTTATACTTCAATCTAACTTAGCGTTACATTCATCGTAGCTGAGTTAGATGACGTTAATTAAGTCACCGATGACCGGTTATGGACATTGACAATATCAGTAGCAACACAAACAGAGTGCTCTAAAATATAATCTTCAACGCCGACCAGATAAACGCAAACATTATTTACATTCTGACGTTACTGTCTTAATCACTGTATCGTGGCATTAAGAAAGGCTTACAGATGATCCCGGATTAAACATATCAACGCTTTAATGACTTGAACCCTGGAATTTACACGGCTCCAATTGAGTTTCGGAACGTTTTAGTTGTGTCGTTTTATTGAATCTATACATATAGGAAACACACATACACATATCGACTTTTATATGTGTATAGCTGACCCGGCAAACGTTGTTTTGCCATATATGCGCCATCTATTGATTACTTACTCAACCCAGTCGAAAGGTATCGATATCTGTTAGAATCATTTGGAGTTAACAGATAATTGTGACTGTCAAATAATAACAGACAAATAATTAGCAATAAATTAAAATTGCGACTATAATTTGAGATTTAAACTATCTTATCTCTCAAGTTGGATCGAACTGCACATGGTGTGCGAATTTTATTATAATCGGTTAAGTGGTTTAGGAGTCCATTGAGGACAAACATTGTGACACGTGTTTTATATATATTAAGATAGCCGTACTCACCCACTTCGCTGGGCATTTATAACTGACATTATTATTTATTGTCATTATTATTAGGGAGTCCAACACTCATATAAATATTAGCCTATCCATTAAGTACATGTATTTTCTACATGGATACCAAGTTTTAAGTCAATCGGATGCATGGTTCAGTAGTTATAACGGAACATCCGTAAAAACCACTGTAGATTTATATATTGGTATAGATGTGTGTTCCCTATAGACTTCGAAGCGGTATGACCGATTTTGAGAAGTTTTAAGGAACTTTTCAGATTGGCCCAGTCATCGTGTGAAGTTTGATAGCGATCGAATCAGAATCAAATCAAAGGTCGGCCATCGGGCAGGGTTTGATGGTGCATAAAAAAAAAAAAAACTAAAGTGACCGCATACCAAATGCACACGTTTTCCAAGTTCAATTCAAAACAAAACTATCGAAAGAGCGTTGACTGTTAATTGGTACTTTTCAAATATCACAAAACCAACGGTAGAAGCTAAAAATGATGCTATAAATGAAATGCTATATTATTTGTCAAGAGACTTGCCTTTATAGATAAAGGTCTGCTTTATAGATAAGTCTCTCAAGAGAGAGAGAGAGAGGGGGATTTTACATAGAAACACAATTAACTTTGCAAAATAATTAGCAGGCAGATTTAATTGTACAAAAGGCGATGTTGTCGCTAAAATCTGTACTCAGCCCTTGCTTTTATTCAGAGGATTTTTTAAAAAGATAGAGCAGGTGCGTTGTGATGTAACAGCATTAACAACATTCAGAGTGCACTCTGTCATAATAGATCAATGTTATTATGTGTGAGCCATTTGATGGCGGTTGACGTCTACGATAAACTAAAGGTAAAGACTTCCGCACCTGTACCTAGCGATATCGAAGTTCTGAATCTATCTTTTATCTGTATATGGAATTTGTAAGCGTATCTTTATTACGGTTGAGGTATATGAAAGTATCTTTCTTTTTGAACCTTTTCTTGGGAAACACATTCTTGACGTAATTGCCATAAAATTAAGGGCCGTGATGTGGTCCTTCGTAGAAGGGATCAAAGGGAAAGGAAATCAGGCTTTTCTGAATTCAGAATCAGACTGATTTAGACTTAGGGCGGTTCACTATTTTTAGATTAGGTCCATATGCGACCTCACAGCTCACCCAATTTTATGTGATTCGCGCTTTTTTAGAATCAACAGTCGGATCTTTCGCTCAAAAAACTGATAGGACGGTAATATTTAATCGCGAGGTTCGACTTCAAAACACAATCTCTCAACTCTGGACACTTGACGCTCAAACACTGGACACTCATCCTTCTTCAAATGAGGCTTGTGGAGAGCACTTAACGGTAGACAGTGGCTTGGCTCTGCCCCTGGCATTGCTGTAACTGACGGTAACCACTCATCATCAGGTGGGCCGTATGCTCGTCTGCCTAAAAGGACAATAAATAAGAAACTCTGGACACGAATTCCAGAGCTCATACTAGACAATCTGTCATCCCACTGCCGAGGGCGAGTCTTCGATCGGGGATATAAACTGTAGACTAAGCGCGCGGAATGGTAGTTGGGAATAACAGGGAATTCCACTGCAGCTATAGAGTAACCAGTCAGAAGCGGTTTTCATACAGGTTACTAATTAATGTCTCTTTTCTTCGAATGGGTTTTGAAAAAAGAAAGAAAGAAATCATTTATTCGCTAAGCATAATGAAAATGAGTTATTACATAAGTTAAAAGCAGCGTGTATGCTTTGTCATGGTTTGACATGCGAATTTTAGTGCAGTGCAAGATATTATATAATTTACCATTCATTCATCCATAATTCAACTAATATTTAAAAAATCAATTTGTTATCAGTATCGTCCCTAAGAAAATCATTTATGTGATACAAATTTTCACTAATAAGATTATCTTTTAGCTTTTTCTTAAAATGAAAATCGTCTAGGTCTCTTAATTTCTTTGGTAGTTTATTAAATATCCTAACGCTCATACCTAGTATACTATTAGTCTTCTCTCTTTTCCCCCTTTCGGCCTTACACACCTTATTCTTCTTTGGTAGAAAATCTTAAAATTTCTCTATTGAATCCGAAAACATAAAACGTTGTTGTATTAAAACTTTAGTTGGTCATTCAAAGTCATTACGCAATTAAACATCAAACGTTAAGCTCAAATTTTGAGAAACAATAGATAATCCAAATTGGTAAGACCGAATCCGCTAATCAGTTTAATTCATATTAATTAATCTAAGCTCACGGGGTGAGACGAAAATGTTTGGGACGCGTGGTCTATTAACGTTATTCTGGTCACGTTTCTTGTGTGAGAATTTCAGGCTTCGAGAATGTTCGATGAGTTTAACTTCGTAATAATCGGTGGCTAAATTGTTTTTGCTGGTGTTGTCGAATTTCTTAGACTCTTGGTCTTGTCACATGCTTGGGCTGTACGAATAACGACAAATTTTGATTTTCCCATTTAAAACTAATTTGATCTGATTAATTCAGCAAATTTTTTTTCTCAAACAGAAGCGCTTTGTAACATGCACGATACACAAATTCAGAATAAAGTTTCTACTACTGAGAAGCAAATCTGGGGATTAGTCTTTCAAAGATCATAGTAAATTTCAATAAAATCTTACAAATTAGTTGTTGGTGAATTTTATTTAAGTATGAATTGATTTAGCTCGCTTAGTTTCTTTGGTAATCGATTGAGCGTTAATTTGAACTAGAGGTCCCGCAGTAGTCGAAATTCGACTATAATTAATTGGAATTGTAATTTTGTACACTATTATGATTGTATTTTATACTTCTATAATCACATATTTCGCCAAGACTACACTATAAAAAATATTAACAAAGACAAACAATATTTAATCTATTCTCAATTTGACAACAGACGTCAAGAACAAAAGTTTGACAATAAATAGTATGCATGCGTGTGTGCGTCAAATACATGGTATGTAGTGTGTGTAATGTTTTCTTTATGGATTTAATGTACCTTTTACGCATTATTTAAAAAAAAAATTAGCATTGTGCACTTCTTCTCTATATTCTCTATAAGTGTGGAAAATTTCATACTCCTCCGTCCGCGAAATTTTCGTAAAAAGGGATACAAAGTTTTTGCTTCACGTATTAATATATAGATTTGTTCGGATTTTTTTTTGTTTTTAATGATTACGATCTAATTTCACATTCGTCAGTTTTCATTTTATAATTTCCAATGCTTAGAATACTAAAGTTTTCTTGGACATTAAATCGAGGAGTATGTGCAATTGGTATTGCCAATACCAATATTTTGCTGGTGGAAGGACCTCTTATGTAGCATGAGCAGGTACCACCGCCCTGCCTATTTCTACCGTGAAGCAGTAATGCGTTTCGGTTTGAAGTTTATTCTATTTTGGAAATAAAAAACAAACGAAGCTAAACCTACGTAATGTATTATTATGCCAAGCTCAACATCAAGGATCAGACACTCGCCTACGCATTCCAAAGTTCAATAACGTAGTTCAGAATTGATGTAATTTATATTAATGTATCTTATGTAGTATGACCGTTCAATTGTTAAGGAGTGTGTGTAATAAGCCTTACTATCTCATACGTGACCTGACGTTCAGTAGACCATGTCATACAGTGGCCCAAAGCTTTACTTAACTTTTATTATAAGCTAGCTTCAGCCGCGGTTTGGTCCGCAACAAAATGTAATTTTAAATTAAAACATAAAAATCATAAGTGGATTCGGAAAACTACATAACTACGTGATTAATTTAAGGTGAACACACCCTTATATAATGGGGTTCGGGATAAATAACTTTTCACGCGCTCGGGTTCGGGATAAATAACTTTTCACGCGCTCGGGTTCGGGATAAATAACTTTTCACGCGCTCGGGTTCGGGATAAATAACTTTTCACGCGCTCGGGTTCGGGATAAATAACTTTTCACGCGCTCGGGTTCGGGATAAATAACTTTTCACGCGCTCGGGTTCGGGATAAATAACTTTTCACGCGCTCGGGTTCGGGATAAATAACTTTTCACCAAAGTACAACTTAAAAACTGTATTCAACACTAAGAACACTTGAACACTTCACAAACACTTTAAAACGCTCAATTCGCTTGTTCCGCTTCGCTTCAGGTGATCCGTTCGCTGTTTCGCTTCGAGTAGTTCTGATTACTGACTGCGCGCCATCCCTACAACGCTTTTGTAGTCGATACCTCATCCCTAGAATTATCGAGAATATTCTTCACAACTCTAGTCGTAGTTTCCACTATCTGTCAATTGATGGCGTTGTAATTCTCGAGCATTCTGGATCCTTCAATATTAGTTGCGACTATTCGGCGATAGACGGCGTTACTCTTACTGGCGTAACAATACATTCTCTTTTATTATTATTTATATTTGTATTATTTATATAATAAAGGTGCCGGAATATCTAGTAGATTTTGGTAAAGACGAATTCGAAAATGCTGTGAATGAATCTATTTCTAAGTGACTTAAAAGACTAAAACATACATTAACAAACAAAGAAAAGCAAAGTTAAGCAATCCTAGTGCTTAGTCACAGAAATCGACATAATTACTTCAGTGCGCGGCGTAGGGCAACGGTGACCTACACTGCAGTCAGCTTTTTAAAATAGTAATTTTCCAACTTAAAAGGGTAGGAAAAATCTATCCATTGTTGTAAATTTGAATGGAATTTCAAGGAATATTATATCGAATATTTAAATCTCAAATCCGCCTAAGTAGGTATCCGTCTAAGGTGTAAGTACATACGCTGTGCGTAATATTTCCCCCATTCGCTTCGTTAAGAGATTATCTAAAATTTCATACAAAAAGTTTCTTCTTCTTTTTCTCCACCTTATCCCACTAGGCGGGGTCGGCACAGCTAATTTTTCTCTTCCATTCTCTTCTATCAGCCGTCATCTCAACACTCATTCCTCTCTCTCTCATATCGTCATTCACACACTCCATCCATGTCTTCTTCGGTCGACCTCTTCCCCCTCTACCTTGCACTACAATTTCCATACATCTCCTAGTCACATGCATCTTCTCTCTACGCATCACATGTCCATAACACGCTAACCGTCCGCTCCTTAATTTACAATGTACAAAACACATACAAAAAGTTTAAAGCACCAAATTAATTGCGACGTAAATTGGATCATAAGCCCAATGAAGCTTTATTAAGTTGGCCGTATAAACTTTGAGTAACGCCGTTTTAGTTCGCTAAAGTTTAATTGTTAACAAAATTATCAATTATAACGGAAACAGCAAGATCACAACGACAATCACGAGATGTTAGTAGTAGTGCGAATAAACGAACACTAGTTAGTATATAATAAACATGGTCACTTTATACTTCCAGAGACAAACAAATGTTTACTATATTTTCTACTACCCAGTAATGGCTACTTAACTAATTATCCTCATTAAATAATGTTAACTATCTTAATAATTAGAGAGATTGCTTAATTAGAGACCTACTAAATGTATTGTTGTTAGGTATTATGTAATTATGGGTATCATTACGTGCTTTTACTTACTAATCCATATCAAATTTAACTTAAAAGCATTTACGAAAAAAAATATAAAGGTTTTTATTCTATGTATTTATTAATTTTTTTCGATCCATTTATTTGGCAGATTTGCAACTTTATGCACATGTTCATAGCATCAAATGATAGTAGACTAGACAAGGTATAAGGAAAATATAGTTTCAAAGCGGGACCTCTCGGTACTTAGCAGGAATTTAATTTAATGTGACCCGCTCCATACAAAAAAATAACAAAACACATTTTTCTGACCAAACTATAAAGTTTTTGTAATTTTTGCCCAAAACAATTACTATTGAGATTAACGAGCTCTATCTATCTACATAAAAAAAATTATAAAAAAACAAAGTTGGTCCCTAAGTCACTAAAATCACAGTATCGACCCACTGTGTGGCGTAGACTTTGGTTTTCAAGTAGATCCAAAAAGACTAAGAGTATTTTAAGGACCCTGTAGAATGTTTGAGTTATGTTTACGTGTTTTGTTTCAGCGATAAGTTGAAAAAACCTTGAAAAAAAACACCACAAAACTGAGCACTCGCAGTGAGGTGTGGCGTGCCCGCTTCTCATCAATGATCACGTGCATCAGATGCGACAGCTGACCGGAGCTACATGACGTCATGTCCAACAAGAAGCACTCTCCGCAGCCCAGTAAGTGGAACCAGGCAACTGTCTCCAATAGTACATAGACAATGATGCATTTTTTTAAATTTCTTAGATGTGTGTACGAGCTCACAGCCCACCTGGTGTTAAGTGGTTACTGGAGCTCATAGACATCCACAACGTAAATGCGCCACCCACCTTGAGATGTAAGTTCTAAGGTCTCAAGTATAGTTGGGATTGACTTGGGAGGAAAATGCTCCCTGAAAGCCAAATGAGTCCGATTTTCACGAACTAGGAACAAACGAGGGTGTTTGCTGTATGGTGCGTCCTGTATTCTGATGTTTTTGACGCGCAGATGGAAAGTCGTAGAGCTAGAGCGAAGGATTGTAAAAATATAGCCAAGAGTATAGCGACGACGAATAACTGTTACAGTGTCTCTTTCCCCAACAATAGAAAGAAAAGAGATGACTTTATTTCCACATGGTTCTACTAAAACAAATTTAAACTTAGAACCTTAACTACAGAAGTTATGAATAATTTCATCGACATTCTTAAAGTTAAATTTGAATAATTTCTGTCTTTCTTCTACAGTTCGTTTGCGGCGATGACGTCATTTTGGTCCTTTGAATTTTAGAGCATTTTCATTAATTTTTTTATTGCTTAGATGGGTGGACGAGCTCACAGCCCACCTGGTGTTAAGTGGTTACTGGTGTCCATAGACATCTACAACGTAAATGCGCCACCCACCTTGAGATGTAAGTTCTAAGGTCTCAAATATAGGTACAACGACTGCCCTATCTTTCAAACCGAAACGCATTACTGCTTCACGGCAGAAATAGGCAGGGTGGTAGTACCTACCCGCGCGGACTCACAGCAGGTCCTACCACCAGTAAGTAATTCCAGTAAGTGAGTTCATATTGCAGGCTCATCGTAGTTTCACTAATATGTAGTAGAAAGGTAATTTTAAGTAATGGTAACATTGTTCAGACATACTTAACGTTTTTCGTGCGTGCTTTCCCTACGAGAAGCCGCAACCTCAGAATCGATCTATACTAATATTATAAAGCTGAAGAGTTTGTTTGTTTGAACGCGCTAATCTCAGGAAGGAACTATTGGTCCGATTTGAAAAACACTGAAGTGTTAGATAGCCCATTTATAGAGGAAGGCTAGAGGCTATATAACATCACGCTAACACTAATACAAGCGGAAGCATCAATAAAGAATGTTTCCAAATCGGGATTTTTTCCCTTTTAAGAACTTCCGCTGCGTGCGCTGCAGAAACGGTTAAAGTTTCGCTAAAATAATGTATGACCGAGCTCCCCTTTAAAAGATCTAAAAAAAGTCCGTGACAGCATATATCTATATGTTAAGGTTGGCTAACTATAACGTTTTTTATGCTAACTAAATTTGTTCTAAAATAAAGCATTATTTGTGAACTATTCCACGCGGACGAAGTCGCGGGCAAAAGCTAGTATAGCATAAAGCGCACTATCTCTAAAATTTCCTGGAAGCCATTTAAAATTTGATACCTAATTAAGTCTGCGCGAATCAGAGGCGTTATTGAATTGATTGAATTGAAAAGGACGGATTGAAATTATTATTGAATTACGAATTGAATTTCGCTTTTATTAGTCTCAGTAAAATATTTCCGACGTTTGGTAACAGTTCAGCTATCTCAATTAAATACCGACGGAGACATTGGCGATCCATGTCGACGAGATGAAAGTATTCTAAACGGTAAAAGTATTTTTAATTATAATTTAAAAGTGATTAGTGCCGAGCGTATTTCGGTCAAGGAAGTTATTCCTTATTAGTTCTGTTGGTAAGTTTGGTGTTTCAAGTCGTCGTGGCCTAAAGGATAAGACGTCCGGCGCATTCATATCTAAGGAAGCATCGGTGTTCGAATCCCGCAGGCGGGTACCAATTTTTCTAATGAAATACGTACTTAACAAATGTTCACCTGAAAACGTGCATTGACGTCTAAAAGAAGTAACAATGAAAAATATCATACGCCGTAAATGAAAAAGCAAAAAGGACCACAACGAACCAGAACATAGAAAAAAATTCATTCCGTGGAAATTCGTACCCAAAATATTTGCCCTTTGTAATTCTGAATGCTCTGTCGGATTACGTTATAAATATTCAAGAAGGCTTCACAGAATAATCCACGGGATTAAATATGTTAACTGAATCTTAATTCCGTTTATATGCGTAATTTGTACTGTATGAATTACAGTTTTTTTTAGCTCTCTTTGTTTCTTCGATGTGTTTTCTCTAGCAACATGGAATGTCAATTATATATATAAATCATAGCATTGTAATTTTTTTTTAATTTTTTTTATTGCCTAGATGGGCGGACGAGCTCACAGCCCACCTGGTGTTAAGTGGTTACTGGGGCCCATAGACGTCCACAGCGTAAATGCGCCACCCACCTTGAGATATAAGTGCTAAGGTCTCAGTATAGTTACAATGGCTGCCCCACCCTTCAAAACGAACCGCATTACTGCTTCACGGCAGAAATAGGCAGGGCGGTGGTACCTACCCGCGCGGACTCACAACAGGTCCTACCACCACTTCTAACTCAGCTATAACTTATGTTTTTTTTTCCTACCTAAGCTGAGAGCCTTGGGAGGCTATTTCAGCGTAACCTTAACTAGTAGGTGAGCTCACGGGGCTCAAACCTGACGACGTTGCTAACACGAACCCTAGCAAGAGCCGTGCTTCGCAGAATCTACTACCGGATCGGAAACGCGACCCACTGAGAAGATCCGGCGAGAAACTCAGTGGGCTGTGTCTGAGGGTTAATTTACTCGTCGAGCCCTTCGTCGCAAGCGACGGATTCGACGAGAACGATGACCGGATAACTTATGTCTGAGCGCTCAAAAACTCTTGCAATTTAAAACTCTTGTTTTCTTGATGATAATAAGAGATGAGCAATTCCCTTTCCTTATAATGCAATCAGTCGCATGGACTGTATGTAAGCAAATTATAAAACCCCCTTATTTGGGAGTTTGTCAAGGTGGAATACTTAATCCATTATTGTTTATTCTGTATATTCATAAGAAAATACGGTGAAACGCTTGGGGTCGACCTCACGCGTATTATTTCCGCGAACGCGTTATAATAACTCAGTTATTATTCATGGGATATTTTGTCTTCGTGTTACACGCCACTTGGCATGCTATATGTTAATTATAATATCGTAGTAGTCGCTATTATGAATTAAAACGCGTTAAATTTTGACTACATTAAAACGTTGCTTAAAATTGCCATCTTTTTTATTTTATTTTTTTTTATGGCTTAGGTACCCACCTCGACGAACTCACAGCTCTCCTGGTGTTAAGTGGTTACTGGAGCTCATAGACATTTACGACGTAAATGCGCCACCCCCCTTAGAGATACGTTCTAAGATCTCAAGTAAAGCTACAACGGCTGCCCCGCCCTTCAAACCGAAACGCATTACTGCTTCACGGCAGAAATAGGCGGGGCGGTGGTACCTACCCGTGCGGCTCACAAGAGGTCCTACCACCGGTAATAATCTTTATTTATTTATTGGTTAGATGAATTATAAACTATCAGTTTTGGTTTGTTATTTAGTGACCTTGATTATTTGCTGTTATTATCGCGACAGTATACCTGTAATTGGAGTCAAGTTAATAATTTGGTAAAGAAGTATATAAATCAGTCTTTTACAATATGTGTTTAAAACAACTTTTACCGTTTAATTGCTATTTATATCATATTCGAATACTTTATAGCTTTCGTGGTCACGGAGAGCTAAGGTTTTCTTCGTCGACTTTTGAATATTGTGCTAATTACCGTCTATTGTTCTTTAAACAACATTGACCATTGACCACAAATCTTGACCATTACTTAGAGTTTCGTTAATGTCAACTGTAAAATAGTTTCAACTTCGAAAATAATATAATAATAATAATAAAAACTCGAAATACAATCGTAAAAGTAATTTTAATTGTGTTTACGATTTGCAAAAACCGATGAAAAATTAAAGTCTTTTACGAGATAATTTTAAAATTTATTTATTATGTAATAAATAATCTATTTGTAAAAATATGTAAGTATGTTAAATAAACAAAGAAAATATTATACCCCTGACCCGCAAAAAAAGAGATAACAAAATTGGGACACGCAATATGACGTGACAGAAATTCAAATTATATTTTTAATGTTGAGAATCGTTTTTGGAAGGCGAACAACCCTAGGGCCGAGCCCGTAAATCTTCGGACACCAGTAAACTTTTCCGTTTAAAATAAAATCACGTCATATTAAACGAATATTCTTGTTTAATAATTATTAAAGTACCGTCAGAAGGTCAACGCTTTTTTCTAAAGTACTTTTTGCCTATACTTTATATTTGTATAGCAGAACATCACTAAGGTAAGAGAAGTTTAAGCAAGATGTTAATTACAAATCGCACTCAAATCGATTCATCCGTGAATTGATTCGGATTCTTAAAGGTAAAACTAAAAAAAATGTGTAGCTCTAACTAAAGAAAACACAATTAAATTTAATTTTTTAAATCAAGACTGCCAAAACTGTATACTAATACATTTGTGAGCTAATTAAGCTTACTACAAAAGCTGAAGGGCCGCAAAATGATATTTTCAAGTTTCAAGTTTTTAAAAAACAGGGTAATAAATACTTTCCGGGAATTCCCCCTATAATAGTGTTACGTTTAAGTGTTATTCACTGGTGGTAGGACCTCTTGGGAGTCCGCACGGGTGGGTACCACCACCCCGCCTATTTCCGCCGTGAAGCAGTAATGCGTTTCGGTTCGAAGGGTGGGTTAGCCGTTGTAACTATACTGAGAGACCTTAGAACTTATATCTCGAGGTGGGTGGCGCATTTACGTTCTAGATGTCTATGGGCTCCAGTAACCACTTAACATCAGGTGGGCTGTGAGCTCGTCCATCCACCTAAGCAATAAAAAATAAAAAAAACCTTGGTAAGAGTAACACCATCTATTGTCAGATAGCGGAAACACACATCGAAAATAGATAATCGATTTGTGAGGAATGTTCTCGATAATCTTAGGGATATCGTATCGACCATAAAAGCATTGAGGAGATGGCACGCAGTCAGTTTTTTATTTATTGCTTATATGGGTGGACGAGCTCACAGTCCACCTGGTGTCAAGTGGTTACTGGAACCCATAGACATCCACAACGTTAGTAATCGAAACTACTTGAAGTGAAACAGCGTGCCATCTCTGTAACGCTTTTATAGTCGAGACGAAATCCCTAGAATCGTCGAGAATATTTCACAAAAGTCGATTACTGTGTTTCCGTTATCTGGCAACAGATGGCATTGTACTTCTCGAGCGTTCTAGATGCTACTAGATCCTTCTATATTCGTTCGACTATTCGGCGATAGATGGCGTTACTCTTACCGGCGTAACAATACTTTAGCGTGGTTGGCTCACGGCTCCGAGGCTCCTAATAACACCCAAGGACGGGTTGCTCCCATAGAACAAAAGATACACGTTTCCTAAAATAAAAATACAAGTTTAGAAGTCGTAAGTTGTAAATGAACACGTAGGTGCGTTCACACTCACAGTGACGATTAGAATTCTTGTTGCGGATGTGTGAATAATTTCATTTTATTTTTCGAACAGAGCGATCGGAGACTCTGAGCGGACGTCTGTCGAAGTCCGCTTCGGAGTTGTCGTGTAGCGCCCAGGCACCGGCATCACCGCCCCGGGCCCGCTCAGCCCACCACCACACCCCGCTCTCCGTGGTGCATAGAACCCAGCATTTCTTCACAAATCTAAAGGTAAGAACACATTCGATCATTGTCGTGGCGTGCAACCTCTTTGACAAGACATAAGACCTACAACGACTAGACATAGACAAAGACTAACACAGAGGCTTGACAAGAATTCGAAAAGAAATGGAACGGGGGCGTACGTGACTAGCGGCAGGCAGTACATTTTTTGACATCTTAAAAGACGGACACGAGACAACAAGGAACGAACCGACTGTTCTCATATAAGACGGCAATAGAACAAACGACCGTTCAATCATGAATTAATCACTGATGACTCCGCCCACTGTAATTGGGTTTGTTATTTTCTAAGACGCTTCTTAGACGCCTTCGAAATGTGGTGCTGGAGGAAATTGCTGCAGATTCCATGGACCGCCTTTCGCACTAACGTGTCGTTACTAAAGGAGCTTAATGTTAAAAAACTAGACTCTCCACAATATAAATTCGTAGGGTATTGGAGTTCTTCGGACACGTTGCTCGGAAGGAGGGTCAGAATCTTGAGCAGCTGATGGTGACGGGCAAGTTAGAGGGCAAAAACCTCCCAGTGGACGCCAGTCCCACGAGATGCTTGGACCAAATTCGGTCTTGTCTGGATATCAATCTTCACGATGCCCTCCACGAGACTAAGGATCGCAGCAGATGGAGAACAATCGTACAAGAGAGATTGATGCAGCAAGAGAGTCACGACCCTCAGTAATGAGGAGAACGAAGCAAGGAGCAGGATTTTCTAAGATTACATTTGACTGTGTACTGGCTTAATGTGATCATATCGAGGTGTGAAAGGTTTAAATGACATCTCGTTAAATGCGCGACATTTATCTTTGTAACTATAGGTCCTGTTACGCGCTGGGGTTCGGGATAAATAAATGTTCCACCAAAGTACAACTTAAAACTGTATTCAACACTTAGAACACTTAAAACACTCAACGAACACTTTAAAATTCTCAATTAGCTTCTTCCGCTTCGCTTCAGGTGATCCGTTCGCTGTTTCGCTTCGAGTAGTTTCGATTACTAACTGACTGCGTGCCATCTCTGCAACGCTTTTATAGCCGATACCACATCTCTAGAATTATCGAGAATATTCTACACATCTCTAGTATTGTGTTTCCGCTATCTGACAATAGATGGCGTTGTACTTCTCGAGCGTTCCAGATGCTACTAGATCCTTCGATATTCGTTCGACTATTCGGCGATAGATGGCGTTCCTCTTACACTTACACACGCTTTTTTTTGTAGCAGTTTACAAATTTTAGTTTTACTGCTTACATGGGTGGACGAGCTCACAGCCCACCTGGTGTTAAGTAGTTACTGGAGCCCATAGACATCCACAACGTAAATGCGCCACCCACCTTGAAATATAAGTTCTAAGGTCTCAAGTATAGTTACAGCGGCTGTCCCACCCTTCAAACCGAAACGCACTACTGCTTCACGGCAGAAATAGGCAGGGTGGTGATACCCACCCGTGCGGACCCACAAGAGGTTCTACCACCAGTAAAAAATGTATGTCTATATGTTAAGATTGGCTCTCTATAAGGTTTTTTGTGCTAACCAAATTTGTTCTAAAATAAAGCATTATTTGTGAAGGTGTTTTTATAAAGATGATATTCTACGTAAATGAAGAGGCGGGTAAAATTTAGCGTTATGCCAAACTAACTATTCCACGCGGACGAAGTCGCGGGCAAAAGCTAGTAGAACTAATAAAAGTAAAATTTCTTTCAAAAATCCTTTTTTAAAAACCTAATCGGGAAACCCCGCATAACAGTACCTCCATAACATCCACCCAAATGACCCTTTGAACTAATTTTAACATTCAAGAGAGTTATCGATCGCGGGATAATATTATAAATAACCTACTTTAATCCAGCCCCAGATGCATATCGGTGAATGAGATCAGAATAGTTTTACATTTAAGGATTTTCGCTGCATTTGTTTGATTATCGGATTTTTTTTAATGCTTATATGGCTGGTCGAGCTCACAGCCCACCTGGTGTTAAGTGGTTACTGGAGCCCATGGACATCTACAACGTAAATGCGCCACCCACCTTGAGATATAAGTTCTAAGGTCACAGTGTAGTTACCGGAGATGGACTTCGAGTCCGCGGCCCGGAACCTCGGATGGGTTCAAAACGGTAAAACGCGGGAAAAAACGTACTCGCGTCGTGGAGTCCCGGAGCTCCACAACAAAACAAACAAAGTCAGCGACTGCCTCCCGTCCGCAGGTAGTCGTGACTCCGGCCGCCGCGCAACCCCACCGCCGCGTCCCAAGCCCGCGCCCGCGCAAAAAATCGTCGTCCCGCCCCCGCTGATTCTCCAGGAGAAGTCAGCATGGAACCGCGTTTCCCAGGCCCTTCAGGCAAACAAAATTAATTATACCCATGCGCGTAACGTCGCGCATGGGATCCAAATCAAGGTCGCAACGCCGGGCGACCATAGGGCTCTATCCGCGTACCTCCGAAAGGAGAACATAGGTTTCCATACCTATGCTCTTCAGGAGGACCGCGAGCTCCGCGTAGTAATACGCGGAGTTCCGAAGGATCTCGACATAGAGTACGTCAAGGAGGATCTGACCGCTCAGGCCCTCCCGATAGTAAGTGTGCACCGGATGCACAACGGACGTGACAAAAAACCATATAACATGGTTCTAGTCGCATTAGAACCAACCCCGGAGGCCAAAAAGAAGATCGCATGTCTCGCGACAGTATGCGGCTTATCCGGGGTCACCATCGAAGCCCCCCATAGACGTGGCACTCCCGGACAGTGCCACAGATGCCAACTCTATGGCCACTCGGCTCGGAATTGCCACGCGCGCCCCCGCTGCGTGAAGTGCCTCGGCGATCACGCCACGTTAGATTGCTCGCGAGTTAGGGAAACCGCGACCGAACCTCCAAGCTGTGTCCTATGCCTTAAGCAAGGGCACCCCGCGAATTACCGTGGATGTCCTAGGGCTCCGCGTAAACGTCCGACCCACCCAGCCCCCCGTACCGTCGGCCCAAAGACTTCGGTGCCCTCAGCACCGAAACCCGCCTTCGTACCGGCTGCGGTTCCCACCGTCTCGGCGTGGAATAAACCGCTGCCGTATACGAAGTCGGGAACACAAACCGCACCCCAGCCCCTGCTCGCGACACGTCCTGCGCCGCAGCCTCTGCTCGCACCTCCCCCCGCGCCCGCGTACCGTCCCCCGCAACCCTCAGCCGTCAGCGACTTCGCGCTCGTGCGCGACTTCGTCACCACGGTCAACTTCGACCGTCTGCGATCGTTCGCAGACGCGATGCGAAGGGCAATAAACCCCGAACAACGGCTCGCAGCCGCGTTTGAGCACATGGACGTTTACGAGTCCGTGGCCCGTACTTTCTAAAAAATCTACCGGTAATCAATGGCGCAAAACGCTAGAGAGAAACCGTATTCCCTTACGTTAGCGTTCTACAATGCTAACGGACTCGCGCGGCAACGCGATCAAATTTACGAATTCCTCCGCGACAATCTTGTTGATATTCCTGATGACCTGCCTGAAGCTCTCGCGTCGTGACCCGAAAGTCGCGAATTACGTCATGGTTAGGAATGACAGACTCACCGCCTCCAAAGGCGGGACTGCCATTTACTATAGGCGGGCCCTGCACGTTGTCCCTCTCGATACTCCCTCGCTCTCACATATCGAGGCGTCAGTGTGCCGCATCTCGCTGACGGGACACCAGCCGATCGTCATCGCATCCGTTTATCTCCCCCCCGACAAGCCCCTCCTGAGCAGTGACATCGAGTCACTATTCGGCATGGGAGACTCTGTCATCCTGGCAGGCGATCTAAATTGCCACCACACTAGGTGGAACTGCCACCGGTCAAACATAAATGGTAGGCGTCTCGACGCGTTTATAGACGACCTTACCTTCGAAGTAGTCGGTCCCCCAACTCCAACATGTTATCCGTATAACATCGCGCTCCGTCCGAGCACTATAGACCTGGCACTGCTAAGGAACGTAACTCTGCGCTTGCGTTCCATCGAAGCAATGTCAGAGCTCGACTCAGACCACCGACCTGTCGTTATGCAGCTCGGTCGCCCCCACAACCCAGTCACAGCTACGAGGACCATGGTGGACTGGAAGAAGCTGGGCAAATGCTTAGCCGATGCCGCTCCACCAATCCTCCCCTGCGGCCCGGATTCAACTCCATCCCCCGAGGACACAGTCGAATCCATAAACATCATCACGGATCACATCTCTTCCGCGATCATAAGATCCTCAAAAGAAGTCGATGTGGAGGATAGCTTTCACCGCATCAGACTGTCCCCCGAACTTAGGAACCTCCTAAGAGTTAGAAACGCGGCAATCCGGGCCTACGATCAACTTCCCACACACTCAAACCGGATTCGGATGCGTCGTCTACAGCGGGATGTAAAATCTCGCCTAAGCGACGCCCGAAACGAGAATTGGGATAGTTATTTAGAAGAACTCGCGCCCTCTCATCAAGCATACTGGCGACTAGCAAGGACTCTCAAGTCCGAAACTACCGCTACTATGCCTCCTCTCGTACGCCCTTCAGGCCAACCACCGGCTTTCGATGACGATGACAAGGCAGAGTTGCTGGCCGATGCACTGCAAGAGCAGTGCACCACCAGCACTCAATACGCGGACCCCGAACACATCGAGGCAGTCGACAGGGAGGTCGAGCGCAGAGCTTCCCTGCCACCCTCGGACGCGTTACCCCCCATTACCTCTGACGAAGTTAGAGAAGTAATAGATAACCTTCAACCTAAGAAGGCACCCGGCTCCGACGGCATCCGCAACCGCGCGTTAAAACTTACCAGTCCAACTGATAACAATGTTGGCTACCATCTTAAATGCCGCTATGACGCACTGCATCTTTCCGGCGGTGTGGAAAGAAGCGGACGTTATCGGTATACACAAGCCGGGCAAACCGAATAATGAAACCGCTAGTTACCGTCCGATTAGTCTCCTCCCAGCGATAGGCAAAATTTACGAACGGCTCCTTCGGAAACGCCTCTGGGACTTCGTTACCGCGAATAAAATTCTAATAGACGAGCAGTTTGGATTCCGCGCCAAACACTCGTGCGTACAACAAGTGCACCGCCTCACGGAGCACATCTTAATAGGGCTAAATAGGCGCAAACAAATCCCGACCGGCGCCCTCTTCTTCGATGTAGCGAAGGCGTTCGACAAAGTCTGGCACAACGGTTTGATCTACAAACTGTACAACATGGGAGTGCCAGACAGACTCGTGCTCATTATACGAGACTTCTTGTCGAACCGTTCGTTTCGATATCGAGTAGAGGGAACTCGTTCTCGTCCCCGTCATCTGACTGCCGGAGTCCCGCAAGGCTCCGCACTCTCCCCGTTACTATTTAGTTTGTATATCAACGATATACCCCGGTCTCCGGAGACCCATCTAGCGCTCTTCGCCGACGACACGGCTATCTACTACTCGTGTAGGAAGATGTCGTTGCTTCATCGGCGATTCCAGATCGCAGTAACCACCATGGGACAGTGGTTCCGGAAGTGGCGAATAGACATCAACCCCACGAAAAGCACAGCGGTGCTATTCAAAAGGGGTCGCCCTCCGAATACCACTTCGAGCACCCCACTCCCCAATAGGCGCGTAAACACCTCCGCCGTTAGCCCCATCACTCTCTTTGACCAGCCCATACCGTGGGCCTCGAAGGTCAAATACCTAGGCGTCACCCTCGACAGAGGGATGACATTCCGTCCCCACGTAAAAACGGTACGCGATCGCGCCGCGTTTATACTAGGACGACTCTACCCAATGCTTTGTAGACGAAGCAAACTGTCCCTCCGTAACAAGGTAACCCTCTACAAAACTTGCATACGCCCCGTCATGACGTATGCAAGCGTAGTGTTCGCTCACGCGGCCCCCACCAACTTGAAACCCCTTCAGGTTATACAATCCCGATTCTGCAGGATAGCCGTCGGAGCACCATGGTTCCAGAGGAACGTGGACCTCCACGATGAGCTGGAGCTCGACCCCGTCAGTAAGTATGTACAGTCGGCATCGCTGCGCCACTTTGAGAAGGCGGCACGACATGAGAACCCTCTCATCGTAGCCGCTGGAAATTACATACCCGATCCTGTAGACCGATTGGTAAACCGTCGACGTCGCCCAAAGCACGTCATCACGGATCCTCCTGATCCATTAACGGTGCTTTTAGGCAATACAAGCACCGGTCACCGTCCTCGTCGAACCCGTCGTTTGCGACGAAGGGCTCGACGAGCGAATTAACCCACAGACACAGCCCACTGAGTTTCTCGCCGGATCTTCTCAGTGGGTCGCGCTTCCGATCCGGTGGTAGATTCTGCGAAGCACTGCTCTTGCTAGGGCGGTGTTAGCAATTCTCCGGTTTGAGCCCCGCGAGCTCACCTACACAAGCTAGGGTACGCTGAAATAGCCTCTTAAGGCTATCAGCATTGGTAGAAAAAAAAAAAAAAAAAGAAAAAAAAAATGTAGTTACAACGGCTGCCCCGCCCTTCAAACCGAAACGCATTACTGCTTCACGGCAGAAATAGGCAGGGTGGTGGTACCTACCGGTGTAGACTCACAAGAGGTCCTACCACCAGTGGATCTTACTTACTTAATGACTTGTTTCAAAAAATACATACAAGTCGATCTTTTTTTTTTTTTGTAAGTCGCATGAGTCGTTCGTGATCTAATTATTAAGGTTACTCTTAATAAGGGTACTCTCTTAACGACTCGACTCGAACGATGCAACTAATCCTAATTACAAACGCTAAGTAAATACCAAGTTCCAAAGATTATTTCTTGTAAACAAAATTAAGCTCGAAAATATAAATAGATAAAGTTACATGTAATGTTTTAAGTCTTTCTATTCAATTTTACAAATCAGTTGAGACTTCTATTTCAAGCAGAGTTGGTTTTTTTTAATTGTTAATACGTGTGCATTATGGCTTACCTGGTTTTAAGTGGTTATCGGAACTCATAGACATCAACAACGTTATTCCACCATCCACCTTGGGACATGACTTCTAAGTTCATTATTAGAACGGCTGTCCTATTCCTCTGACCGTAACAGATTATTGCTAAGCGGCAGAAATTGTAGGCTCACAAGACACCTACCAGTAATTACTCAAATTACAATTATTGCGGGTTTGATTTTTATTGCACGCTGTTGTTCTTTTATCTTAAAATTAATACGTGAACTGATGCACATGTACGCATCGGGCGTCCTATCATTTAATCCACGGAATAGATAAATAAGGTTGGAATGGTAATGTAGGCGGGGCAAGCGTGCCACAGTTATGATTGTACAAACATAACTCGACCGATTCTTTCATTCACCGCGTTTAGTGCGCTTCGGACTACTTTGGCGAACAGATCTCCGCGTTATAGTGCCGTGTTGTGCAATTATATCTTGTAAAACAAAAAATCAGACCTCAAGTATAGAGCGAGGAGGTATATCTTTCGATCGGTAAGTCGAAATTACCATTTAATTACAATATTATTTGTCTAAAACATAAAAATATACTGAGCACTATGAAATTCCAAACATTAACAATATTATTGCAGCAAGTTATAAATAGCATACATTGCGCGATGTGTACTCGCCCAATGAACGCAATGACCAAGTCAGCTTCCAATGTACTACATGCATTGCGTTCTCTACACTTCAATCTTTGAAATTTCGGCCTTTGCCCTGATTGGCCGTGGTGCAGTTTGTCGATAGTGAGGTGACCATGTGGTGAAATAAAATCATCGACAGAATTCTCGACTACATTTGACATGGATAATTTTTGCATTATTTTATATTTAATTAATGATACCTAGTATATTCTTAGTGAGACGTATTTTGAGTAAAATAAATATGTATTATTTATTATTATTGAATTATTATCATTGAATTAATGTGAAGGTATAATATAAAGGGACATGTAGACCACTCATTTACGGGTTCTTACTATATTGTCTAAGACGTATTAAAATCTAAGTAAAATGCTATTTGACTTATGCAGTAAATAAAAAAAATTAGGTTTCCTAAAGAACCTAACGCCAGGGAACAACAGATTGACGTGACAGGTAGAGGAAACTGGAGACAAAGACGAGTACTATTTGCTCTAAGCATTTTACTGAAAATGATTTTATCATAAAAAAATCAGAATACACTTAGTTTTGAAAAATTCATTCGCAATTAATAGCAAGCGCCAACTGCTTAACAAATACGTTTTATTCCAGGGACAGTGACTTTTTGTAATTAATAAAAGTAAAATAGTTTTCTTTTTCAATATTTATTTCATGTTTCATTTTCTCCATTCATTCATCAGATAATTTATCGATAAAGAATATCGATTTTATTAAGCACTAGCGTGTATGAACATTTTTATTGCCTTTTTGCGTGTGTGAGTGTGTATGCCTACGGGTGTTTTGTGCTAGTTTGCGAACGAATATCTGTCCTGAGATTTATGTGTGGGTGTTTTTGTTGTGTGCGAAATACTTGTAATCACAGTATGTGTATGTGTAGAAATTAAAATAGTGGGGATGAAGCGGCGACACTGGTTCTAATACAAAATTAGAGCAAAGGCCTTTCCAACCTTATTTATCTATTCCGTGATTTAATCCACGACGACTTAAATTTTTTAGATTGTGATTTTTATATACTCTGGTAAACACTTAATACCAGGTGAGTCGTTTTATAGGACAGCCATCAAGTGCATTAAAAAAGAGCCACTTTTAAAACCCCTGGGTTCCTTTTGGATTTCACATAAATAATTCAATCTACTATCTCTGGGTAAACTCATCAAAAACACTCCAAATTACTTGTCTTTATCATAAGCTCAATTCCGTCTTTGACACAAAGAAAAAGTTTAAAACTACTCTAGCTTTAGAACTCTCAAAAGCACATTAGTCACGACTCCCCTAAATTGAAGTTTGGAATTACAATCAAGCTAAGGACACTGAAGTGACGCAGAAATATATTTTGATCTGGATAAGACAAAGCTTAATCTATTTGTTTTATTGTCCCAGTAGGCAGACGAGCAGACGGCCCACCTGATGGTGAATGGTTACCGTCGCTTATGGACGTCATCAATGCCACGGACAGAGCTAAGCTGCTGTCTATTGTTAAATACTCTCCACAAGCCTCGTTTGAAGAAGGACATGTCATAGAAATTCCGTGTAATCCTCACCTCGCAAATTCCTCAATGCCTGAAGACAAAAGTCTTTAACCAGTGCGTTCTCTCCGCGATGACCTACGGCGCGGAAACCTGGATACTGACAGCAGGGCTGGCCCATAAGTTAAGAGTCGCAAAACGGGCGATGGAGAGAGCTATACTCGGTATTTCTCTAAGGGACAAAATCCGGAACGAAGAAATTCGACGGAGAACCAAAGTCGACGACATAGCTCTCAAAGTTAGCAGGCTGAAGTGGCAATGGGCCGGTCACATCTGTCGAGCCAGCGACGCCAGGTGTGGGAGGAAAGTCCTCGAATGGAGGCCACGGATGGGTACAAGGAGCGTGGGGCGTCCTCCAACCAGGTGAACTGACGACTTAGTGCGCACGGCGGGAAGTCGTTGGATGCGGAAGGCGGAGGACCGCATTATGTGGAAGGCATTGGAGAAGGCCTATGTCAGCAGTGGGTAGATAAAGGCTGATGATGATGATGATGATGTCATAGCGTTCAGGAAACACCATGAAGTGGAGCTCATCCCAGAGCCGGATAGTGCGTGGGAAAAAGATCTCGGAAGCGCACTGTGGATGAACGCAGTGGTAGTATAAATGGTTGTATGGAGTATGGATGAACTCTACTCCGGTGGCGGGCGTTGTGACCGTAAAAATGAGATTATGGTATCATTTAAATCAATTCCAATTAGCTTGGCTAATTTTTATTACATCCCAATTAAACGTCCGTTCGTTTGTTTGTTTAGCGTAGTTAGTTTATTTGGTGTAGCGAGTCCTGTGGTAGGTCCATTACTTTTTGCGGAAACGACAAAATTAATAGTAATATTGTATACACATACGAACACATACACGGTATACATATTTAAATCGTGATATACAACAACGTACACAATATTATAAGTCGGCGCGCGCCAGGGATGGCTAAGCGGTAGTTTCCGTCATCACTCGTATTCGATTGAACTCAGTTTAGTCAATAAAACTTTTTGAATAATAATTATTAAAACTCAACACACACAACTTTCACAATGACAGGGTAACCCGACAGTTTCGTTCCACATACCGACAGACCGACTGACTGACTGCCAGAGACTCACTGACTGAGACGGACGGACCGTCCGATACGGACTGAATGACTGTCTGACACGGAATGCCACGACTCTGTCCACATACCGCCATTTTATACTGTGGCGTTACGGAGTCTACCCTACATTTTGTGATATTTATCAAAACAACATTTCATCATTTAAAATAATAGTCAAAACAACGTCTTAATATTACTAAAAGTCGTTAACCACGACATATATAATGATAATAACATAAAATTAACACATATGTGTATTTACATAATAACTTTAAGAGCATTAATGAATTAATATAACTATCTACGGTCAGGTTGAAACCACTTTCTCAACTACCCGCAGAGGCTAATCAAGTAAAACAAAGATAACATCGCTTGTAGGATACATTTCGGCAGCGGAAGCACTAGGATATTCATTTACAAAGTTAACGACCGCAATGGTGTCGTCCGGAGAAACAATTCCGCTGTCGGAATATACTGACATAGATTAAACACGACTAGAAGATATTGATATATTTGGAGCGTGTGTAAAGTATGGGAGACTTAATTAGATCCAGTTGTTGACTAGGTTAATGTCATGGTTGTAATGTAAATGTTATGAATAGTTTTCGGGAATCTCTTCTGAACCTAAAAATGTGTACAAGAAAACCAGAAGAATATTAAGAGAAATGTGATTTTGAAAATGACGCGCCAATTATATTCGTCGTTGTGACAAAGGATGGATTTGTTTTTTACGCAAAATAATAATAATAATAATAATAAATGACACAATAAAATCGACTGCATTGCGAAAAAGAAGCTTGGGGGGGGGGATATTTAGCTCTGTATTGCTGGTTTATGAAACAAAAACGAAATGTATGCTGTTATCACTGCAGTACTTTGCTGATTCCCTGTTAGGATTCGAAAGCAGTTATGTCGCACGGTAACCGTACTCATCGAAATCGACAAAGAGTTCGACGTGCAACCTAACCCATGCATCCGCTCGCTGAGTTTCACGCCGGATCTTCTCAGCGGGTTGCGCTTCCGATCCGGTAGTAAATTAATTCGCGAAGCAGCTGCTCTTGAGTTGTTAGGTCGTCTTCGGAGGCGCTCGGGCAGCTGTTAGCAAATCCCACCCCTCCTGGCTGAGCCTTTGCTCGCCCATCTGTCGTGGTGAAACTGGAAAGGCCTCCGGGCCACCAGTAATCCTTCACTCCAAAAAAAAATACATTTATCATACACACACATTTGCACACAGCTATTTAGTCGTGTCAAGCTGCCGATACGGTTTTTTTGTGCATACTATATTCAGCAAAGACTTTCAAAGTGAACGAATAGCATTGTGTGTTGAAACTTAAATCCCGTGAAATTTATTGCCTACATCTTTATGGGTATCAGTGTTCTATTTATTTCTTTTGCGAGACTGTAATGTGACAACTGACAACGAGCTATTCCGGATACACACGGTATTTTAGGCTCATCCTGGGAGAACTTGCTAACACTAGTCCTAGCAAGAGCAGTGCTTCGTTGAATCTACCACCGGAAGTAGATCAGGAGGATCCAAAAGGACGTATTTAAGGCGACGGAGGCTTTGCATTACCCCGTCGTCTGGGTCGGATATGTTTTTTTTTTTTTTATTGCTTAGATGGATGGACGAGCTCACAGCCCACCTGATGTTAAGTGGTTACTGAAGCCCATAGACATCTACAACGTAAATGCGCCACCCACCCCGAGATATAAGTTCTAAGGTCTCAGTATAGTTACAACGGCTACCCCACCCTTCGAACCGAAACGCATTACTGCTTCACGGCGGTAATAGGCGGGGTGGTGGTACCTACTCGTGTGGACTCCCAAGAAGTCTTACCACCAGTAATTACGCAAATTATAATTTTTGCGGGTTGCATTTTTATTACACGATGTTATTCCTTCACCGTGGAAGTCAATCGTTAACATTTGTTGAGTACGTATTTCATTAGAAAAATTGGTACCCGCCTGCGGGATTCGAACACCGGTGCATCGCTTCATACGAATGCACCGGACGTCTTATCCTTTAGGCCACGATGTAATTTGGGGCCACGGTTAGGAGGTCATTGCGTCGCGCAAAATTTTTCGAAGGTTCTAGTATCATGTCTCAAGGTGTATTACATGATGGTTTCACTTCACAAATAGCCAGGATTGCGGGCCACAATACGCTCTAATGTATTTGGTGGTTCGCGAACAAACTATGCTTTTTATACATTGGAGCCTCTGGGTCTGCGGTGGGACTTCGGTTCCCTACTGTATTTTGTACCGTATGTTCCATGGGGAGTGCTCTGAGGAATTGTTTGAGATGATACCATCATCTCGTTTTTACTATCTTACGCCCGCTACCGGAGTAGAGTTCATTTATACTACTTGGAGCCACTGCGTTCATCCACAGTGCGTTTCCAGAGATATTTTTTGCCACGTACCATCCGGCTTTTGAATGAGCTCCCCTCCACGTTGTTTCCTGAGCGCTATGACATATCCTTCTTCAAATGAGGCTTGTGGAGAGTTTTCGTCGTCGCTGCCTACAAGGGCAATAAAAAAAATATATGTAAATATATTTAAACTCAGAGAACGCAGTGTATCGCTTACTCGCCTTTAATAATCCACCCAAAAATAGCCCTTCTACCCTTTAATTATCACTGTATCGATCTGTCCACTCGGAATTTCGGGTCTAACGAACACGGAACTCCGAGTTGTTTTCGTTACCTTCATTTTCATTTGACCGTCACAGTAATTTGATAAAGGATGCGACGAAATTATTTCATTTGGAAATTATCCTTTCATTTGGATATCTTTAATACAAAGTGCGTCTCGTGGCTTAGTCGGTTATTATGTTGTTAATAATTCGTTTAATGAAGCAAGTTTACTGAAGGTAGGGCGTATTTTTAGCCGGAACGGCTAAGCGCTACCATATCCCCTATTTTTGGCGCGAAGCGTTATAGCGTGTGTTTTGAATTACGAAGTGTAGAACTTAGTAAAGAATAAAAGATAAGATGTCCGGTGCATACGTGTTGAGCGATGCACCGATGTTCGACTCCCAGGCGGGTACCAAATTTCTAATGAAATACGTTCTCAACGTTCAAATGTTTACGATTGACTTCCACGGTGAAGGAATAACATCGTGTAATAAAAATCAAACCCGCAAAATTACAATTTGCGTAATTACTGGTGGTAGGACCTCTTATGAGTCCGCGCGTGTAGGTACCACCACTCTGTTTATTTCTGCCGTGAAGCAATAATGCGTTTCGGTTTGAAGGGTGGTGCAGCCGTTGAACTATACTTGAGACCTTAGAACTTATATCTCAAGATGGGTGGCGATATCTATGGGCTCCAGTAACCACTTAACACCAGGTGGGCTGTGAGTTCGTCCACCCATCTAAGCAATAAATAAATAAATAAAAAATAAATGAAACTTAGACTTAGAATGCATATCTCAAACTGCCTTACGGCATTTACGTTATCGATCGGTTCTGGTAACAAAAAAAAAAAACCACTTTAACTTGGGATAAAAGTTCTGGTACATATCTCTTAGACAGTTAACAGTCTTCGCAAATTTTCTTCGCAAAACCTGTTTTCCTGTATTACATCACGCGCCGCTTGAAAAACAATAGCCTACTCATATTCCGATATAAGTTTACGTACGTGTCTGCGCCAGTACGTCACATACGAGCGGGGACTACGAGGTCTGCGGGGGGGTCCAACCACCACCACGGCATCGACGACTCGAGCGGCGATGACCGAACACACACAGCGAGACAGAACACTACTGGAACGATATAGAATCGCACGCGCGACTCGCGGCTAAGATTGCATAATACTTTATATACAGTCCACCTTACAATAAAACCTCAAGAACAAAACCTTTATTTTACTGAGCTACCGAACATAATGGTCCTTCGAGCCGGATCTGAACCAGCGACCTATGGATATACAGTCCATAAGAGCCGTCTTATAAGTCGCCGTGAAGAATTTTACCAACAAGATTCAATCATTCGGACTTTCTACCCGACCCGCCCGACATTACAACGTAAAAAAGTGTCGTCTTCAAGGATCGAGATTAAAACCGAGTGAGTCCGTTCCATATCCCATCTTTATTTGTCCTCTTATTCCCTAGAAATTTATATAGACTTATTTTGTGCCATACACGTAATTTTTTTCTGCTAACTTGTGTGTGATTTTTTTTTCGCTTGACCTTCACATGACCTGCAGCGTCCCATTGTTCTAGATCGATCACCCGACCGGGCCGCATTCCTGAATATCTATTTCCTTATACCTATTGCTACGTTGATTTTATTAAATTAATTGCCTTTTTTGCTTAACTTATTTTTTTGATTTCTACCTGCTTACTTTTATTTTTTTAATTTATTTCCTTTAGCTTATTGCTCATAATCTTATTGGCTTGCTTGAAAACAAAATGTCCGACGAAAGAATTAAAAAGCTGTTAAAACTACGTAGCAGTCAGAAAGCGAAGTTAACGCATTTTTCAAATTATATAAACATCGCGAAGTCATATTCATCATTAAGCAATCCGCACCGAATAGAACTACAAAATAGACTTAAGGCTATCGACGAAGCTTATATAGATTTTAATAAATTACAGACTGAAATCGAAACTATTTCAGAAGATGAAGAGAAAGAGTACGCAGAACGGGAGCAGTTCGAGACTGTTTATTTTACAGTCACTGCGCTTGCGCATAGCATGTTGGAACCAACATCCAGTTGTGGGCAAACCAGTTACGGTGGATCCGGGACGATCTCAAATGAAAAGAAAGATTTTTTTCGTCTTCCGGACATCAACCTACCCTCTTTCGATGGAGACTTGCATCACTGGCTCGAGTTCCGAGATATGTATATTTCTCTTATACACGACAACACACGTATTAATGAAATTAGTAAATTCCATTATTTACGAACGTCCCTGAAGGGAAATGCGTCATCAGTGATTCAAAGCCTAGAATTTACAGCTAATAATTACAAAATTGCATGGGAATTATTAACGGAAAGATACAACAATAAAAAAATTCTTATTAATAATCATATTCAGGCTTTATTCAACGTTGAACAAGTGCAAAAAGATTCATCAAAATCATTAAGATTTTTAATAGATATTATAAATAAAAATTTAAGATCACTAAACATCTTGGATCAGCCCACAGACCAATGGGATGTCTTGATTATATTCATGATGAGTAAAAAACTAGATTTTATTTCAAACAGGCAGTGGGAAGAGTTTAAAAGTTCATTAAGTGAGCAACCAACTTTAAAACAATTTATCACATTTTTAAATAACAGAGCAGAATTATTAGAAACACTTAGTAGCAACAAACAGCTACACAAAAATCCTCAAACTGACACACAAGTTCATAAATCAAAATCATTCGCTATAGTTACAAACAATACAAATCAAATAAAACATCCTATCTGTCCACTGTGTAAACAAAATCATTATCTATTCAGTTGCGATGCATTTAGAGCTTTAGACGTTAACTCACGTATTAATAAAGTTTCCACCTACCATAATCTTTGTAAAAATTGTTTACGCACAGGTCATCAAGACAAAAATTGTAGACTTACCCACTGTAAGTATTGTAACTCACGTCACAACACTCTCCTTCACCGAGAAGTCGACAAAAATACAACTTCGAACATAAACACAGAAAACATAGTATTGTCTGTACACACAAATTCGTCATCAAACATCATTCATCTATTGCACCCAATCATCAAACCAATGTATTACTTTCCACAGCGATGGTTAAAGTGATGGACAAGAATGGACGTTGTCACAACGCCCGGGCTCTGCTGGACAACGGCAGTACTTCTAACTTCGTGACCTCCGACCTCTGCGAGAAACTAGGTCTGCCGCGTCATAACACAAACTCAACTGTCATCGGAATCAACAGTAAACTTTCATCTAGTACTAAAATGTGTACATTGTCACTACAAGCTTGTAATGGCAGCTATAAGGCGAGCGTCGATTGCTATATATTGCCAAATATCACTACATCATTGCCTTCAACATTTATATACAAAGAACACATACCCATACCTACCGGAGTCGAACTAGCCGACCCCTCTTTTAACGTTCCTTCGGCTATTGATATACTAGTCGGGGCTAGCATCTTTTGGAGCATTTTAGGATCAAACACAATAAGCCTAGGTAAACATCAACCCACTTTACGTGAATCCAAACTAGGATGGATTGTGTCTGGCAGTGTTCTTCAACATTCCTCTTTCAAAAATACTCACACGCATTGCCACTTCACTCAATCTCTTGAATCTCAGCTTAGTCGGTTCTGGGAGTTAGACTCAGTCTCTTCTAGTCATTCTTTGTCTAAGGAAGAACGAGAATGCGAGACAATCTTCAGAGAGACAACAAGACGAAATAAAAACGGTGAGTTTATAGTTACTATTCCTCTTAAACAGTCACCTGACGTTCTGGGATATTCATACACAAAAGCAAAATTAAGATTTCTTTCTGTAGAGAGAAAATTACAGCGCGATGAGAAACTGAAGAATGATTATCATAATTTTATGCGTGAGTATATAAATCTTGGGCATATGATACAAAATACACCTCATACACATAAATCAACATCAAACAATCACTCTTCTAACATAACATCGGACACTCATTCATCGTACATAACAAAAAATGTTCATTCATCGGACAACACATCAAATAACAATCCTTCTAGCATTACGTCAAACATACAATCACATAACACAACATTAAACACATCCACACAACAATCCGAACCATACAACACTTCAAACATAATACCGAAATCTACATCTGAGAATCTGCACGTAACTTCATTTAATAAAAACATAAATAATTACTTACCTCATCATGGAGTGATACGGGAATCCAGCACAACCACTAAACTACGAGTAGTGTTTGATGCATCAGCAGCGACGTCCTCCGGTAAGTCGTTTAATGACATACAGCACATTGGCCCTACAGTACAGGACGATATTCTTTCCATCCTGCTGCGATTCAGGCAACACAAATATGTGGTTACCAGCGACGTGGAGAAAATGTATCGGGCTATACAAGTAGAACCTTCTCAACGTAGTTTACAGCAAATATTATTTAGATTTGATCCGTCAGAACCGTTGCATACTTACATTCTGAACACTGTAACATACGGAACGGCATCCGCTCCCTTCTTAGCTACTCGATGTTTAATTGCTCTTGCTGAGCAATGCACAGATCCAGAGACTAAACGAGCAATAGCACATGACTTTTATATGGATGACTATTTGGGAGGGGGTAATTCAATTGAGATGGTAACAAAACTTTGTCGTAATATTATCAATACACTAGACTCAGCAAAATTTAACTTACGTAAATGGCGATCTAATAGTACAAAAATATTGCAAACTATTTCTGAAATTAAGGCAGATAAAGATAAGACGTTAAATTTGAATAACTCTGCGCCGAGCAAAACTCTTGGTCTTCACTGGAACTCTGAATCAGATAACTTCTTCTTTTTGTTAAATTCACATCAGACCTTTAAAATCACTAAACGCACAATCTTGTCAGAAATTAGTCAGGTTTTCGATCCTTTGGGGCTCGTCGGACCATGCATTGTAGAAGTCAAATTAATAATACAACAGTTATGGAAAACCAAGTCAGACTGGGATGAAGAAGTTCCAATCAACTTAAAAACATCATATTTGAGTTTAATGCAATCACTTCCATCACTTAATAATATAAATATTCCTCGATGGTCCTTTAACGACGACACTGTTACCATCGAAATTCATACGTTCTCAGACGCATCAGAACGCGCTTACGGAGCGAGTTGTTATATTAAAACTATTACAAGTAATGGCAATATTCGCGTTCGCCTTTTAGCTTCTAAGAATAAGATTGCACCCATTAAGTCAAGTACAATACCTCGTCTTGAATTATGCGCGGCCTTATTAGGTACTAGACTATATATAAAAATTATCAAGTCACTCACTGTTCAGTTTGATCGTTCTTTCTTCTGGACAGATTCTACTATTGTGCTAGGATGGCTAACCGCACCTTCTAATCGCTTAAAATCGTTCGTTCGAAATAGAATTAATGAAATACATGAAAGTACGAATGGCCACAACTGGAGCTACGTACCGTCTAAAGAGAACCCAGCAGACCTGGTTTCTCGGGGGGCGAGGGCTGATGTACTCAGCGCATCCAGTCTGTGGTGGATTGGTCCATCTTTTTTACATTCAACACATACACAATTTCCAGTCAATCCTAACGCACAAACACTAAAAAACCTTCCGGAGATGTCTTTTGTTGTTAACACTACAGAAAATTCAATTGTCATGTTAATGAATAAAATATCAGACTTTTCGAAATTATTAAGAATTACAGCATACATCAAAAGATTTATTTATAATTTAAAAAATAAAAACTCACGGAATACAAATAATAATTTATTATTTACGGAAATATCTTCAGCTCAAAATACCTTAATTCGTCTTGCACAGCAGGATACGTTTCCGGAGGAATATCATATTCTCAAATCAAACCAAATTTTGCCCTCGAAAAATAGACTTCTATCTCTTTCTCCTTTTCTCGACTCTGACGACATTATTCGAGTTGGAGGTCGACTCAATAATTCTTTCTACAGTTACGATGTTAAACACCCAATACTCTTGTGCAGTAAACACATTCTTACAAAACTTATTTTTGTTAAACAACACAAAGATTCCCTTCACGCTAGCCCTTTACTTCTACTTTCACAAATAAGACAGAAATACTGGCCGCTTGGTGGGAGAAATTTAGCGAAGCGTATAGTAGGCCTATGTATTCGCTGTGTTAGGCAGAAGGCTAAAACTACACAGCCCGTTATGAGCGACTTACCGAGCGATAGGCTGCAATTAGAATTTCCGTTTCTGAATACTGGAATTGATTACGCCGGGCCGGTGATGATTCTCAATCGAAAGGGGCGTGGTGGTAAACTGATAAAATCATATATTTGTGTTTTTATTTGCTTTGCAGTGAAAGCGTTGCATTTGGAGATCGTCTCGGATCTTACCAAGGAGGGCTTCCTTAGCGCACTCGATCGCTTCATCGCCCGTCGAGGGAAACCGCAGAATATTTACTGCGATAATGGAACTTCGTTCGTTGGAGCCTCCAACTATTTAATTCATAATTGTGTTAATGACATCAACAGTCTAGGTATAAGGTTTAAATTTATTCCCGTTTACTCACCTCATTTCGGTGGACTGTGGAAAGCTGCAGTTAAGTCTGTTAAATTTCATTTGGTAAGAATATTGGGTCAATCACACTTAACTTATGAAGAGATGACAACTTGTCTGGCACAGATTGAGTCTATTTTAAATTCTAGACCTCTTACACCGATGTCATCAGATCCATCTGACTTAACCTTCCTTACGCCCGCCCATTTCCTTATTGGTCGGCCACTCACTTCGGTACCATATCCCGACATCACGGAAGCCAACATCACTCGTCTTCAACGTTTCCAACGAGTTGAAAGCCTAAAGCAACATTTTTGGAGGCGATACTCTAATGAATATGTTTCTCTCTTACAACAGAGATACAAATGGAAAAAATCTTCAGGTCAACTGCGGATCGGTGCAATGGTCATTATCAAGGACAAGACATTGCCGCCAATGATGTGGCTTTTGGGACGAATAGTTCGTCTCGTACATGGCAACGACGGCATCGCGAGGGTTGCTGACATTGCAACCACGAAAGGCATACTACGCCGGGCATACAATAACATATGCCCGCTTCCTGTGGACTCCTCGGAGATCCATATTGAAGAAGACGACTCTTCAACGCCGGGGAGGATGTCTGCGCCAGTACGTCACATACGAGCGGGGACTACGAGGTCTGCGGGGGGGTCCAACCACCACCACGGCATCGACGACTCGAGCGGCGATGACCGAACACACACAGCGAGACAGAACACTACTGGAACGATATAGAATCGCACGCGCGACTCGCGGCTAAGATTGCATAATACTTTATATACAGTCCACCTTACAATAAAACCTCAAGAACAAAACCTTTATTTTACTGAGCTACCGAACAGTACGTGATTCTTTTATTAGTCTTTAGTAATGTCTTATTTTTATGAACCTTAATACTCTTAAATTAATTACTTAATGAATTAGCAGAGAATGGGAGATGAAAATTTTCAGAAAATATGAGTATTGCACATGAGCAGCGCGTTTTGATTCCCTGGCAGTAACGAGCAACCGGTTTTTCTATAGTGGCTTCTGTCTTGAGACTGGAACAGTAGATAAAACTTCTTGCATCGTGATATTATTTATTATCATATTATTATGTCGGCTCAACGTTACTATTTAGTTAATTAAACGTAGTTACTGTTAATTATGTTAAGACGGTCTTATCGCTAAGAGCGACATCTCTCCCAGCCAACCATTGGGTGAACAAAACTCATTAAGAGACAAACTCCACACGATGTACCTCAGACATCAAAGCCTCGGCACCCTCTGTGTCGCAGGCTAAGCCAGCGTTCGTTCCGGCGCCGGTGCCCAGTGTCTCGGCTTGGGCGAAACCGCTGCCGTACACGAACACGGTTACAACTCCCTCCTCCGCGATTCGTCCCGCCCCCGCAACTCGTCCCTCTCCCGCGACTTGCCCTCCGACGCGTCCGACAATCTCGCTTTAGCGATCGACTTCTTTCAGTCGATCAACTTTGAGCGCGTTAACGCTTTGGGCGACGCCATTCGCGCTGCCTCCACTACACAACACTTTATCGCCGTTGTGCAAGAATACGCCGACGTATACGCGTCATTAAATACGTACGTCCTCCCCTCACTCCGCCGGTAATCAATGGCGTATATAAGTAGAATAAAGCCCCTATCCGTAACGATAGGATTTTTTAACGCTTACGGTCTCGCAAATCAACGTGATCAGGTTTCTGACTTTTTGCGTGACCATCAAATTGATATATTTTTAGTGCAGGAGACCCTACTTAAGCCCGCGCGCCGTGACCCTAAAATCGCGAACTATAACATGGTCAGGAACGACAGGCTCTCTGCTCGTGGTGGTGGTACCGTCATTTACTATAGAAGAGCCCTGCATTGCGTCCCGCTCGATCCTCCCGCGCTCGCTAATATCGAAGCATCAGTGTGCCGAATCTCACTGACGGGACACGCGCCGATCGTTATCGCGTCCGTTTATCTTCCACCGGATAAGATCGTTCTAAGCAGTGATATCGAGGCACACGCTGGGCATCAGCCTGGCTGAATCTGATCCACCATCGCTCCCGTTTAACCCGGACTCTACCCCGTCTCCTCAGGATACCGCTGAAGCCATAGACATCTTAACGTCACACATCACCTCAACATTAGATAGATCATCGAAACAAGTTGTAGCGGAGGACTTCCTTCACCGCTTCAAATTGTCCGATGATATTAGGGAACTCCTTAGAGCTAAGAACGCCTCGATACGCGCCTACGACAGGTATCCTACCGCGGAAAATCGTATTCGAATGCGTGCCCTACAACGCGACGTAAAGTTTCGCATCGCCGAAGTCCGAGATGCCAGATGGTCTGATTTCTTAGAAGGACTCGCGCCCTCTCAAAGGTCTTACTACCGCTTAGCTCGTACTCTCAAATCGGATACGGTAGTAACTATGCCCCCCCTCGTAGGCCCCTCAGGCCGACTCGCGGCGTTTGATGATGACGAAAAAGCAGAGTTGCTGGCCGATACATTGCAAACCCAGTGTACGCCCAGCACTCAATCCGTGGACCCTGTTCATGTAGAATTAGTAGACAGTGAGGTAGAACGCAGAGTCTCCTTGCCACCCTCGGATGCGTTACCACCCGTCACCCCGATGGAAGTTAAAGACTTGATCAAAGACCTACGTCCTCGCAAGGCTCCCGGTTCCGACGGTATATCCAACCGCGTTATTAAACTTCTACCCGTCCAACTCATCGTGATGTTGGCATCTATTTTCAATGCCGCTATGGCGAACTGTATCTTTCCCGCGGTGTGGAAAGAAGCGGACGTTATCGGCATACATAAACCCGGTAAACCAAAAAATCATCCGACGAGCTACCGCCCGATTAGCCTCCTCATGTCTCTAGGCAAACTGTATGAGCGTCTGCTCTACAAACGCCTCAGAGACTTCGTCTCATCCAAGGGCATTCTCATCGATGAACAATTCGGATTCCGTACAAATCACTCATGCGTTCAACAGGTGCACCGCCTCACGGAGCACATTCTTGTGGGGCTTAATCGACCAAAACCGTTATACACGGGAGCTCTCTTCTTCGACGTCGCAAAAGCGTTCGACAAAGTCTGGCACAACGGTTTGATTTTCAAACTATTCAACATGGGTGTGCCGGATAGTCTCGTGCTCATCATACGGGACTTCTTGTTGAACCGCTCTTTTCGATATCGAGTCGAGGGAACCCGCTCCCCCCACGACCTCTCACAGCTGGAGTCCCGCAAGGCTCTGTCCTTTCACCCCTCCTATTTAGCTTATTCGTTAACGATATTCCCCGGTCGCCGCCGACCCATTTAGCTTTATTCGCCGACGACACGACTGTTTACTATTCCAGTAGAAACAAGTCCCTAATCGCGAAGAAGCTTCAGAGCGCAGCCCTAGCCCTAGGACAGTGGTTCCGAAAATGGCGCATAGACATCAACCCAGCGAAAAGTACTGCGGTGCTATTTCAGAGGGGAAGCTCCACACGGATTTCCTCCCGTATTAGGAGGAGGAATCTCACACCCCCGATTACTCTCTTTAGTCAATCCATACCCTGGGCCAGGAAGGTCAAGTACCTGGGCGTTACCCTGGATGCATCGATGACATTCCGCCCGCATATAAAATCAGTCCGTGACCGTGCCGCGTTTATTCTCGGTAGACTCTACCCCATGATCTGTAAGCGGAGTAAAATGTCCCTTCGGAACAAGGTGACACTTTACAAAACTTGCATAAGGCCCGTCATGACTTACGCGAGTGTGGTGTTTGCTCACGCGGCCCACACATAGACACCCTTCAATCTCTACAATCCCGCTTTTGCAGGTTAGCCGTCGGAGCTCCGTGGTTCGTGAGGAACGTTGACCTACACGACGACCTGGGCCTCGAATCTATACAGAAATACATGAAGTCAGCGTCGGAACGGTACTTCGATAAGGCTATGCGTCATGATAATCGCCTTATCGTAGCCGCCGCTGACTACTCCCCGAATCCTGATCATGCAGGAGCCAGTCACCGTCGACGCCCTAGACACGTCCTTACGGATCCATCAGATCCAATAACCTTTGCACTAGACGCCTTCAGCTCTAGGAGCAGGCTTAGGGGCCTCGGTAACCGTACTCGTCGAACTCGACAAAGAGTTCGTCGTGCAACCTAACCCATGAATCAGCTCGCTGAGTTTCTCGCCGGATCTTCTCAGCGGGTCACGATTCCGATCCGGTAGTAGATTCATTCGCGAAGCAGCTACTCTTGAGTTGTTAGGTCTCCTTCGGAGGCGCTCGGGCAGCTGTTAGCAAATCCCACCCCTCCTGGCTGAGCCTTTGCTCGCCCACCTGTCCTGGTGAAACTGGAAAGGCCTCCGGACCACCAGTAATCCTTCAATAATAAAAAAAAAAAAAAAAAACGATGTACCTATAGGACGAAATATACCTACATGTATATGCATATACATTTATAGACATGCTGCAACTTACGAGATTATTTATAGTACCGGGTGCCTTGGTTGTATGAACAACAAAAATACATGTTGCCTTCCCCCACTGGAACTCAGTAAATAGTCTGCTGAATTTCAACTAACGATACCACTTCGTTCTTACGCTAAACATCTGCGAACTATTAGTATAAGTTGAGAACGGCTCGTCTCGGGGGCATAAGGGTTTCCACTTCGTGACATAGAAAAACTTTTTCGATCAAACGATAACATTTACGAGACATTCGCAGATAAAGGTGTTACAGTATGAGTGGTTGGAGGGCGTATTTTAAGTAGGCTAATTTAGGATCCCGAAAATCTTTGCTATTCTTAGCACGAGTGTCTCTACACTCGTGCGATAGTAGTTATATAATGTGATTGATACTTCAGCTTCATAACCAATGACAACCAGGTGAGCTGGTCTACTCAATTAGGATTCTTTTTTTAAATCTTTGATTGAAATCACGTTTTTTTTCCTACCTATTCTGATAGTCTTGAGAGGCTATTTCCGCTTCACCCTAACATGTAGGTGAGCACACGGGGCTCAAACGGGAGTGTTGCTAACATTGACCCTAGCAAGAGCAGTGCTTCGTAGAATCTACCACTACTCGGAAACGCGACCCACTGAGAGGATCCGGCGAGAAACTGAGTGGGCTATGTCTATGGGTTAATTCGCTCGTCGAGCCCTTCGTCGCGAGTGACGGGTTCGACGAGGACGGTAACCGGTGCTTGTGGTACCTAAAAACACCGTTAATAGATCGGGAGGATCCGTAATGATACAACAATATTCCTCCACCTATCCGGCAACAGAGAACGCTAAGGTCCTTTAAAACAAATTTAAAAGTATATCTTTTAAATATAAAAGAAAAATTCGAAAATATCAAATATAATTACTCCGTACTATAATTAATTGTGCTTTGCAACTGCAATTTTTATATAATTAATTTAATAATGTCATTTTGTTGTCCTTTTCATAACCGTTTTATTATTTTTTTATTATTCATGTTCTTTTTATTTTTTAATATATTTTACAATGATGTGTATTGGCCGGTCTGATGCTGGTGTGCGCGTCACTCCGCAGGTGCCGGCGGAAGATCAGCGCCGCAGTACCGATTGTCTCGATACTGTTAGGCATTGCTGAGCCGGTAACCGTTTCCAAGCCTCGTTATTTTTGTTATCTTTTTATTTATTTTTTGTACTTAATTTGTGTTTGGAATAAATGTTTATTATTATTATTTATTTATATTTATTTAAAATCTTATTAATTACATAATATTTTTTAAAAAAGATATTAAAAATACTATATAAAAATAGATTGCCGCTGATGGCGGTGTCTACGACACAAGCCACCAGTGGTTAGGACTCCAGAGTGAGAAACCTCCTCACAATGCGTGCAGTATCGAGGATAACTGCTTTCTGTATTAGGCCCTTAACCCAGCTGGATAACGAAAGTTTCTTAAGATGTTGATCGAAACTTTTCGCTATCAAGCCGTGTACCGATACAACTATTGGAACAATGATGGTTGAATCAACATGCCACATGGCGGTAGTCTCGTGGGCCAGGTCTAAATATTTTATTAATTTGTCCTTTTCTGCCTTCACGAGGTTCTCGTCATGAGGAATGGTGACATCAACCAACACTGCTCGACGCGCAGATCGATCTATTATCACAATATCAGGTTTATTGGCAACAATATACCTATCCGTGATAATAGATCGGTCCCAGTAGAGCGTAACATGACCATTATCAAGAACTGGTTGAGGTTGATATTGGTAATAAGGTACAGCAGAATCAAGAAAACCATATTTCAGAGCAAGTTGTTGATGGATAATCCTAGCCACTTGGTTATGTCTATGTAAGTACTCGCCGTTAGCAAACCGAGAACAGCCAGAAACAATATGTCTAATAGACTCTCCCGGACGGTGGCATGCCCGACAAATGTCGACCGTCCCATCCTTTAGTATATATTTCCGGTAGTTGTTCGTCATGATAACTTCGTCCATAATTGCAAAGATAAAACCTTCAGTTTCCCCAAAGAGGTTACTGAATCGTAACCAGGCCACGGAAGCTAATTGGTCTACATCAGGCCCTGTGAGAGCCCGGTAGAACCTACCGTGTAACTCCTTGCTCCTCCATACGGTTATGCGATCTGAAACACCCTCTACCTTCAGCCTCTTCCAATTCCCGTTAGCTAAGGATATCGGAGTTAGCCCCTTATCGACTGCAACGACATCCCGATACATATTCACGTTCATCTTAAGGAAATATTCCCTAAGGTTGTATATCTCTCGGTTATGTAGATCCTTGGCATTCAAAATACCACGACCCCCACATTTCCGAGGAATATACAACCTCATTACAGACGAACGTGGATGATGCATTCTGTATGCCGTTAACAATCGCCTGACTTTTCTGTCCAGTACGTCCAGCTCTGATTGCGTCCAACTTAGTATGCCAAAGGAATATGTTAACATAGGCATGACCCAACCATTAAACGCTCGGATTTTGTTTCCGCCTGATAAATGGCTTTTTAAGACCTTTATAAGACTACCAAAAAACCGATCTCTAAACGATTGTTTCATATCTGCGTCAACAATATTCAGCACTTCAAACATACCAAGGTACTTGTAAGTTTCCGATTCACAAAGAGACTTGAGGACCACACTATGGTTAAGTAGTAAGCAATCTGAGCTTACAACTTTACCTCTCTGTACATCTATGAATGCACATTTATCAACACCAAATTCCATCCCAATGGCTTTACTAAAACTGTCGGTTATTTTTAGTAAACTCATTAAGTCTGGTTTTTTGGAAGCAAATAATTTGAGATCATCCATGAACAAGAGATGTGATATAGCCTCAGCTCCTCTGCGAAGTCGGTAGCCTAGCGTTGAATCTTTAAGTAATGTACTTAAAGGATTAAGCGCCAAACAAAACCACAAAGGACTCAGACTGTCGCCCTGAAAGATACCCCGCTTAATCCTTATTAAATTCGGGGCAGCAGAAGAAGTCATCTGACCTGGTTGACTAAGAAACGTAGACCATTGACCCATGCATGAGCTAAGAAAGGAGCATAGTATGGGATTTATTTTATATAGCTCTAAAACTCTCATTAGCCATGTATGAGGCACAGAGTCATACGCTTTCTTAGAATCAATCCAAGCCATATGAACGTTCCTCTTACCCCGCCGAACTTGTTGAGTAATGGTCATGTCAATGAGTAGCAAATCTTTTGTACCTCGAGACCCAGCCTTACATCCATTCTGATTAGGTGATAAAATGTTATTATTAAAAATGTGGTTTTGAATTTTGATTCTCAAAATGGATGTAAGTAGCTTATAGATGGTAGGTAAGCATGTAATTGGTCTGTAATTCTTGGCATCCGAGGTATTGCCAGATTTATAAATCAAATAAGTGATACCAGATGTCATGAAATCTGGGAGTGATCCCATCTCAAGGGCCTGTTGGAATTGAGCTGCCAGGCGTTCATGTGAACTTCGGATCCACTTGATCCAGTAACTGTGCAGTCCGTCCGGTCCCGGACTTTTCCAATTTGGCATCGAACGTACTGCACGAGAAACATCAATGGCGGATATTGTTATTGGATCCATCTCTTTATACGATTCACATTCCCGCCTGACAGCTTGTATCCATTCCCCTTCAGAGTGACCAATGGGTATCGACCAAATATTTTTCCAAAATGTTGACATGTCCTCTTCATTGGCATTGTATGGCTCATCGGTCACTTGGGATTGAGATGACTCCCAGTTTCTGTATACACTTCTTTGATCTCTTTGGAAAACTCTATTCAAATGGTATCGCTCAGATCTTAGACGATACCGACGAATACGGATTGTCCAAGCATAAACTTTTTGCTTCCAGAAGTCTATGCGCTCAATAATACAGGTCATGTATTCGTTTGAGCTTATTCCAGTTCCGGCAAAAGCCTGATCGACGAAACACATAACCCGTGGACGAGTATTTCCTTTCTGGAAGCACATAAGCTTTGCTATAAGAATCCTGGCCCTATCAATTCGCTTCTCAATTCTGCACTGCCATTGTGGTTTAGTAGGGGGTCGATAGGCTGTCTGGGTTAAATTTGGAGACTTAACCTCAGCTACACGACAAACCGCTACCGCACCGCAGTACAGAAGTGAGTGCGTATCAATTAGATCCGTACTTGATTCTAAATAGGGTTTTAGAATAGAGTCCAGGGCCCCTACAAGCGAAACATTACGTCTATGCATAGGCAAACGTGGTAATCGTGGTCTAGAGCAGGAGGAAACTAACCTATATTCTTGAATAGAATCCTCCAAAGCACTACTCAAACGCTCATACGCCTGGTTACTTGCACAAACCTGTTCTTGAATTTCCTCATCGTGTTGTATTATTGGGGCGACGGTGTCAGTTACCACTTGGTTTTCTTGTGGTTCGATGGGAACAGGTAGCGCTTCGTATCGTAGTCGATCAAGAAGAGATTGGTCCAACAGCCTAAGCCGCTGGATAGCCCTCACCTGATCTGACAGTCGTTGTGTCGAAACATTCACGGTCGGGCACAATGTCTGAAACACAGAGAACATTTTTGAGCGATACGCAGAAAGGTTGGTTTCTCCCTCCGTAGCCTCATAGTACGCTCGCATGACATTCATATTTATATTTTCGTTCCAACGCATGCGAGAGCGCACTACACCACTGGTAGCGAGGACCGTAGACGGGGCATTTCGCCTCGTTGATCCCAAGCGTGCCAATGGTGGGTGGCCCCGGCGCACAGGTCTTGGCGGCGCAGGGGACGGCTGTGTTTCGTCGCTGGATAAACTTTCAATTCTCGTCGGACTTGGAGAGCCATCCGACGAACACGACGGAATACATGGTGATGTTCTTCGTGCGCCACAGGTCACCTGTCTACACTGTCGACTTGGGTTTTTCCTTAATGCAGTTGTCGTCGACATGGACGTGTCACATTGCAGTTTTCTTTAAATTCTTTATTTTCATTTTTGCATCCAACTTTACACTTTCTCTTTTTGTTTTTATCATTTTTAAAATTTTTATTATTATTATTATTATAATGACGTGTTTTAGGCGACATCGACTATTTACCATTCGGTCTACAGAATCGGACATGTAATTGCCAGCGGCCACAAAAAGAGGATTTTCATGTCGTACCGCCTTCTCCAAATGGCGCAATGACGCCGACTGTAGATACTCTCGTGCGATAGTAGTTATAAAATGCGATTGATAATTCAAACTCATAACCAATGAACGCCAATTGAGCTGGTCTACTCATGTAGGATATATTTTTTAAAACCTTGATTTAAATTAAGAAAGTATACTGGATATTTTTTTGGTTTTTGATACGATTATTGTTGTTTGATGTTAGAGTCGATGGCAGCGCAGCAGAAGCAAAGAGAGATGTCCGGCCGGTACCGTATTCACCCTGGCTCCAGGCCTCGACAGCAGCGGCACGGATTACGGGGGAGATTCGGACCACAGCACACCGGCCAATTCTCCACGACGAAGACTCACACGGGGTGAGATTTACATCGATATCATTTTCATAATATAGCTTTATTATTTTCTTAAGGGTTTGCCGAATACCCGGTCCATAGCTAGCTTTCTTAATAAGATTTTTTTTTCTTTTCTCAGCACGATGGTATTTTGACATTATGACGTTTTATGAACAGCCGAAGATGTACAAAAAAGACAATACATATCATCATCATCATTCTCCTGCCCTCCTCTCAGTTACCTAGGGTCGGTGCAACATGTTTTCTCCTTCCATACTTCCTCTATCATATACCATTTCTTCACTCACTCTTACATATATCGTTTTTCACGCAATCCATCCATTTTATAAGTCTATCTCTTCCTTTACAAAAAATACAATACATCCTCCTAAAATATCACAATACCTATTTAAAAAACAACTTTTAATAAGCATAGATACATCGTTGACTTATAAGAACGCGCAAACGATTTTGACATAAACATCATACATAATCTGTGGTCACTCTCTTGTTTTCTGTAACGAAGAAATATTATAAGTAGGTATTCCTGCCGCCCTAAATTTTTTAGCCTAATTTATTTCCAAGAAGATGAGAATCTACTTAATTTGTTTAAGAGTTTTCTCGTTTGCTTTCGTTCGCTATGGAGTACAATTTAAATAATGAACAACTGTAAAGCGTGTTCCACAAACACGGATTTAATTTTTTCTTCGGTGGATACAATTAAAACCGATTTTACGGTTTAATCTCGTAAGCAATGGAAGGCTTTGGTGACTTTTAATTTATTTTAACTATTAAAAGTGACAGTCTTTTTTTTGTAAAATGTCATTAAGTTTTTTTTATCATTTCCGGTGTTGCAAATACTCAACAGTTTTTGTTATACGTAGATATAATGATTGTTTTATAATGAAAATTAAAAAACGCGAAACTAAGCCGTAAGAGTAGTTTTTATTTTTTTCAAATATTAATTATAACTATAATTATGCTCAATTACAGCATAATTATAGTTATAATTAATGTTTGAAAAAAGGTAAATAAACATAAGGTAAATAAATATGAAAATTTTTGGAATTAAATAAAGTTTAAGTCTTTTATTTATCAATTAAGGCACTACCAAGTCTGCCGGGTCAGCTAGTCGTTAATAATTAATATTTGAAAAAAGTCTGTGTCATTTTAAATAATTATCCAACTAATTATCGAGCCACTGCAATTCACTTCCATTAATATGACATACAAAATTTTTAAATGCACTGCAAATTTTATTAAAAAAAATTTACTTATATTTGTTCGGATCATAATATTATTATAATTTTGTTGTCAACGTACTAACTACAGTCTACATCATTTTTGGAACTTTCAGTAATTTATATTGCTATTTAAATTTACCATTAAATCGGAGATACATTAACGAATTCGATTCTAATATCGATTAAACTCGATTCTCGTCACGATGACGTGCTAAATAAGCATTTACAATCGATTATTATATATTAATAGATCGAGAATGCCGTGAGAATTGAAGGATGTCCGAACAATAAATAATTACACAACTCATAACGTCGATTGACTTTTAAAACTTTTGCGTTAATCTTTCTGTTTGTGAGTCGCATTAAATAAATCCACTGTAAATTAAGTGATTGTTTAAGTGCTGAGAAATTTAATAACATGTTATATTTTCGATTGTCGCGAGTCGTAAATTAAAAGTATTTTTAATTTTAATTATTATTGCCTAGAGAGGTGGACGGGCTCACAGCCTACCAGCTGTTAAGTGGTTACCGAAACCCATAGACATTATAACATAAATGACGCCACTCACCTTGAGATAAAAGTTCTGAGTCTCACTTTTTTACCAACACAACGGCTGCCCCGCCCTTCAAGCCGAAACGCATGACTGCTTCACGGCAGAAATAGGCAGGCCGGTGGTACCTACCCGTGCGGACTCACAAGACGTTCTGTGTTTTCTTTGTTTTTATGTCCTGACATTATTTCCAATACTTTACAGATTTCGTTTTTGCTTATGACTAAGACATTGTTTGTTTGAATTTTGATTTAAAACGATAAATTAAACTTAACTAAAATTATTTAATATAATTTTGGAGGCGTCGTGGCCTAAAGGATAAGACGCCCGGTGCATTCGTATTGAGCGATGCGACTGTGCCGGTGTTCGAATCCCGCAGGTAGGTACCATTTTTTTTGATGATACACGAATGGCTTCCACTGTGAAGGAGCAACAAACAAATATTTACACCGTCCATACCCCTCAAATTATCCGCTAAGGCGGAACAAACCTCTGCTTAATGTAATCCATCTCTCATTTCGTTTACAGCCACCTATCCAATCGTTCAATGTTATTTTAAAAATCGTAAAAAACTAATATTTAACTGTCTCAGTTCGTATATTTTAGTGCGTCGTAAAAACAACGAGATTGAATGTCACATAAAGTGAGTATTGTACTCGTAAAACGCGAGAGGCTAACGAGAGGTGATAAAAGATTCAAATGTCGTCGTCGTGGCCTAAAGGATAGGACGTCCGGAGCATTCGTATGTAGCGATGCACCGGTGTTCGAATCCCGCAGCCGGGTACTAATTTTTCTAATGAAATACGTACTCAACAAATGTTCACGATTGACTTCCACGGTGAAAGAATAACACCGTGTAATAAAAAAACAAACCCACAAAATTATAATTTGCGTAATTACTGGTGGTTGCTGGAGCCCATAGACATCTACAACGTAAATGCCACAACCCGCCTCGAGACATGAGTTCTAAGGTTTCAGTATAGTTACAACGGCTGCCCCACCCTTCAAACCGAAACGCATTATTGCTTTACGGCATAAATAGGTAGGGTGGTGGTACCTACCCGTGCGGACTCAAAGATGTCCTACCACCAGTAATTAGTATTAAACGATTTTATCCCTTCACCGTGAAAGTCAATAGTGAACATTTGTTAAGTGCGTATTTCATTAGAAGAATTGGTACCCGCCTGCGGGATTCGAACACCGGTGCATCGCTCAACACGAAAGCACCGGACGTCTTATCCTTTAGGCCGCGACGACTTCGGTCAGTCAGACTTTCAGTGTTAGCACCGCCTCCGGTTTGAGCCCCGAGAGCTGACCTACACGTTAGGGTAATGCTGACATATCCTCTCAAGCCAAGGTAGGAAAAAAAAATAACAGATACATTCTGATCAAGTCACGTTTTAAAAAACATTTAGTTGTCGTATTTCTAATTAAAAGTTTTACAGTTGATCTTCATGAAATGTAAAAATAACATTCCATTATTAACCTACAGACAGCAGACGCTGAAAAGATCTATTCGTATAACAAAGTTTTTTAATGAAGAATCTTGAATAACGACGATTTAATTAAACTTCAGTTTGAAAAGTTAAAATGATGAAGACCGATTTGAATAAGTAATCTTGGATTGTGCGATAAAATAAAACTTTTATTTCTTTAAGTCATTGAGTTTTTCCGCAATTTTCAGGTTTGCGTGGACAAAGTAATACAGAGAATTGGCGTGTTTTTTTTATGTCGTAGTGAAATGTCTTCGAGCGCTTTATATAAATGCTTACCTTCTGGTTTAAAGCCTTAGGTCTTCGCTGCTTTTGCAGCACAATTAGACGATCGGCTTAAAGAAAAAGCGTGTGTGTTATCTATGTGGCTATGGAAGTAGTTATATTTCTTTGGTGTAATTGATGTTAGTAAAAACAAAAATGGAGTAGTTGAACTATTTGACGTGGACCATTATTTTACGTGAATTAAATTAAAGAAGAAGAACTAGAATCAGGGCTGGATTTAAAGTTAATGCCGCTGCTGGGCACTTATAATTAATTATACAAGAAAAAAAATTAAATTTCT